>NC_091067.1:154513839-154848492 GCF_000393655.2 Nicotiana sylvestris
TCAGACACATTAAGTGATTGTGAAGTAAAAAAGATAAACACACTTAATTATTAAGATTTAAATGGTTAAGATTCAGACCTTAAAAACAAACATACTTAATGTCTGAGATCTGAATGATTAAAATTTAGATCTCCGTCAAGTACCAACAAATGAGGCCTAAGTTCGCCAGTAATGGGGTTTTTAGCAAACAACCACGATGAAAATTAAGACTTTAGAAAGCGATAAAGGGACAATGGGATGAAGAGAATAGCGGGTGGCACTGCCAGAAGAACCATTGTTGATTGTCTTCGGCCAGATTCTCTCGTAGTCATGTTCTTGAGAGATGAAATTAGGTTTAGGGATTTTGAGAGACGGAGTTATGTTTTTGAAAGAGTGATTTTGTAGTTTTTCTTTATTTTTTTCATTCTTTTCAGGAGCCAAAATGATGTTAGGCACTTAGTGAGTTCGAGTACTAGCGACCAAATATTGATCATTTTCGCCCATTAAAAATATATTTTTGAGAATTAGGGACTGAAAATAAATCTGGTCTGTATAAGTATGCTTTTAAGGACCAGATTTTTAGCCTGTCGCTAAATATTGGCCTCTAATTAATAAGCCTTTTTCTTGTAGTGAACTCTATGATGAGCTCCGACGGGATGGACCCATCAGGATTTGAAAGCCGTGAGTGTCCACTACTAATATATCACTATTTTCTAAAGACATATACACGTATACATGAAATTTTTTATCGAACTTAACAGGTGCATGTAACCCTCTCTGTCTTTAAGCTCCTCCCCTTTTTTTTCTCTATCTCCTCTCGCTCCACTTTTATTTTTTTTAATAAAATCCAATCACCCAGGTTTTCATCTCCTGTGGTGTTGGGGTTTGGCTAGACCCCTACCTTGTCTATTATATAAATAAAAAGAGTACACCGAGGGAGCATAAACCTTACCTTTTGGATACCTTTCTACATTGAGAGAGGAAGAGTCTATGGACAAAAAATAGATATTAGACCATTTCCTCTCACTATACACCGAAAAAATACATAAGAGAAATATAGATAAAGATGAATCAAAGGGATGACAGAAGAGGTACCTACCAGAAAATACTATTGACGGAAGAAAACACACTAAAGTGCAAACTTGACAACAAGAGGAAAGACGAAGAGAGCAGGCGTTCTGGATTCTTTTTAGTTGGAGATGGTGTTACCTCTCCACTGTTGTTCAAGATTTAGCTGAGAAACCAGCAATGCTTCCACGCGTTAAAATTGGAATTCCACGTGTTAAGTTATATAATCAAATGAATAGCTGTGAAAGCTTTGAAATGACAGAAGTATCCTCAATAAAACAACAAGTATTAGGCAACTCCAACTAAAAGGCTGAGAAAGATAAAAAATTAAACCAATTTAAGTGATTGTGGCAGCCTTGCATACAATGACTAAGTAACTGCTAACTTGGTCATGGTTATCGCTACCATGCTGGAAGATATCTAATTTCTGTTTCTTTAGCATTTTGAGGACAAAATCCTTCTCTTTTTTGAAAAAAAAAAAGAATTCAAATCGTGAGCAAGAAGCCTAAAGCAAATGAAATTTGTAACATGATATGCTTTTATACAGTTAGTTATTCGAATAACACTCGCCAATTTATAGCAAAATAACCGTACAATCGCGAAATCAGAAAGTATAAAATAATAAAAAATAAAAAATAGCGAAATCAGAAAGTATAAAAGAACCGCGAAAATTTTCTTCTACTTAATTAGTCTTAACACGAAAATCAATATCATTGTCAAGCTGATATCGAGATGCATTTAGGCTTCGCAGAAGAGAAATGAAGAATGAATTTTTTTTTTATTTTTTTTTCATTTGGCTGAAGCTTATGGAAAAGGGGGAAAAGGAGAGATAGAGAGAAATAAAAAATAGGAATTTGAGGGTGATGACGAAGGATTTCTACATCCATTAAATAGCAAAACTAAAGAGGATCGGAGAAAACTCAAAACAATTGAGGAAAAGAAGAAGAAGACATGTGAATACCTGTAGCTTGACAGTTTCACCCCATCACATATACTTTGAAACTTGTTAAAAGTTTTTATGATACCTTTGCTTACTAAAACTCCATTGATATTTCTTACAAGATTAAGCTCAATCTCAGTATGGTATTTGCTTCCAAAATTTACAACTATAGCAAAATGCATTTGATGTTGTACTATAATTCCATATATTTTGATGTTATATATCCAACTTGCTTGCTGTTTGGATGTTAATTTGTGCGATAATAGAGCTTATTTCATGTGTAGGAATGCGTCGACATGAATTGGAGAAAAGCTGCACGAAATGGTACCTCAAAGCTACAAAATGGAGCAATAAAAGAAGTGCAAGACAATGAAAAGTCATGGCCATAGACAGTGCAAGGCCTTGTCCAGGGCGCTGTCATTGGCGCCCCAGACAGTGCCTCGCGCAGAAACATTGGCGCCCCAGACAGTTGTTACATCCCGTACTTCAATATTAGGATTAGCCGTAGTAACCCATATGAGCTCAAAGGAATTAAGACCCTTCATGAAGTTATAGAGAATTTATGACTATGTTATTGTAAGATCCCGTAAGTTTAACAACCTTGATACCGTTTATATGGTATTTATTTAAAGTGGAATATTTTTGTAAAAGAAGAAGGTTATTTTTTTACCATTTTAAGAATTAAGCGTACGAGAATTTGTACTCTTTATACGAGATTAGCAAAACTAAAAGTTGAGAAAATATATGTATTTTTTTACATGGATATTTTAACGAAATAACAATATATGTATTGATTTTATATGGTACCACGATTTATTATTTTAATATTGTAATAGTAGTACTTTAAGATGAGGACAAGACTATTTTTTTAAGGTTATAATTATTTATGATATTTATAACAAGTGATAAGTAAAGTCGTGAAGATGAGAGGGTAAACGAGTTGAAGAAAATAAGTTTCGTTGAAGGTTGTCGATTTAGGATAAAATACGGTCCGAGTCATAATACCCGATATTTATGGACTAGTACCATAAAAGGTACCATATGACCGTGATAATATGATGTATAAAGTATATTAAAAATGAGTAAAATTTTAAGTAATTTAAGACACTTCTTAATTATGCGAGTAATTGGTTAATTACCGGGTAACGGGACATTACCAAATTATTTAATAAGCGGATAAAGATTAACATTTCCCACCCCACCCCCACATGGAAGGCAGGGGCTAACCAAACAAATGACTAAGGGTCATTTGCTATTAGGTGGCAACCTAATGAATGGGTTTCAAGACACATCAATTCCATAACTTTTAATACAAAACAAATATATAGCCTTGGACAAAATTTAGGAATATTCAACAATATTACAATTCAGACTGAGCTTTGCTCATTAGTAATATGAATCTCTACAAAATTAGGTGATTAGGGTCATTTGCTCATTGTGAATAGGTGAGAACGTGTATAAAGGGTCATTTGCTCATTTTGATTAGGTGAGAACGTGATTTGACAAAAACTATCCTAGTTGAATCGCCAACAACAGTAGGTTTTGAGTCCTCCATGTCCCATCCTAGAAAAGGCTCCCTTTGACCTCCAACGTCAATTATCAAACTCTGATGGTATCCCCAGCCCACTTCATGACAGCCCGTCGGAGTATCAGGTGTCAAATATTCCTTCATATGATGATGCAACAGTATGTTTCTTGTATTCCTTAGGATGGAGATTTGTCCAAATTAAACATTGTACTTAGAGGTTGAATCCTATCTAAAGGAGTACAGTGCAATTTTTTCCAAAAATATCATACGGATTTATTTCTACTCCAGGTATATTAAGGTCATCCCTTCTTTCTTTTTGGCATGATCTATACGACACAAACGAAACTAGCAAACGCACAACTTCCTTAAATTATTCTATTCGTGGAAATACTAGAGATGTGTATGTTCTTGTTCTCCCATAAGTCTTATTATTCCATCGTCTGCTCATGGGTCTCAGAAAAATATGTATTTGATAAAGTTTATCCGAAAGGCATATCATTCTGAAAAAATCTTATTAACGTATTTCTTATGCATTTCATGCATATATACATGTACATTGACCTCATGACTCAGACGGCGTTATATATATATATATATATATGGTTACGCCGTTATATATGCACCACCACCTGATCTGCTGGTATAAGTTAATGATTTTTCCCACAGCGGTTGAGATGATATGATGGGATGCCTTCAGAGGCTTGATGATGTTATGAACACATGTACCTATGCACTACATGACATTCATATGCATATATATGACACTATAAGTATTTCATGATTTACAGAGTTATCCAGACTTACAGGTTGAGTCCTTTACTCAATGTTTCTTCCATGTCCTTAATTAATGTTGACTTACTATTATGTTTCAGTTCCGCCTTACATACTCGGTACATTATTCGTACTGGTGTCCTTTTATTGGGGATGCTTCATTCATGCCTGCAGGTATAGACAATCAGTTTGACGATCACTCATAGCAGACGAGATTGGCATTCAGCTAAGGATCGGTAAGACTCTGCTTCATTCGAAATGCAGCCGAGTCTATGAGTTATCGTGTCAGAGTTTTGCTACAGACTTTTGGGTAGGCTGGTACTCCATCACATTAGATGTCAAACAATCTTAGAGGCTTTGTAGACACAGGTTTATTATGTACAGTATGTCAGAGACCTTGACAGCCCATATGTATTCATGTTTTAGGAACGATGGTTCATTGTTATAATATTTTCCCACTTATAATTGTACATTACGAGTTATGACCATGTTGGCCCATGATAATTACAAAAGGAATGAAGGAGTTACAGAGTGGTTCGCTTGGGCCAGTACGGCACCGGGTGTCAGCCACTCCTCCCTAGGTTGGGGCGTGACAAAGTGGTATCAGAGCGAGTCTTGTTCTAGGGAGTCTACAAAGTCGTGCCTAGTAGAGTCTCACTTATGGGTGTATTGCACGCCACATTTATAATTGAGGGCATTTAGGAAATGTTACCCTTCTTTTGTTTCCAGATCATTCTATAGAGCTGAGTCGTAGGAAGTCAGTATGAAGCTTTCGCTAGATATTGTATGCACTAGAGATGCAGGTATCACAATAGAGCTTTAAGGCGTAATGTAGAAGGGAGGTTATGAAAGAAACAGAAGATACAATAAGAGATTAGAAAGTAAGTATGGTAAAGGTGAAGAAGATACGAGATGCTCAAGTACAAAAGGTTGTGAATAGTCGAGACTTCAGATAGAGGTTGGGTTTTAAGTTTAATTTACAGAAGAGATCCTAGTGAAAATTTTGCAAATCTCTAAGAGTTAACATTCGAGGACGAATGCTTTAAAGGGGGGAAGTATGTTACATCCCGTACTTTAATATTAGGATAAGTCATAGTAACCCATATGAGCTCGAAGGAATTAAGACCCTTCATGAAGTTATAGAGAATTTATGACTATATTATTGTAAGACCCCGTAAGTTTAGCAACCTTGACACTGTTGATATGGTATTTATTTTGAGTGGAACATTTTTTTTAAAAGTTTGAAAAATATGATTTTATATAGTTATTAATATTACTACTTTCGAATATGTTTTGAATTATACACATAATATGATAAAGTTTATGAGATTTTCTTTATTGTAAAGATAAAAATTATTTTCTCACAAGAAAAGAGGTTATCTTTTTACCATTTTAATAATTAAGCGTATGAGAATTTGTACTCTTTATACGAGATTAGCAAAATTAAAAGTTTAGAAAATATATGTATTTTTTTACATGGATGTTTTAACGAAATAATAATATATGTTGATTTTATATGGTACCACGATTTATTATTTTAATATTGTAATAGAAGTACTTTAAGATTAGAACAAGACTATTTTTTTGAGGTTATAATTATTTATGATATTTATAACAAGTGATAAGTAAAGTCGTGAAAATGAGAGGGTAAACGAGTTGAAGAAAATAAGTTTCGTTAAAGGTTGTCGATTTAGGATAAAATACAGTCCGAGTCATAATACTCGATATTTATGGACTAGTACCATAAAAGGTACCCTATGACCGTAATAGTATGATGTATAAAGTATATTAAAAATGTGTAGAATTTTAAGTAATTTAAGACACTTCTTAACTGTGCGAGTAATTGGTTAATTACCGGGTAACGGGATATTGCCAAATTATCTAATAGGCAGATAAAGATTAACATTTCCTACCCCACCCCCACGTGGCAACAAGGGGATAACCAAACAAATGACTAAGGGTCATTTGGTATTAGATGGCAACCTAATGAATGGATTATACTTAAATATCGCACAAGGGGGGAGGGGTGATTTTTATGGTACCCAATTTTCGCTTAACTGAACTATAGAAGGACTTGGTTCTTCTATATGTTCCAACTACTACTGTTTGCGGAATAATAAGTAAATAAAATAAATAACACATAGATTTTTACGTGAAAAACACCTGCCTCAAAGGGTAAAAAAATCACGACCTACTACTCAGTAGGATTTCCCCAAACTTCCACTAAAATCACTGAGCTAAAAACTGCATTTACAAAAACTCTTTTGTAAACCTAGGATTAACTCTAATCCCGTTGTGACACATAGCCTCAACTGTTGTGACAACTTCAAGTTAACTCTGTGAGCACGTGATTTTTGCCTCACAAGAACTACTCCAAAAGAAATCACAAATAATTGTTTTCTTTGTGTGCAATTATTGAATTTTCGGGGCATTTCGTCTGTGCATGTTCATTTTTATTCTAATTAAGGAAAAATACAAAAAAAAATGGTAATGCAAATGCATATGCATTTAGGTGTTAATATCGCATTTTTTTTAGAATTATTTAATCATGGGTTTTATAAAATGAAAAATACAAACAAAAATATATACATTTAGGAGTTGATTATAATATTAGGCATCAATGGGAAATCACAAAATGTGCATAGGTGTTTCTTGTCATTGTGTTGATTTTATTATTAAATAATATGTGTGTAATTTTTATTGATTTTTACAATTCATTTAGAATTTTTGTTTAATTTTTTGAAAAATGGAAAATAAGTCATAAAGGTGAAAAATCGGACCTGGACCGAAATCCAGGCCCAAACAAAAATTGACCCCCCCCTCCCACAGCCCAATCCAAATACCCCAGGTCCGGTCCAACTCAGTAATAAATCAAACGACGGCGTTTGGTCATCTTTCATCAAGGGCCGTTGGATTAAATCAATCCAACGGTTGAGATTCCATACCCATACCCATAACTCCCTACCCGACCCATTGGCCGGGCCGACCCATTCCCCAACTAAACCAAAACGACATCGTTCCTTTAAGTGGATAGATCCTGGCCATCTATTCTGCCTGATCTAACGGCCTAGATCAATCCACCTCTCCCCTATATAAGCCTCAAGTTCATACCCCGGCCCCCTAACTAAGCACCCCCATCTCATGTTCATCATCGTCTTCAGACGATACCCCCAAAACCCTAGCCGCCCTAACTCCCCCTCGCCTGAAACCCGGCGGCAACGACGTCGCCGGTCACCACCTTAACACCCCTGAACCCCCTGACCATCCTCTATCCAAATCTGGTAACCACTGAGCTCGAATCTTCCTGGAGTTTCTCGAATCTTCATTTGAATATTCGAGTCAAACTCAGATCCAAACCCAACCGTCTCTGATGGTTTCCAAATCAACACCATAGCTTCCCCTAACTACCCTCATTACGGATCTGTTGTTCGTTGGTCTCGAATCATTTCAGAGCTTCTCGAATCTTCATTTGAAGATTCGAGTCAAACATGAACTCACCCAGATCCGTCTCAAATTCACACCAAATGACCCCTAGGCCTCCCTCACCCCTAAGTCGTCTTTTGTTCCCTTCAAATCTGCCCAGAATTGGTCAAACCCTAAAACGAAAAAAAATTGAAACCCTAAAATGCCAAATCATGGAATTTGTCCAATTAATTGAGGGATTGAGGTTTAAGAGACTTTAATCGAGGTATTCTCAATTGATAATACTTCGAATAAAGTCTGTTCAACCTCAAAAGGTCTGAATCCAAGTTGAGCCTGTGTTTGTGTAAGGTTGAAGATTCAGAGGTATTTTTTCTACTTCTTTTTGTACCCTACGTGTATATTGTTGCCTATTTCAGTAGTCTGTGTAGTTTTCCTATTTGTTTATTTGATTCTGTCTCATACCCGTTCATTTGATCAAATAATGGCATTTGTTTCTGTTTGTTATGTTTGTTTACAATGTGTGTAATCGACTCGATTAAGTTCGTCGATTAGTTGTTTTGTAAATTCTTGTTTCTGTTAATGTTGATTGAAACAACCTGTTTATCTGCTTATAGACTGTTTGTTGTCAATTATTGTAGATAGTCAGTTGATTAATACTCGTCAATTAAATCATTCTTGTTTGTAAATCATTAAGTTCATCAAATGGATGTTGTGTATGTTGGTTTCTGGGCAGTAAGTTTCAGGGCATTGTCAATATACTGACAATGCCCCTGCATTCATGCTGATTTCAAATTCAGTTTAAATTGTGTTGTTGAGTTCTGTGTGATGTTAATGTGATGTTGGGTTTGAATTCAGTTTTACGAATGTTGGTTAGATATAATTGGGTTAGAAGGTTGCATTTTCAGTTAAGATTTAATCCAAAACTGGCTGCTGTTTGTAGAAGCTGTAGTTTGAGGGATTTTCAGGGGTATTGTTGGGAATGAAACAGTGAGAATAATATGATAGTATTAGTATGCTAATAATGGAATGTTAATGGCTATAATCTAATGGGATAATGGGAGACAAAGGGAATTGGGAGTGCTGAAAATAAGGGAAAAAGTATCTTTAGTGGCTGATTGATTAGAAAATCAGCCTTAGTGTTATTTGAGTGGAGATTTTCTGATTTTTAAAAGGGAAAAGGGGTCCAGACAGTAGGCTGCTAAAAGGGGGCAGACTTGTATAAGAAGAGGGTTTAGGGACTGATTGAGAGAGAGGACTGGACAGTGAAAAAAAGGAGAACCAGATAGAGAGAAGAAAAACAGAACTAAGAGAAAAAAAGATAGAAAGAGAAAAACTGAACAGAAACAAAAAAAAGAAAGGAAATCTGCATTTGAATATGAAAAATATAGAAAGAAAAACAGAAAAATAGACATAGAAAGAAACAGAAAAAGAGAATCAGATAGAGGGAAATAAATCTGAAACAGATAGAGAAGAAAGAAAGAAAATCCGAAACATTGTTTTCTTGAATCTGTCCGTGTCTGTTTGTTGATATTGTTTGGTTTAAATCTGAAATTTTTCTTAAAATTCTGTTACTGTTCGTCTGGTTCCACGGATCTTGTTGTTTTGCTCAAATCTGCTGAGTTATTTGGTATATTCTGCTGGTTTTGTTGTTGCTGCTGTTGCTGAAATTTGCCTCTTTTACCCTCATTTCCAGGTATATATCTTTAGACTCATGTTGTGGAAAGCTTCAACATTGCCAAATAAATGAAGTTTGGAATTATAATTATGTCTTCTACTCGTTTAAGTCTATTAGTTTAAATTTCAGTTTTGTTTCAGTTGGTTAATATAGTAGTATGCTTGACATGATGACTATTAGTTAATCATTCCCTTTTTGAAGATCGCATAAGTGTTGTAATAATGTTATCTATTTCAGATTTCATTAAGTATAGTTATGTTCGAATTGTCAAGACTGGGAACATGGCAGAGAGTTGACCATTAATTAAATCTTGTGATATTGTTAGCTAAGTAAAGAATAGTATGGAAATATCAAAAACTATATTACTAGCCTATTTTGTCAAATATCCGATTTTGTTCAAGGCTAGATAATGTTAGTTGTATTTTGTTCATATATGGCGTAATAACGGTTATGTGAATAACCATAGTGGAAAGGTAAATTGATATAATCCGTCACGTTTACGATGTTGGAATATCACGAATAGTTCAGATATACAACTACGTTATATGTAATATCATCTTATTAAATCAATTAGTAGATCAGTTTTCTTTCTTAATAACAAATGGTCTAGTTATTTTGGGAATGCGATCAACTCATTTCTTTTAAAAAATAATGTATAAAATAATGTTGACGATTTTACAAAGTATGGACTTAGTATTTATAAATAGCTTGCATAAGCCGAAATTTGGTTCAATTTTACCTATCCTAAATTTAATCATCGTGAGCAAATTAACCAAATAACCATACATTTGGATTAAAAACAAGTGTGTAGAGGAAGATTGGATTTATAAATCGTAACATTTTAAGAATGTATAAATAGCATTCGCTACAAATAGAATAATGCAAATTCTTCGAAAAATATTAGTTTGTTTATCCGTTTAAATCTTTCCGAATTTTGCGTGTAATTCACTTTTTATACTAATACCATATTAACTAATAAAATGGTAAGTGTAGCTGCACGTTATTTATTTTTATCATTAATTCTTTAAATTTGAATAGTCTTTGAGAGACATAACCCATACGTGTAAAATATAACTCGCGGTCAACGCCAAATAAATTTTGAATTCTTTTTTTCGAGAAATTTGGAGGCATCCCAATCAGTGATTCTCCATGACTCTCACATTTAAAAAGAGAGGGATGCAATAAACATTTGTAGAGAATTTATATTACCATCAAGAATATTTTGCCTAATTAGGGATGCGTTCGCGTGACCTGATTATACTTCTAAAGGCAATTCGTATTATGCGTTCGCGCAACTTCGAGCAAATTTTTAATAAAAGGGGTTCCTCGGAGGATGTTAAAATAATTTCATATAACCCAGGATGTGCAGTTCACTATTTAATAATACAAGGGTGACGATGTTCTTAATTTTATTTCGAACATATGATTTTTTTTATAACAAAAAATATAAAAATATTATCAATCTTATTGTGTACACGTATGCGTGACACGATTCTTTTTTATAAAAAATATATAATACGAATATACGTGCGCGTGATTCGTTTTCAAAGAAGGGTCTATAATTATAAACAATCTAAGGCAGTAACGAAATCATGTAACAACAAAAAATGTATTTAGTAAATCGAGATAATTAAGCCAAGTATAAAAACAGTTAAACGATCGTGCTAGAACCACGGAATTCGGGAATGTCTAATACCTTCTCCCGAATTAACAGAATTCCTTACTCGGATTTCTGGTTCGCAGAATAACAAACATAGTCATATTCTCCTCGATTCAGGGATTAAAACCGGTGACTTGGGGAGCCTTAAAATTCCCAGGTGGCGACTCTGAAATAAATAAACAAATCCCGTTTCGACTGTCCTTAAATTGGAGAAAACTCCTTCGCACCCCTCGCGGGGGCGGAAAGAGAAGGTGTGACAGCTCTGGCGACTCTGCTGGGGACTCAAAAGTGGGCAGAACCACTGGTTCAGGGTTTAAGAATTCGAGCTTAAAAAAACTGTTATAGTTGGCTTTATCTATTATCTGATTTTTACATGATATATGCCCAATGTGCTAAATGATACTTTTACCGCTTTAATTTATCTGAATTGTGTCTATAAAACTGCTACGAAACCCTCCTTCTTTTTGAGTCTTCTGAATTTATGGTGAACACGTGCGCGTGGCCCACCTTTCTGTTAAAGTCATACCAAATAAGACGAAGTTGGGACAAGTAACTAGGCCGGATAGACTTTCGTGCTCCCGGTACGTTGCCCCCACTTCGGCTCAAACTGTCCGTTTGGGTAAGCCAGGTCTAGAATAATCTGCCTCAGGTTTTTCACTTAGAATAACTCAGCCATGTACCGGATCCCTAGTAGGAACGTCTATTTGCATCATATACATTTGGCCTTGGAGACTCAACACAGGGGTTGGGTATGTCTAGGACAGGTGAACCCGAAATGAAAAGACCATCCTGATGCATCCTACTTGCTACTTGTGCATTCATTTGCCTCGGATTTTCTTGTTGACCAGCTTAATTGAAAAAAAATCATCGTGAGAACCGAGGAATAAAATGGGTTGTTTTAGAAAATTCCCAAAAAATAGTTTTAAGTTTTGAAAAAAAAAAGAAGAAGTGTTAAATAAATTAAAAAAATATATATAAAAAAAATGATATTTTTTATTTATGAGTGTTGTTTTCAAAATGAGTCTTGATTTTGTTAAAATTAATCGCAGATACAAAATGAGCGCCACCCAAAACCCACCATCCGCAAATGCAGATGAGTTTCTATTTCGGCTTCAGATGTGGTGGCATGAGTAAGGAGAAGATGGTCAAAAATGGGTCATTAAGCATTTGGGAACTCTCACAGATATTATGAAAGTTAAACCACGTGATGACTTGATTGCGGCATTAGTAACTTTTTGGGACCCTGTTCACAATGTCTTTCGCTTCTCTGATTTCGAGCTTACTCCTACATTAGAAGAGATAGCTGGATATGCCGGTTTTGACAGAGATTTAAGGAACCAAAGTCTTATATTCCCAAAAGCTCCCTCAGTGCATCGATTCTTTGGGCTCCTTAACATCAGTAATCAAATCAGAAAAAGCAACGTTATCAACGGGTGTTGTTCTTTCAACTTCCTGTATTCCAGGTTCGGAAAGCCAGATGGATTTGAAATTCATGAGAAGGGCCTTACTAACAAGCAGAACAAAGACACCTGGCAGATTCACCGTCGCTTCGCTTTCATGGTGGCTTATCTAGGAATCATGGTATTCCCAAACAAAGAACGAACAATTGATATTCGCACAGCGAAAGTCGTACAGGTCCTCACTACCAAGAAAAATCACACCCTTGCCCCGATCATTCTCTTCGACATTTATCGTGCATTGACTTTATGTAAATCAGAGGCAAAGGTCTTCGAAGGGTGCAAAATTTTGTTGCAAATGTGGATGATTGAACATCTCCAACATCACCCCAAGTTCATACAGTATGGTCCAAGCCATGATAATTTCATCGTGAGTTATGAAGAAAGAATAAAAGATTATAAGTCACCAGAAGGGGTCGAAGCCTGGGTATCTCATCTAAGATCTTTAACGGCAAGTCAAATTGAGTGGACTTTGGGATGGCTCCCGGTAAGGGAAGTGATACACATGTCAACCTCGAATAGTTATTTGCCACTATTGGGATTGAGAAGCATCCAGCCATATGCGCCACAGAGAGTTCTAAGACAACTAGGGAGATACAAAGTGGTTCCTGATGATGAAGATTTGAGTATGCAAGTAATCGAGTTACACCCTGAAGCCACTCTTCCCGAGGCTTTAATTCAGCAGATGTGGAATGGATGTCGATACTTGAAAGATGATACTCAAGTTCCAGACACTACAAAGGGCGAGATAAATCCAGGATATGCAAGGTGGTTTGAGAAACGGTCCCGCGTGGATGATGCACCAGAACCCGATCTAAGAAGGACGACAAAAAGACCCATGTTCAAACCTTTAACGATAAAATCCAAGAGCGGCTGATTTGGGGAGAAAAGGAAAAGGGGTACAAAGCGACTATCCATGCCCTAAAGGAAAATATGAGGAGCCTCAGTTTGGAGAAAGATTTGCAAGCACAAGAAGCAGAAGGCGAGAAGAAGAGTCTAGCTTGGGAGAATAAAAATCTTCACGCTCAATTTCAAAAAATGAAGAAAGCTTCTGAAACACCAATGAGGAGTTGGAAGGATCAAAAAATCATCGCCAATCTTTTGGAAAAAATGCAAGATTGTGATTCCATTTTGGAAAAAACCGAAAAGGCGTTGAGCAAAGAAAAAGAAAGAATCCAACAATTAAACGAAGAGGCCAAATCTAATAAGGAACACCAAGTAAGGCAATCCGAAGAAGACAGGGCACTATTCAAGAAGGAAAAGGACCGTTGGATACATCCAGAAGCCCAACTTCATTCATAACTGGAAGAAGCGAGAAGATACAACAGAGAACATCAACACACAGACATCGACAGAGAAAGAGCACAAGCAAGACTCGATCAGGCCAGACTCCGAGCTCAATTAGAGTCAGTTTTAGATCGTGAAGACCGTATCAGAGATATAGCCAACACTCGCCAACAGCAACTGCAAAACCAAGACCAACGTCTCCAGGATTTCAGGGCACAAATCCACGATTTAGCGGTTTACACCTCTCAAAGTTATGTAAATTGCCAAGGGATGGATTATGAAAGGTTTATAGAGCACGCACCTATTTTTTCCCGTCATCTGGCAATGGAGTTAGAAAGAATGTATCGTACGCTGGGAGGTCATCCGGGTCAAGCCCCACCATGAGCAGATGATCCAATGATTGAAAACAAAAGTGGGGAGTAGAACATGTTCACAACTATTGAGAGTTATGTCTTTTATTTGATTGGGTTGTGTCGAGTTTTAAACCATTTTTATAATGTTTTTCAAATGTAATGTCTGTTCCATCTTTGTAAAATAAATAAAAGTGTTGACAATTGCTTTACGTACGAATTACGCAAGGTCTGATTCATGCGGGGGCATGATACGTAGGCAATCTCTATAAGATTTGACCACATTCACAATCATAAAAGAATAAAATAAAGTGTGACAATAAAAAGAAAGGCCAAGAAAAGCTGGGATGACACAAGCAGCCGAGCAAATGCATAATAGAAAAGGGTTATTTGTCTAGAAACATTGCATCTCAACGTGTAATTATATATGTGTTAAACTCTCAAAACTAACAAGTTTGCTCATTTCCAGAATTCAAGCAGTTAGTTTCTCTAAGAGTATACTGGCATATTATCATTATCACACAAGATCAAAAGGACCAATACCCGAAAGTATGTCTATCCCGGATGTCGACACAGGTATTGAGATAGAGGAGATGGACGTAGGTAAAATGAAAGAAGAAATGCTTAAGCTCAAGCAGCAAATGGCTGAGATGTACCGGGCTTGGTCTAAAGGGCAATCACCCCCATCTTACCCAGCTAACCCTGCTCCATCACTAGCCCAAACTCAGGATAATCTTACCACTGAACTATCCCCAAATTTCCCCATCTACCAACACTACCGAGGCACCACCTCTCAGACACCGCAGTCTCCACCTCCTAAACCAGTTCCATACCTTCCTCCACCCGTAACTCCTGTTTTTGTAGAACCTCCCCCGACTACATTCCATAAATCTCCTAGTGAGCCTATATTCCAGTCCCAGGACAACCAATACTACCCCCCGGAGCCCACCTTCAAACCCTCCGAAATCCATTCATCTACTCCTCGTTTTGACCTCCCAACCGAAATTGACAAGCCCGTCAAAAATGCTGACTCTACTAGACACGGCTCATAGACAACCCCTAGGACAAACTTGCTCTGATACCAAGTTTGTCACGACCCAAACTGAAGGGCCATGACTAGCACCCGACCACACTTGCCGAGCACCAACGTACATTTCATCTAACCTTCATTATTATCTTTTAAGGCTGACGAGATCAATATAAATGGTAGACCTAGATCATGGACAACCAGCAATAAAATATGACGGCATGAACATACATAGCAGGGGATGACCAGACAATCAAGAAACTACGTATAAGGTATGAGCTACCACGCTACTATGAAAGACTATACAACAAAAACTAGCCGACAAGGCATACCAAACTATACATGAGCCGACACCTGTCTATGAGCCTCTAAAAGAACATAAGTGTTGCAACATAGCCGGAACAGGGCCCCGACATACCCATAATGTCTATAACAAAAATTGCATACCAAGACCAAGGCAAGTCCGGAGAAGGGATCTCGCCAATCACCGCTGAACTGGACAGTCTACTGTGGTGGGGGAGCTGCACCTGCCTGTCTATCAGGACCTGCAGCACGACATGCAGCGTCCACAAATAAAAGGACGTCAGTACGAATAAAGTACTGAGTATGTAAGGCAAGGAACCATAAATACGATCAGTAATGTAAGCAAGGATAAAGAATATACAACCTGTAACATCTTAGTACCTCTGAGGGCTACTTACATGAAATGCATGATACATATGTATAAATACATAAACCTTTAAAGCATTCGCCTCTGTGGGCATCATCATCATCATATCGTACCCGGCCATAATAGGCTCGGTAGAATCGTACCCGGCCACGTGGAGCTCGGTAAAACCCAACTGATCAGTGGTTGCACAATAGGTGCCGTACCCGGCCAACTATAGCGTGGCTCGGTAGAGTAAAATAGATACATATATATAATGCATGCTCGACTCATGGAATCACATTCTAAACCTTTCGGAGTGACGTAAGGTCGGTATCCTCTGTACACGTTATTAGGACTAACTCTTCACTATGAACCTTATAAGAATCAGGAAGTACCAACAACATTGATAACATAAGAATAAGAGAAGCAACATTAACATCAATCGTTCCATAAGAGGGAAAACAATGTAAGTACTGCTAGCTTCTAAGAGTAGAGTATCTTGGAAGCTCGTTCATTACATTATGTACAATCGGAGTCGTGCAAAAGAAGGAAAGGGATAGCCTCACATACCTTGTATATACTGCCCCAATCTCAAGCTATGCAATTGTCAAAACTCCTTAGTCTACAATAAGAGAAACGATACTATCGTTATCATTTAAGCGTCATAACTATTATGTATCGACCACAACCTATTTTACGATGAAACGGACAGCACCTCCCCTATATATATGACCTCACACCATTCAAAACAGTCACCAAACAGCCCAAACAACATCAATAATAAACATATTGAGCCTCCCAAAATAGTCCACACATAGCCTAATCACTCCATACATACGACGACCACCGTAGTCGTGTCAAACAACCTGGAAATGTTACGAATAACTATCAGCCCATAACCCTACATATATATGGTGTTTCTCCACACCCTTCCTCCTCCAAAACTCCACAAGATAGTAGTAAAATACGCAGCCCAACAACAACGCAAAACAGTCCACAAAACAATAACATTACTACCAAACCTTTCGATATATATCTCACAAGTTCTAGCTTCAATGGCTTAGCCGCAACTTGGATAATCTTAAATACATATAGAGTAAGAGGTTCCTTACCTTTATACAGAAAGAACAACTCCAATTTGACCTTAAATTTCCATGAAATATCCCTCCAATGCTGCCACAACAACAAAAAAACGAAACTAGCGATCAATTAGTGTTTTTCGGCACTAGAATCACTTTAGAAGGCTTGAAATCACCTAGGATTGATATTAAGAACATGAGGGAGTATTTACAGAACATAAACCCTTTAAAACAACCTCCCACACGAGCTGGAACGACACAAAAATGAGCAACAACAAGAAGAACAAGAGACTTACTAGCGCCACAGAATTCCCGACACTTGATTTGTGTTGTTTGCCCTTTTTTGGGTCTTGAATCTTGAGAGAACCTTGAGAGGATGTTCCTAGGGTTCTAAGGTCTGAAAATAGTGAAAAGAAATGACTTAAAACGGGTTGGAGTCATCCTATATAGGTCCAAATATCTTAAACCGACTTAGTGGGCCCCATAGAGAGGTGCTTGGCGCAGTCTCGCGAAAACGCGAATATCTCTCTACTCCGAGATCGTATCGATGAACGGTTTAATGAGTTGGAAACTAGACTCATAGATATTTAATTTGGTTGGTAGATCACCCCATAATTCCTTGTAAATTATGAGAAAAGATTAGAAACATTTGACCTAATGTTTAAGTAAAATTATGAACCTAAGTTGCGACAACTTTTGTCGACTTTTGTTTCATAACTCGTTTGACTTCAAGACTTATGATACGGATATTATATGATTAAAATACCTTAATAAATGACCTCTTGAGTGTATTAAGCACCGCTAGATTACCTGAAAATACGAGTTACAACATCCTTGATTCGTTTAACTTCTAATACTGGTTAATCACCCTTATACACTCTTGTATCACTTAAGACCAATAGGATTGACTTCTTATCATCTCAAAGATAATTCCTTTTTGGATTTATGTTAACTAATATATGGCATGAACTAACACATGTGGATATGGGTTGTAACACCCCCCCCCTTAGGAACATTCGTCCTCGAATGTAAGGGTTTATGGGGAGTTTAAATCATCGTGGATTCCAATGGAAATTTCCGATCAATTTTCCCCTATAAAATGGTCACTAGCAAAACTTGCAAGTAATTAAGCCCAACATATGGTTTCACAAGTCTACACAAAGCATTATGCGTATTTACATTATCTACATATCACCATTTTGTATTAAGGAGGAGTATTCTCAAATTATTGCTTACCTCATAGAGCCGTTTCACCTTCCAATGTATCCTGTCTTCCACCAGCATCCTTGTTATCTTCATTCTGGAATAAGTAAGGGTATTTAGACTTCATCTCCTCTTCTGCTTCCCATGTCATTTCTTCCATATTTTTGTTCCTCCACAATACTTTGACGGAAGCTACATCTTTTGTTCTCAGCTTGCGGACTTGCCGATCTAATATCGCCACTGGCACTTCTTCATATGATAGGTCCTCTGTAACTTGTACATCTTTGATAGGGACGACTCGAGAAGGGTCTCCAATACATTTTCTCAACATAGATACATGGAATACCGGGTGGACAAATTCCAATTCGGATGGCAATTCTAACTCATAAGCAACCTGTCCAATCCGTCGAAGAATTTTATACGGCCCGATATACCTTGGACTCAGCTTACCTTTCTTCCCAAAATGCATAATACCCTTCATTGGTGAGATCCTCAGGAAAACCCAATCACCAACCTCAAACTCTAGATCACGACGTCGGACATCAGAATAAGATTTTTGCCTGCTTTGTGCCGTCCTCAATCGCTCCTGTATCACTTTCACCTTCTCAATAGCTTGGTGAATCAAATCTGGCCCATATAATTCTGTTTCACCGACTTCGAACCATCCAACTGGTGATCTACATCTCCTCCCGTATAGTGCCTCGTATGGGGCCATTTTAATACTGGAATGGTAGCTATTGTTATAGGCGAATTCTATGAGTGGAAGATGATCATCCCAATTCCCCTTAAAATCTAGAACACATGCTCGTAGCATATCTTCCAGTGTCTGAATGGTACGTTCAGCCTGTCCGTCAGTCTGCGGATGAAATGCAGTGCTGAGATTTACCTGTGTGCCTAAACCCTTCTGGAAAGACCTCCAAAAGTTAGCCGTAAATTGAGCTCCTCGGTCTGATATAATAGATATGGGCACACCATGAAGCCTAACAATCTCCTTGATATACAACTTTGCATAATCTTCAGCCGTGTAAGTTGTCTTTACTGGCAGAAAATGGGCACATTTTGTAAGTCGATCAATTATCACCCAGATGGAGTCAAACTTATGATAAGAGCGAGGTAATCCAATAATGAAGTCCATATTAATCACCTCCCACTTCCAGGTCGGAATCTCTATATTTTGAAGCAATCCACCGGGTTTCTGATGTTCTATCTTTACTTGTTGACAATTGGGACACTGGGCTACAAATTCTGCAATAGACTTCTTCATATTATCCCACCAATACTGCTCCTTGACATCATGATACATCTTTGTCGAGCCGGGATGGATGGAATATCGGGATTGATGAATCTCATTCATAATCTTCTCTCGCAACCCTGCCACATTAGGCACACACAATCGGCTCTGGTATCTCAGTGCCCCGTCTTTTCCGATCCCAAAAGCCATACTTTTACACTGTTGAATGCTTTCTCTTAATCGTACTAAGATAGGATCTTCATATTGTCGTGCTTTTACCTCGGCTACCAAAGATGATTCTGATGTATTCTGTACAGTAACACCTCCGTCATCAGAGTCTAACAATCTGATTCTCATATTGGCTAGCTGATGAAGCTCTTTAATCAACCCCCATCTACCTGCCTCAATATGTACTAAGCTTCCCATTGATTTACGGCTGAGAGCGTCTGCCACAACATTGGCTTTACCGGGATGATACAATATCTCGACGTCGTAGTCTTTCAATAATTCAAGCCACCTACGCTGCCTCAAATTCAACTCTTTCTGCTTGAAGATGTATTGTAAACTCTTGTGATCTGTGTAGATGTCAACATGGATGCCGTATAAGTAGTGCCGCCATATCTTCAAAGCATATATTACTGCAGCCAATTCCAAATCATGGGTTGGATAATTCTTTTCATGCTTCTTCAATTGTCTTGATGCATAAGCAATCACATTCCCACGCTGCATCAATACGCACCCCAAACCTATACCTGAGGCATCACAATATACCACATAACCTTCTGTTCCTTCAGGAAGAGTGAGCACTGGTGCAGATGTCAATCGATTCTTCAGCTCCTGAAAACTACGTTCACAAGTGTCAGACCACTGGAATTTGGTAGCTTTTTGTGTTAACTTAGTCAATGGTGATGATATAGAGGAAAATCCTTCTACAAACCGCCTATAATATCCTGCTAGCCCTAGGAAGCTGCGGACTTCTGATGGTGTTGTAGGTCTCGGCCAATTCTTTACTGCATCGATCTTCTGAGTGTCGACACTAATACCCTCATCAGATATCACATGGCCAAGGAATGCTACTGAGTTCAGCCAGAATTCACATTTGGAGAGCTTAGCATATAACTTACGATCCTGAAGCGTCTGTAATACTATCCGCAAGTGGCCCGCATGTTCCGCCTCCGAACGAGAATACACTAGAATGTCATCAATGAATACAATCACGAACACATCAAGATAGGGCCTGAATATAGTATTCATGAGATCCATAAAAGCTGCTGGGGCATTTGTTAGCCCGAACGACATCACCAAGAACTCAAAGTGCCCATATCTTGTCCGGAAGGCCGTCTTTGGAATATCCTTCTCCCTAACCCTCACCTGATGATACCCTGAACGTAAATCAATCTTAGAGAAATACTTGGCACCCTGGAGTTGGTCAAACAGGTCATCAATTCTTGGAAGTGGATACTTGTTCTTTATAGTAGACTTATTCAACTGTCGATAGTCGATACACATCCGTAACGACCCGTCTTTCTTCCGCACGAATAGGACTGGTGCACCCCAAGGTGAAGTGCTAGGCCTAATAAAGCCCTTATCCAGCAAGTCCTTCAACTGCACCTTCAACTCTCGCAACTCTGCCGGGGCCATTCTGTATGGAGGAATAGAGATCGGTTGAGTGTCAGGCAACACATCAATGCTAAACTCAATCTCCCTTTCAGGAGGAAGGCCTGGGAGTTCATCTGGGAAAACATCTGGGAATTCGTTGACCACAGGGATTGATTGTAAAGTAGGCGGTTTCGCCTCCGCATCCCTAACGCGAACGAGATGATAAATGTAACCTTTTGAGATCATTTTCCTTGCCTTAAGATAGGAAATAAACCTACCTTTCGGTGTAGCAATGTTCCCTTTCCATTCAATGACGGGTTCACCCAGAAATTGGAACCTAACCATCTTCGTACGACAGTCAACATTTGCATAGCATGAGGCCAACCAGTCCATTCCCATTATCACATCAAAATCAACCATTTCTAACTCAAATAAATTTGCCGAGGTTTGACGACTACAAATCATCACAGTGCAACCTCTATATACCCTTCTAGCAATCACAGAATCTCCTATCGGAGTAGATACCGCGAGGGGTTTACTTATCAATTCAGGTTCAATGCCAAACTTATTAGCCACAAAGGGTGTAACATATGATAATGTAGATCCCGGATCAATCAGCGCATATACATCATAAGAAAACACAGATATAATACCTGTAACAACATCTGGAGACGACTCGAGATCCTGTCGACCTACTAGAGCATAGGTTCGATTTTGAGCACCACTCGAACTCGGCACTGCACCTCTACCCCTACCACGACCTGTCGACTGCTGAAAACCCCGTGCTGGAGGTCGAACTGATGAGGAAGAACCAGACACAGATCCAGTCGGCTGAGCCATACCATCACCTCCTCTATTAGGACAATCCCGCATCATATGGCCAGGCTGCCCGCACGAATAGCATGCATCAGAACCTCGACGACACAGTCCAAAGTGGGCCTTGCCGCACTGATCACAATGTGGTGTTGGGGGTCTCATCTGACTAGTATCCCTGTGATGTTGCGAGCCAGATGCCCGCGAACTCTGACCTGGACCAGAATAGGATCGATCATATCGAGGCCTCTGAAACTGTGGAGGAGCACTAGCTACAGGTGGCGCCGAACTCCTCGAAAACTGTGGCCTGATGCGGCCTCTGAAGTCATCAGAATACCCTGCAAATCTCGCCCTCTTATGCTGGCCTCTATCCTGCTCCCTAACTGCCCTCTGCTGGCGCTTACGATCCTCTAGGGTCTGGGCATAAGCTTGAATACGGGAAATATCCATGCCCTCCACCAAGGAGGCTGTCGTACACTCATTTATCAGATGTGGTCCCAACCCATTCACGAACATATGCACCCTATCACTCATCTCGGCCACCATATGGGGAGCATACCTTGCCAAAGAATCAAACTGCATACTGTACTCTCGCACACTCATATTACCTTGTCTAAGGTTCAAGAACTTATCAGCTCTAGCTCGTCGTATCTCAACTGGCAAGTAGTGACGAAGAAAGGCCTCAGAAAATTCCTTCCACACAGCTGGAGGAGGGTTCGGACCCCTGGATCTCTCCCAACTATCATACCAGAGAACCGCTAAATCCCGTAGCCGATAAGAAGCCAACTCTACTGCCTCTGTATCACTAACATGCATAACCCGAAGTGTACGATGAACCTGGTCAATAAAAGTCTGTGGGTCCTCCTTGGGGTCTGATCCGGTAAACACTGGAGGGTCTAAATTAATAAAATCACGAACTCTTGTACTAACTGGTTTCTCAGCAGCACCTGTATTCTGCCTCTGAGCCTGAGCAGCTACCAAGCTAGTCAATAACTGCAAAGCACTCTGCATATCCTGGTCTGGAGTGCCAGACGGAGGAACTGGAGGCGCTGGGTGCCTTCTAATATCCTCTGGAGGAGATGGAGTAGATGAGGTATGAGAGGGCATCTCACTTTGAGCCTCACTTTGTCCTGCTCTGACTTGGGGCACCTGACTGGTACCCTCTCCCGCTGCTGTATCAAGCCGTCTACTAATCGTTTGCTTCCTAGTCGAAGGCATCACTGAAAAAAACAAGGTGAATATTAGAGACGAACACTTACGACTCAACTCTACGCACGATCTAGATTCAGGAAGAAGGTAACAACCCTAGATGTCATGTAGCCTCCTGATTATAAATGTGGCGCGCTACACATCCATAATCAAGACTCTACTAGACACGGCTCATAGACAACCCCTAGGACAGACTTGCTCTGATACCAAGTTTGTCACGACCCAAACTGAAGGGCCATGACTAGCACCCGACCACACTTGCCGAGCACCAACGTACATTTCATCTAACCTTCATTATTATCTTTTAAGGCTGACGAGATCAATATAAATGGTAGACCTAGATCATGGACAACCAGCAATAAAATATGACGGCATGAACATACATAGCAGGGGATGACCAGACAATCAAGAAACTACGTATAAGGTATGAGCTACCACGCTACTATGAAAGACTATACAACAAAAACTAGCCGACAAGGCATACCAAACTATACATGAGTCGACACCTGTCTATGAGCCTCTAAAAGAACATAAGTGTTGCAACATAGCCGGAACAGGGCCCCGACATACCCATAATGTCTATAACAAAAATTGCATACCAAGACCAAGGCAAGTCCGGAGAAGGGATCTCGCCAATCACCGCTGAACTGGACAGTCTACTGTGGTGGGGGAGCTGCACCTGCCTGTCTATCAGGACCTGCAGCACGACATGCAGCGTCCACAAATAAAAGGACGTCAGTACGAATAAAGTACTGAGTATGTAAGGCAAGGAACCATAAATACGATCAGTAATGTAAGCAAGGATAAAGAATATACAACCTGTAACATCTTAGTACCTCTGAGGGCTACTTACATGAAATGCATGATACATATGTATAAATACATAAACCTTTAAAGCATTCGCCTCTGTGGGCATCATCATCATCATATCGTACCCGGCCATAATAGGCTCGGTAGAATCGTACCCGGCCACGTGGAGCTCGGTAAAACCCAACTGATCAGTGGTTGCACAATAGGTGCCGTACCCGGCCAACTATAGCGTGGCTCGGTAGAGTAAAATAGATACATATATATAATGCATGCTCGACTCATGGAATCACATTCTAAACCTTTCGGAGTGACGTAAGGTCGGTATCCTCTGTACACGTTATTAGGACTAACTCTTCACTATGAACCTTATAAGAATCAGGAAGTACCAACAACATTGATAACATAAGACTAAGAGAAGCAACATTAACATCAATCGTTCCATAAGAGGGAAAACAATGTAAGTACTGCTAGCTTCTAAGAGTAGAGTATCTTGGAAGCTCGTTCATTACATTATGTACAATCGGAGTCGTGCAAAAGAAGGAAAGGGATAGCCTCACATACCTTGTATATACTTCCCCAATCTCAAGCTATGCAATTGTCAAAACTCCTTAGTCTACAATAAGAGAAACGATACTATCATTATCATTTAAGCGTCATAACTATTATGTATCGACCACAACCTATTTTACGATGAAACGGACAGCACCTCCCCTATATATATGACCTCACACCATTCAAAACAGTCACCAAACAGCCCAAACAATATCAATAATAAACATATTGAGCCTCCCAAAATAGTCCACACATAGCCTAATCACTCCATACATACGACGACCACCGTAGTCGTGTCAAACAATCTGGAAATGTTACGAATAACTATCAGCCCATAACCCTACATATATATGGTGTTTCCCCACACCCTTCCTCCTCCAAAACTCCACAAGATAGTAGTAAAATACGCAGCCCAACAACAACGCAAAACAGTCCACAAAACAATAACATTACTACCAAACCTTTCGATATATATCTCACAAGTTCTAGCTTCAATGGCTTAGCCGCAACTTGGATAATCTTAAATACATATAGAGTAAGAGGTTCCTTACCTTTATACAGAAAGAACAACTCCAATTTGACCTTAAATTTCCATGAAATATCCCTCCAATGCTGCCACAACAACAAAAAAACGAAACTAGCGATCAATTAGTGTTTTTCGGCACTAGAATCACTTTAGAAGGCTTGAAATCACCTAGGATTGATATTAAGAACATGAGGGAGTATTTACAGAACATAAACCCTTTAAAACAACCTCCCACACGAGCTGGAACGACACAAAAATGAGCAACAACAAGAAGAACAAGAGACTTACTAGCGCCACGGAATTCCCGACACTTGATTTGTGTTGTTTGCCCTTTTTTTGGGTCTTGAATCTTGAGAGAACCTTGAGAGGATGTTCCTAGGGTTCTAAGGTCTGAAAATAGTGAAAATAAATGACTTAAAACGGGTTGGAGTCATCCTATATAGGTCCAAATATCTTAAACCGACTTAGTGGGCCCCATAGAGAGGTGCTTGGCGCAGTCTCGCGAAAACGCGAATATCTCTCTACTCCGAGATCGTATCGATGAACGGTTTAATGAGTTGGAAACTAGACTCATAGATATTTAATTTGGTTGGTAGATCACCCCATAATTCCTTGTAAATTATGAGAAAAGATTAGAAACATTTGACCTAATGTTTAAGTAAAATTATGAACCTAAGTTGCGACAACTTTTGTCGACTTTTGTTTCATAACTCGTTTGACTTCAAGACTTATGATACGGATATTATATGATTAAAATACCTTAATAAATGACCTCTTGAGTGTATTAAGCACCGCTAGATTACCTGAAAATACGAGTTACAACATCCTTGATTCGTTTAACTTCTAATACTGGTTAATCACCCTTATACACTCTTGTATCACTTAAGACCAATAGGATTGACTTCTTATCATCTCAAAGATAATTCCTTTTTGGATTTATGTTAACTAATATATGGCATGAACTAACACATGTGGATATGGGTTGTAACATAGGAGGACAGGTCAGTGTGGCCTACAAGGATTTATGCTTGTTCCCAAATGTGCAATTGCCAGTTGGTTTCAAGATGCCCAAATTTGACCTATACAATGGGCACAGCGATCCAGTAGCCCACTTAAGGGGTTTCTGCAGCAAGATGCGAGGAGCCGGGGGAAGAGACAAATTATTGATGGCTTACTTCAGTCAAAGTTTGAGCGGATCAGCTTTGGAGTGGTATACACGCCAGGACCATGGGAGATGGTACACCTGGGATGACCTAGCACATGCATTTGCTTACCACTTCCAATACAATTTAGAAATCATCCCAGATCGACTATTTTTGACAAAATTTGAGAAAAAGCATAATGAAAGTTTTAGAGAATACGGTTTCCGGTGGAGGGAACAGGCAACAAGGGTGGATCCTCCTATGAAGGAAAGTGAAATGGTAGACTACTTCCTACAAGCCCTGGAGCCAACTTACTAAGCCTATTTGGTTTCAGTGGTAGGAAAAACATTCAACGAAGTAGTGAAGATGGGAGGTATGGTGGAAGAAGGCCTCAAGACAAATAAAATCATGAGTTATTCGGCTATTAAGGCGACTACTCAAGCTATTCAAGGCGGAGTAGGAGGGATTGGAAGAAAGAAAAGGGAGGAAGCAGCGGTGATTGATTCAGGAACTTGGTCGGGATCTGGAGGTTCACCTCATTACTACAATCAACTTACCACCACAATTCACCCCAACACTACTATCACCCGTCGGAACCTCATTTTTCCATCAATCATGCACAAGCATACAATCAACCACCTGCCCACGCTCATTGGCATGCCCCTGTCATATCAAGTACTTACCCACGAACTTACCCCGGACCAGGTTTCAGTCCTAATCAGGTATTCAGGGGTGAAAGGGGACAGAAAAGGAAAACCTTCACTCCATTGGGTGAATCCTACACTAGTCTGTTCCACAGGTTGAGACAGCTAGACATGCTAAGGCCGATACAATCCAAGCTGCCCAATCCTCCTCCAAAGAATCTGGACTACACCATAACCTGTGAGTATTGTTCTGGTACACCAGGCCATGATACAGAAAAGTGCTGGCATTTGAAGAATGCAATACAAAAGCTGATTGATACTAATAAAATTGAAGTTCAAACCCCCGAATCTCCCAACATCAACAGAAATCCAATGTCAGCCCATCAGGAGGCCAATATGATAGAAATAGTACGGGCTGATGGGGAAACAAAGAAGCCATCACAAACCGTCATGATGATTAGGTTTCATGAAGCCAATCCAGATGAGTAGTTAACAGAGGAGAAGTTAGTACCTAAGCAGAACAAAAATAATGATGAATCATCTGTGGTAGTTGAGAAGGGATCTTCGAGCAAAGTTGCCACGAAGCCAGAAGGATCAAAAGTGATTGTACCAGGGGTCGCCAGCAAACCCATTATAGTCGTGGAAGGAGCCCGTGTAGATCGGGTTATTATCAAACCTGTAACCCAGTTACCAGTAATCAACAACAAGGCCATTCCATGGAACTATGAACGGGTGACGGTAATGTACAAAGGAAAAGAAGTCAAGGAAGAAGTCTGTGAAGTGCAAGGTTTGACTCGTTCGGGAAGATGTTTTACTCCCGAGGAGTTAAGAAAAACTAAAAATAATCCAACACCAATAAATAAAGCTGTGACGGAAGAAGAAGCGGAAGAATTTTTGAGAAAGATGAAGCTCCATGACTATTCTGTTGTGGAACAATTGAAAAAGACGCCCGCTCAAATTTCATTATTGTCATTACTAATCCATTCAGAGGAGCACCGTCAAGCTTTGATGAAAATCCTGAATGAGGCACACGTTCCTGATAAGATCTCCGTGAATCATTTGGGAAAAATAGCCAACAGAATCTTTGAGGCAAACAGAATCACATTTTCTGATGATGAACTGCCTGTGGAAGGTACTGAGCACAACAGAGCTCTTTACCTCACATTGAAATGTGAAAACTCCTTGGTAACCCGGATATTGGTTGACAACGGGTCAAGCGCAAATATCTACCCTCTCTCCACTCTGGGCAAGTTGAAAATCAAAGAGGAGAGGATCCAGAAGAATAGTATTTGCGTACGGGGGTTTGACGGTGGAAGCAGAGATTCATTTGGCGACATAGTGCTGGAACTGACAATAGGGCCAGTTGAATTCACAATTGAGTTTCAAGTGTTGGATATAACTGTTTCCTATAATTTGTTGTTGGGTCGACCATGGATCTATGCTGCTAAAGCAGTCCCGTCAACACTACACCAGGTGGTCAAGTTTGAATGGGATAAACAGGAAATAGTTGTGCATGGGGAAGACAGTTTAAATGCTCACAGCGATGCCATTGTACCGGTCGAGGAAATAGAAAATGACCAGGGACCATGGGTTTACCAGGTTTCCGACACAATGTCGGTAGAGAAAATTCCAGAGGGGAGTACCTTCCGAATCCAAAGATAACCTCTGCTTCAGTCATGGTAGCCTATGAAATGTTAAAGAATGGTTTTGTACCCGGCAAAGGTTTGGGCTCATCTTTGCAAGGCATTATACAACCAGTATCTCTCCCCGAGAACTGGGGAACTTTTGGTTTGGGATTCATGCCCACCGTCGCAG
Organism: Nicotiana sylvestris; assembly: GCF_000393655.2. Lineage (NCBI taxonomy): Eukaryota > Viridiplantae > Streptophyta > Magnoliopsida > Solanales > Solanaceae > Nicotiana > Nicotiana sylvestris. The sequence goes on from NC_091067.1 coordinate 154,542,277, forward strand.
ACGTGAGAAAATCCAAGAAGCCAAAATAGAAGGCATGGGTCCTTCCAAAGCCAGTCCCACATCTATCAAAATCTTTTGTCAAGTCTGGTACCAGAAATCACCCGATAACAACAATTCCAAAATCCATGATTAATCCTGAGGAGGAATTAATTGAAAGATTTGAAAAGCTGTTTGACAATGTGAACATGGTGGAAAGCAGTGAAGGTTCTAGCGACATAGAAGTGCAATTCATCGGGCCAGAGACAAGGCTTAATAATTGGAAAGCCACTCCTCTCCCCATTCGAAAGGAGTCTTGGTAGTTTATTTTGATTTTCCTTCAGTTTGTTTGGGTTACCTCAGGGTTATAATCCCGATGTTTATCTTACAGTTTGTTTGAAGTGTGCAAACCTTGTTATCTTTCATCATCCAATAAAATACAGTTTCCTTTTCATTATCATTCCTGATAGTTTTCTTTTCTTTTTCTTCTTTTTCTGTACAGTTCTTTTTACGCTGGCTCTAGTGATATGGCATGCATGAGGAATCCTCAGCCCAGTCTTAAAAATCAATCTGGTTCCGAAATAATAATTCAAGAAGTATATTGTGATTATGAATCAGAATATGATGAGGATGAGGCTTTCGAAGAGATTAGTAAAGAGTTAATTCATTTTGAAGAAAAAACCAAACCTAACCTAGGTGATACCGAAGACATCAATATAGGGGGCACGAATAATATCCAAGAAACTAAAATAAGTGTCCACCTTGAACCAAAGATCCGAGAAGAGTTAATTAAAACACTCATCGAATTCAAAGATGTTTTTGCATGGTCATATGACGACATGCCAGGTTTGAGCACTGATTTAGTGGTTCACAAATTGCCCACAGATCCAATGGTGCCTCCTGTCAAGCAAAAGTTGAGAAAGTTCAAGCCTGATATGAGTGTGAGAATTAAAGAAGAAATCACCAAACAATTGGAGGCAAAGGTCATTCGAGTCACTCGATATCCTGTTTTGTTGGCTAATATCGTTCCTGTGCCAAAGAAAGACTGCAAAATTAGAGTATGCGTCGACTACCGCAATCTCAACAAAGCAAGTCCGAAGGATAACTTCCCATTACCCAATATCCATATTTTGATCGATAACTGTGCCAAGCATGAGATAGGATCTTTTGTGGATTGTTATGCCGGGTATCATCAAATTCTAATGGATGAAGAAGATGCCGAAAAGACGGCATTCATCACACCATGGGGAACTTATTGCTACCGGGTAATGCCTTTTGGTTTAAAGAACACCGGGGCAACTTACATGAGAGCAATGACCACGGTGTTTCATGATATGATACATAAAGAGATTGAGGTATACGTGGATGATGTGATCATAAAATCAAAGCATCAAGCCGACCACGTTGGGGATTTGAGGAAATTCTTCTTGAGACTTCGCAGGTACAACCTCAAGCTTAACCCTGCCAAGTGCGCATTTGGTGTTCCATCTGGAAAGCTGTTGGGATTCATAGTCAGTCGGCGAGGCATCGAGCTAGACCCATCAAAGATCAAAGCCATCCAAGAATTGCCACCTCCAAGGAACAAAACTGAAGTAATGAGTTTGTTAGGGAGGTTGAATTACATCAGCAGGTTTATTGCTCAGCTCACGGCAACCTGTGAGCCTATTTTCAAATTGTTGAAGAAAGATGCTGCGGTCAAGTTGACTGATGAGTGTCAAGAAGCATTTGATAAGATAAAAGGATACTTGTCAAACCCACCCGTGTTGGTTCCGCCAGAGCCAGGAAGACCTTTGATTCTTTACTTGACGGTCTTGGAAAATTCATTTGGTTGTGTATTGGGGCAACATGACCTCACCGGCAGAAAAGAACAGGCCATCTACTACCTTAGCAAGAAATTCACAGCTTATGAGGTTAAGTATACTCATCTGGAGAAGACATGTTGCGCCCTAACTTGGGTAGCTCAGAAATTGAAACACTATTTGTCATCCTACACTACTTACCTCATTTCGCGTCTGGATCCGTTGAAATATATTTTTCAAAAACCTATGCCAACGGGGAGACTTGCAAAGTGGCAGATATTGCTCACAGAATTTGACATCATCTATGTGACTCGGACTGCAATGAAAGCCCAAGCATTGGCCGATCATTTAGTCGAAAACCCGGTCGACGAGGAGTACGAGCCATTGAAAACCTATTTTCCTGATGAAGAAATAATGAATATCGGTGAGATGGAGCAAATTGAAAAACCTGGCTGGAAACTTTTCTTTGATGGGGCCGCTAACATGAAAGGAGTCGGGATAGGAGCTGTAATTATTTCTAAAACAGGGCATCACTATCCTGTTACGGCTCAACTTCGATTTTATTGCACCAATAATATGGCTGAGTATGAAGCTTGTATTCTGGGGTTAAGACTAGCCGCAAACATGGGCATCCAGGAAATCTTGGTCTTGGGAGATTCTGATCTTCTGGTACATCAAATTCAAGGAGAATGGGAAACACGAGACTTGAAGCTCATACCATACCGATAATGTCTACATGATCTTTGTCAGCGATTTCAATCAGTGGAGTTCCGGCATATTCCTAGGATCCATAATGAGGTTGCTGATGCATTGGCTACCCTGGCATCAACGTTGCACCATCCAAACAAAGCTTATGTGGATCCACTGCATATTCAAGTCCACGATCAGCACGCTTACTGCAACATGGTTGAGGAGGAATTTGATGGTGAACCATGGTTCCACGACATCAAGGAGTATATCAGAATGGGGATATATCCAGCACAAGCCACAGGGGATCAAAAGAGAACCATTAGGCGATTGGCAAATGGATTATTCTTAAGTGGAGGAGTTTTGTATAAAAGAACACCAGACCTTGGATTATTAAGATGCATAGAGGCTAGACAAGCTATGGATGTCATGTCTGAAGTACATTCGGGAGTTTGCAGACCCCACATGAGCGGATATGTGTTGGCAAAGAAAATTCTCTGAGCTGGTTACTATTGGCTTACCATGGAGCGAGATTGTATCAGTTTTGTGCGCAAATGTCATCAATGCCAGATACACGAGGATTTGATTCACTCTCCACCATCCGAGTTGCACACAATGTCGGCACCATGGCCCTTCGTCGCTTGGGGTATGGATGTCATTGGACCGATTGAGCCAGTAGTATCCAATGGGAACATGTTCATTCTAGTAGCCATTGATTATTTTACCAAATGGGTTGAGGCCAAAACATTCAAATCAGTGACCAAGAAAGCTGTGGTCGATTTTGTTCACTCAAATATCATATGTCGATTCGGAATCCCAAAGGTGATCATCACAGATAACGGTGCTAATCTTAACAGTAACTTAATGAGAGAAGTATGTCAACAGTTTAAGATTACACATCGCAATTCTACCCCATATCGGCCCAAGGCGAATGGAGCAGTCGAGGCAGCCAACAAAAACATAAAGAAGATACTTCAGAAAATGGTAGAAGGTTCAAGACAGTGGCACGAAAAATTACCATTTGCGTTGTTGGGATATCGCACTACTGTTCGCACTTCAGTAGGAGCAACTCCTTATTTGTTGGTATACGGCACTGAGGTGGTAATTCCTGCAGAAGTTGAAATTCCTTCCCTTCGGATCATCGCCGAAGCTAAGATTGATGATGATGAATGGGTCAAAACCCATTTGGAACAGTTAAACTTGATTGATGAAAAATGATTGGCAGTAGTATGTCATGGCCAATTATATCAAAGAAGAATAGCAAGGGCATACAACAAAAAGGTGTGTCCCCGAAAGTTTGAAGTGGGTCAACATGTGTTGAAACGTATTCTTCCACATCAGGTTGAAGCAAAGGGAAAATTTGCCCCGAATTGGCAAGGATCATTCATTGTGACCAGAGTACTATCCAATGGTGCATTATGTTTAACAGATATTGAAGGAAAATGCATAGACATGGCTATCAATTCTGATGCGGTAAAGAGATATTATGCATGATTTTTCTTTGGTATAGTTATTAAATGTTTGTATTCGGCATTATTTCGAAGATTGGAATGACAAAGGCAGTTTATTCTGCTATCCAAACACTGTACCCTCTGTTTCCCCTTTGAGCCACATTCGTTTCTTTCTTACCCTCTCTTGGAATCAATGAAAATCAAATAAAAAAAAGAAAAGAAAAATAGAAAATCATTATTATTGAAGTGAACTATGTTTGACCTGATTCCTCAAAGAGGATACGTAGGCGCCTCACGGCTCGGTCATAGGGTGCGTAATATGCATAATGTGCATAAAAGGAAACATCAAGAGACCCCCAATCAAGAAACTGGGGCAGGAATTGTATTAGTAATAAGAAAAAAGATTCCAAGAGTTGTAATTTTAAACCCATATCAAATTGTTTAACTTTTGATACCTTTCCATTCCAACCACATACCGAAAGACCTTTCGACCAATCTTAGAAAGAATGCCGAGTCAAGCAAAGGAAGATGATTCATAACACTCTGGTCCAAACAAGAAGAAGTAATGAAAATGAGAGAGTCTTATAGGTGAAAACCCTCACAGGCACCATGAGACGACGAAAGCTGAGAGAAAGTAAAATGAGAGAGTCTTATTGGTGAAAACCTTCGCAGGCACCATAAGGCGAAAAGGAATTAATAAATAAACAAATGAGGAAGGTTTGTCGGTGAAAAACTCTTTAAGATACTGCAAGTCGAACAAGGTCTGTAAATTGCCAAAAGTAAAATTGGGTTGTGGAAATTTTGGGAAAACAAAATGAAACAATTGGAAAGGAGATTGGTTAAAAAGACTGGGCTGATTAATCCAAAATGCATACCCTGATCATTGGTGCAAGTAACTTCCATCAGATAAGTTCCTTATTCTTGTCTCCAACAGTCATCCAAATTTGGATTTTTCTTTTCATTCTATATTGTCGAAATCATCATGTTTCGTCACTAATAATCTTACTCTTCTAAAGCTTTTGAGGTAAGTTTTGTTCCAAACAAATAAAAAGGAATGTCAAGGTATGCTACCAAGATTCAAGATTGCATAATGCAAAATACGACCATGATAGGCAGGAAGTAATAGGATGAAAATAAGATATGGGGGTGAGAAAAGTTGAATCAAAAAAGTGGTTCAGTAATGTCAGGAGAGACATATGATTACAATTGAAAGGGTTTGAAGTGAAAAACAACAGTTGGGGATCCTACGGTTAAGGATCAATTACAAGGACAAAACAGTCTTTTCAACCACTCCAAGGCAGTAAAACAGGACAAAGAGAAACCCCACCTTCAGCAATAATGCCACAACTAACCGCAATGCCTTAAACTAACAAAGTTTTATTTAAGTTGAAACAGGGGAAAAACAACATTTGTTTCAGGAAACACCCGGTGAGGGGAGAAGTCAGGCGTCCACCTGGAAAATAAGGAAGAGCAATGGAAGTATTAGCAGTCAGGCGTCCACCTGGAGAACAAGGAAGAACAACGGAAGTATTAGCAGTCAGGCGTCCACCTGGAGAACAAGGAAAAGCAACGGAAGTGTTAGAAGTCAGGCATCCACCTGGAGAACAAGGAAGAGCAGTTGAAGTATTAGCAGACAGGTGTCCACCTGGAGATCAAGGAAGAACGGTTGAAGTATTAGAAGTCAGGCGTCCACCTGGAGAACAAGGAAAAACAACGGAAGTATTAGCAGTCAGGCGTCTACCTGGAGAACAAGAAAAAGCAACGGAAGTGTTAGAAGTCAGGCATACACCTGGAGAACAAGGAAGAGCAGTTAAAGTATTAGAAGTCAGGCGTCCACCTGGAGAACAAGGAAAAGCAACGGAAGTGTTAGTAGTCAGGCATCCACCTGGAGAACAAGGAAGAGCAGTTGAAGTATTAGAAGTCAGGCGTCCACCTGGAGAACAAGGAAGAGCGACGGAAGTATTAGCAGTCAGGCGTCCACCTAGAGAACAAGGAAGAGCGATTTAAGTATTAGTAGTCAGGCGTCCACCTGGAGAAAAAGGAAAAGCAATGGAAATATTGGAAGTCAGGAATCCACCTGGAGAACAAGGAAGAGCTGTTGAAGTATTAGAAGTCAGGCATCCACCTGGAGAACAAGGAAGAGCAATGGAAGTGTTAGAAGTCAGGCGTCCACCTGGAGAACAAGGAAGAGCAGTTGAAGTATCAGAAGTCAGTCGTCCACCTGGAGAACAAGGAAGAGCAGTTGAAGTATTAGAAGTCAGGCGTCCACCTGGAGAACAAGGAAGAGCAATGGACGTGTTAGAAGTCAGGCGTCCACCTGGAGAACAAGGAAGAGCAGTTGAAGTATCAGAAGTCATGTGTCCACCTGGAGAACAAGGAAGAGCAGTTGAAGTATCAGAAGTCAGGCGTCCACCTGGAGAACAAGGAAGAGCAGTTGAAGTATTAGAAGTCAGGCGTCCACCTGGAGAACAATGAAGAGCAGTTGAAGTATCAGAAGTCAGGCGTCCACCTGGAGAACAAGGAAGAGCAGTTGAAGTATTAGAAGTCAGGCGTCCACCTGGAGAACAAGGAAGAGCAGTTGAAGTATCAGAAGTCAGGCGTCCACCTGGAGAACAAGGAAGAGCAGTTGAAGTATTAGAAGTCAGGCGTCCACCTGGAGAACAAGGAAGAGCAGTTGAAGTATCAGAAGTCAGGCGTCCACCTGGAGAATAAGGAAGAGCAGTTGAAGTATCAGAAGTCAGGCGTCCACCTAGAGAACAAGGAAGAGCAGTTGAAGTGTTAGAAGTCAGGCATCCACCTGGAGAACAAGGAAGAGCAGTTGAAGTATCAGAAGTCAGGCGTCCACCTGGAGAACAAGGAAGAGCAGTTGAAGTATCAGAAGTTAGGCGTCCACCTGGAGAACAAGGAAGAGCAGTTGAAGTATTAGAAGTTAGGCGTCCACCTAGAGAAAAAGGAAGAGCAATGGAAGTGTTAGAAGTCAGGCGTCCACCTGGAGAACAAGGAAGAGCAGTTGAAGTATCAGAAGTCAGGTGTCCACCTGGAGAACAAGGAAGAGCAGTTGAAGTATCAGAAGTCAGGCGTCCACCTGGAGAACAAGGAAAAGCAGTTGAAGTATTAGAAGTCAGGCGTCCACCTGGAGAACAAGGAAGAGCAGTTGAAGTATCAGAAGTCAGGCGTCCACCTGGAGAACAAGGAAGAGCAGTTGAAGTATTAGAAGTCAGGCGTCCACCTTGAGAACAAGGAAGAGCAGTTGAAGTATCAGAAGTTAGGCGTCCACCTAGAGAACAAGGAAGAGCAGTTGAAGTATTAGAAGTCAGGCGTCCACCTGGAGAACAAGGAAGAAAAACGGAAGTATTAGCAGTCAGGCATCCACCTGGAGAACAAGGAAAAGCAACGGAAGTGTTAGAATTCAGGCATCCACCTGGAGAACAAGGAAGAGAAGTTGAAGTATTAGAAGTCAGGCGTCCACCTGGAGAACAAGGAAAAGCAACGGAAGTGATAATAGTCAGGCATCCACCTGGAGAACAAGTAGGAGCAGTTGAAGTATTAGAAGTCAGGCGTCCACCTAGAGAACAAGGAAGAGCGACGGAAGTATTAGCAGTCAGGCGTCCACCTGGAGAACAAGGAAGAATGGTTGAAGTATTAGTAGTCAGGCGTCCACCTGGATAAAAAGGAAAAGCAATGGAAATATTGGAAGTCAGGCATCCACCTGGAGAACAAGGAAGGGCATTTGAAGTATTAGAAGTCAGTCGTCCACCTAGAGAACAAGGAAGGGCAATGGAAGTGTTAGAAGTCAGGCATCTACCTGGAGAAAAAGGAAGAGCAGTTGAAATATCAGAAGTCAGGCGTCCACCTGGAGAACAAGGAAGAGCAGTTGAAGTATTAGAAGTCAGGCGTCCACCTAGAGAACAAGGAAGAGCAATGGAAGTGTTAGAAGTCAGGCGTCCACCTGGAGAACAAGGAAGAGCAGTTGAAATATCAGATGTCAGGCGTCCACCTGGAGAACAAGGAAGAGCAGTTGAAGTATCTGAAGTCAGGCGTCCACCTGGAGAACAAGGAAGAGCAGTTGAAGTATCAGAAGTCAGGCGTCCACCTGGAGAACAAGGAAGAGTAGTTGAAGTATCAGAAGTCAGGAGTCCACCTGGAGAACAAGGAAGAGCAGTTGAAGTATCAGAAGTTAGGCTTCCACCTGGAGAACAAGGAAGAGCAGTTGAAGTATTAGAAGGCGTCCACCTGGAGAACAAGGAAGAACAACGGAAGTATTAGCAGTCAGGCATCCACCTGGAGAACAAGGAAAAGCAACGGAAGTGTTAGAAGTCAGGCATCCACCTGGAGAACAAGGAAGAGCAGTTAAAGTATTAGAAGTCAGGCGTCCACCTGGAGAACAAGGAAAAGCAACGGAAGTGTTTGTAGTCAGGCATCCACCTGGAGAACAAGGAAGAGCAGTTGAAGTATCAGAAGTCAGGTGTCCACCTGGAGAACAAGGAAGAGCAGTTGAAGTATTAGAAGTCAGGCGTCCACCTAGAGAACAAGGAAGAGCAATGGAAGTGTTAGAAGTCAGGCGTCCACCTGGAGAACAAGGAAGAGCAGTTGAAGTATCAGAAGTCAGGTGTCCACCTGGAGAACAAGGAAGAGCAGTTGAAGTATCAGAAGTCAGGCGTCCACCTGGAGAACAAGGAAGAGCAGTTGAAGTATTAGAAGTCAGGCATCCACCTGGAGAACAAGGAAGAGCAGTTGAAGTATCAGAAGTCAGGCGTCCACCTGGAGAACAAGGAGGAGCAGTTGAAGTATTAGAAGTCAGGCGTCCACCTGGAGAACAAGGAAGAGCAGTTGAAGTATCAGAAGTTAGGCGTCCACCTGGAGAACAAGGAAGAGCAGTTGAAGTATTAGAAGTCAGGCGTCCACCTGGAGAACAAGGAAGAACAACGGAAGTATTAGCAGTCAGGCGTCCACCTGGAGAACAAGGAAAAGCAACGGAAGTGTTAGAAGTCAGGCATCCACCTGGAGAACAAGGAAGAGCAGTTGAAGTATTAGAAGTCAGGCGTCCACCTGGAGAACAAGGAAAAGCAACGGAAGTGTTAGTAGTCAGGCATCCACCTGGAGAACAAGGAAGAGCAGTTGAAGTATTAGAAGTCAGGCGTCCACTTGGAGAACAAGGAAGAGCGACGGAAGTATTAGCAGTCAGGCGTCCACCTGGAGAACAAGGAAGAGCGGTTGAAGTATTAGTAGTCAGGCGTCCACCTGGAGAAAAAGGAAAAGCAATGGAAATATTGGAAGTCAGGCATCCACCTGGAGAACAAGGAAGAGCAGTTGAAGTATTAGAAGTCAGGCGTCCACCTGGAGAACAAGGAAGAGCAATGGAAGTGTTAGAAGTCAGGCGTCCACCTGGAGAACAAGGAAGAGCAGTTGAAGTATCAGAAGTCAGGCGTCCACCTAGAGAACAAGGAAGAGCAGTTGAAGTATTAGAAGTCAGGTGTCCACCTGGAGAATAAGGAAGAGCAATGGAAGTGTTAGAAGTCAGGCGTCCACCTGGAGAACAAGGAAGAGCAGTTGAAGTATCAGAAGTCAGGCGTCCACCTGGAGAACAAGGAAGAGCAGTTGAAGTATTAGAAGTTAGGCGTTCACCTGGAGAACAAGGAAGAGCAGTTGAAGTATCAGAAGTCAGGCGTCCACCTGGAGAACAAGGAAGAGCAGTTTAAGTATTAGAAGTCAGGCGTCCACCTGGAGAACAAGGAAGAGCAGTTGAAATGTCAGAAGTCAGGCGTCCACCTGGAAAACAAGGAAGAGCAGTTGAAGTATCAGAAGTCAGGCGTCCACCTGGAGAACAAGGAAGAGCAGTTGAAGTATTAGAAGTCAGGCGTCCACCTGGAGAACAAGGAAGAGCAGTTGAAGTATCAGAAGTCAGGCGTCCACCTATAGAACAAGGAAGAGCAACGGAAGTGTTTGTAGTCAGGCATCCACCTGGAGAACAAGGAAGAGTAGTTGAAGTATTAGAAGTCAGGCATCCACCTGGAGAACAAGGAAGAGCAGTTGAAGTATTAGAAGTCAGGCGTCCACCTGGAGAACAAGGAAGAGCAGTTGAAGTATTAGAAGTCAGGCGTCCACCTGGAGAACAAGGAAGAGCAGTTGAAGTATCAGAAGTCAGGCGTCCACCTGGAGAACAAGGAAGAGCAGTTGAAGTATCAGAAGTTAGGCGTTCACCTGGAGAACAAGGAAGAGCAGTTGAAGTAGAAGTTAGGCGTTCACCTGGAGAACAAGGAAGAGCAGTTGAAGTATCAGAAGTCAGGCGTCCACCTGGAGAACAAGGAAGAGCAGTTTAAGTATTAGAAGTCAGGCGTCCACCTGGAGAACAAGGAAGAGCAGTTGAAATGTCAGAAGTCAGGCGTCCACCTGGAGAACAAGGAAGAGCAGTTGAAGTATCAGAAGTCAGGCGTCCACCTGGAGAACAAGGAAGAGCAGTTGAAGTATTAGAAGTCAGGCGTCCACCTGGAGAACAAGGAAGAGCAGTTGAAGTATCAGAAGTCAGGCGTCCACCTAGAGAACAAGAAAGAGCAGTTGAAGTATTAGAAGTCAGGCGTCCACCTGGAGAACAAGGAAGAGCTGAACAAGTCAGAAGCAAAAGGATGCCCAAGAGTCACCAGGACATCAAAGCAACAAGAAACGCAAGGGCATGATCTAGATAAGATTTTGTAATTCATATACCATAGTCTAGTTTAGCTTTTTGTTTTTCCTTTAAAGCAGGGTGTAATAAGGAGGTCAGCAAGCAGTAAAAGCAGCACGCAACAGCAGTAACATCACAGTCCCATGGTAGTCCCAGCTACCAAAACTTCCCGAACTTTATTAACCTGATTCCTTTATAGCCAAGGATATGTAGGAAACCTTTGAAGTGGAGGTTCGGTCAAATATTTCAAAAAATGCTTCCCACGGAGTATTCAAACAGGCAAAAATCGCTCGTATCCGCTCACTTTTATCTTTGCACGAAAACTCTTCGATTTTCCGCACAAAGAGGGGCAGCTGTGAGCACGTGATTTTTGCCTCATAAGAACTACTCCAAAAGAAATCACAAATAATTGTTTTCTTTGTGTGCAATTATTGAATTTTCGGGGCATTTCGTCTGTGCATGTTCATTTTTATTCTAATTAAGGAAAAATACAAAAAAAATGGTAATGCAGATGCATATGCATTTAGGAGTTAATATCGCATTTTTTTAGAATTATTTAATCATGGGTTTTATAAAATGAAAAATACAAACAAAAATATATACATTTAGGAGTTGATTATAATATTCGGCATAAATGAGAAATCACAAAATGTGCATAGGTGTTTCTTGTCATTGTGTTGATTTTATTATTAAATAATATGTGTGTAATTTTTATTGATTTTTACAATTCATTTAGAATTTTTGTTTAATTTTTTGAAAAATGGAAAATAAGTCATAAAGGTGAAAAATCGGACCTGGACCGAAATCCAAGCCCAAACAAAAATTGACCCCCCACAGCCCAATTCAAATACCCCAGGTCCGGTCCAACTCAGTAATAAACCAAACGACGGCGTTTGGTCATCTTTCATCAAGGGCCATTGGATTAAATCAATCCAACGGTTGAGATTCCATACCCATACCCATAACTCCCTGCCCGACCCATTGCCCGGGCCGACCCATTCCCCAACTAAACCAAAACGACACCGTTCCTTTAAGTGGATAGATCCTGGCCATCTATTCTGCCTGATCTAACGGCCTAGATCAATCCACCCCTCCCCTATATAAGCCTCAAGTTCATACCCCGGCCCCCTAACTAAGCACCCCCCCTCTCCTGTTCATCATCGTCTTCAGACGATACCCCCAAAACCCTAGCCGCCCTAACTCCCCCTCGCCTGAAACCCGGCGTCAACGACGTCGCCGGTCACCACCTTAACACCCCTGAACCCCCTGACCATCCTCTATCCAAATCTGGTAACCACTGAGCTCGAATCTTCTTGGAGTTTCTTGAATCTTCAAATGAAGATTCGAGTCAAACTCAAATCCAAACTCAACCGTCTTTGATGGTTTCCAAATCAACACCATAGCTTCCCCTAACTACCCTCATTACGGATCTGTTGTTCGTTGGTCTCGAATCATTTCAGAGCTTCTCGAATCTTCATTTGAAGATTCGAGTCAAACATGAACTCACCCAGATCTGTCTCAAATTCACACCAAATGACCCCTAGGCCTCCCTCACCCCTAAGTCGTCTTTTGTTCCCTTCAAATCTACCCAGAATTGGTCAAACCCTAAAACGAAAAAAAATTGATACCCTAAAATGCCAAATCATGGAATTTGTCCAATTAATTGAGGGATTGAGGTTTAAGAGACTTTAATCAAGGTATTATCAATTGAGAATACTTCGAATAAAGTCTGTTCAACCTCAAAAGGTCTGAATCCAAGTTGAGCCTGTGTCTATGTAAGGTTGAAGATTCAGAGGTATTTTTTCTACTTCTTTTTGTACCCTGCGTGTATATTGTTGCCTATTTCAGTAGTCTGTGTAGTTTTCCTATTTGTTTATTTGATTCTGTCTCATACCCGTTCATTTGATCAAATAATGGCATTTGTTTTTGTTTGTTATGTTTGTTTACAATGTGTGTAATCGACTCGATTAAGTTCGTCGATTAGTTGTTTTGTAAATTCTTGTTTCTGTTAATGCTGATTGAAACAACCTGTTTATCTGCTTATAGACTGTTTGTTGTCAATTATTGTAGATAGTCAGTTGATTAATACTTTTGAATTAAATCATTCTTGTTTGTAAATAATTAAGTTCATCAAATGGATGTTGTGTATGTTGGTTTCTGGGCAGTAAGTTTCAGGGCATTGTCAATATACTGACAATGCCCCTGCATTCATGCTGATTTCAAATTCAGTTTAAATTGTGTTGTTGAGTTCTGTGTGATGTTAATGTGATGTTGGGTTTGAATTCAGTTTTACGAATGTTGGTTAGATATAATTGGGTTAGAAGGTTGCATTTTCAGTTAAGATTTAATCCAAAACTGGCTGCTGTTGGTAGAAGCTGTAGTTTGAGGGATTTTCAGGGGTATTGTTGGGAATGAAACAGTGAGAATAATATTATAGTATTAGTATGCTAATAATGGAATGTTAATGGCTATAATCTAATGGGATAATGGGAGACAAAGGGAATTGGGAGTGCTGAAAATAAGGGAAAAAGTATCTTTAGTGGCTGATTGATTAGAAAATCAGCCTTAGTGTTATTTGAGTGGAGATTTTCTGATTTTTAAAAGGGAAAAGGGGTCCAGACAGTAGGCTGCTAAAGGGGGGCAGACTTTTATAAGAAGAGGGTTTAGGGACTGATTGAGAGAGAGGACTGGACAGTGAAAAAAAAGGAGAACCAGATAGAGAGAAGAAAAATAGAACTAAGAGAAAAAAAGATAGAAAGAGAAAAACTGAACAGAAACAAAAGAAAGAAAGGAAATCTGCATTTGAATCTGAAAAATATAGAAAGAAAAACAGAAAAATAGACATAGAAAGAAACAGAAAAAGAGAATCAGATAGAGGGAAATAAATTTGAAACAGATAGAGAAGAAAGAAAGAAAATCTGAAACATTGTTTTCTTGAATCTGTCCGTGTCTGTTTGTTGATATTGTTTGGTTTAAATCTGAAATTTTTCTTAAAATTCTGTTACTGTTCGTCTGGTTCCACGGGTCTTGTTGTTTTGCTCAAATCTGCTGAGTTATTTGGTATATTCTGCTGGTTTTGTTGTTACTGCTGCTGCTGAAATTTGCCTCTTTTACCCTCATTTCCAGGTATATATCTTTAGACTCATGTTGTGGAAAGCTTCAACATTGCCAAATAAATGAAGTTTGGAATTATAATTATGTCTTCTACTCGTTTAAGTCTATTAGTTTAAATTTGAGTTTTGTTTCAGTTGGTTAATATAGTAGTATGCTTGACATGATGACTATTAGTTAATCATTCCCTTTTTGAAGATCGCATAAGTGTTGTAATAATATTATCTATTTCAGAATTTCATTAAGTATAGTTATGTTCGAATTGTCAAGACTGGGAACATGGCAGAGAGTTGGCCATTAATTAAATCTTGTAATATTGTTAGCTAAGTAAAGAATAGTATGGAAATATCAAAAACTATATTACTAGCCTATTTTGTCAAATATCCGATTTTGTTCAAGGCTAGATAATGTTAGTTGTATTTTGTTGGCGTAATAACGGTTATGTGAATAACCATAGTGGAAAGGTGAATTGATATAATCCGTCACGTTTACGATGTTGGAATATCACGAATAGTTCAGATATACAACTACGTTATATGTAATATCATCTTATTAAATCAATTGGTAGATCAGTTTTCTTTCTTAATAACAAATGGTCTAGTTATTTTGGGAATGCGATCAACTCATTTCTTTTAAAAAATAATGTATAAAATAATGTTGACGATTTTACAAAGTATGGACTTAGTATTTATAAATAGCTTGCATAAGCCGAAATTTGGTTCAATTTTACCTATCCTAAATTCAATCATCGTGAGCAAATTAACCAAATAACCATACATTTGGATTAAAAACAAGTGTGTAGAGGAAGATTGGATTTATAAATCGTAACATTTTAAGAATGTAAAAATAGCATTCGCTACAAATAGAATAATGCAAATTCTTCGAAAAATATTAGTTTGTTTATCCGTTTAAATCTTTCCGAATTTTGCGTGTAATTCACTTTTTATACTAATACCATATTAACTAATAAAATGGTAAGTGTAGCTGCATGTTATTTATTTTTATCATTAATTCTTTAAATTTGAATAGTCTTTGAGAGACATAACCCATACGTGTAAAATATAACTCGCGGTCAACGCCTAATAAATTTTGAATTCTTTTTTTCGAGAAATTTGGAGGCATCCCAATCGGTGATTCTCCATGACTCTCACATTTAAAAATAGAGGGATGCAATAAACATTTGTAGAGAATTTATATTACCATCAAGAATATTTTGCCTAATTAGGGATGCGTTCGCGTGACCTGATTATACTTCTAAAGGCAATTCGGATTATGCGTTCGCGCAACTTCGAGCAAATTTTTAATAAAAGGGGTTCCTCGGAGGATGTTAAAATAATTTCATATAAACCGAGATGTGTAGTTCACTATTTAATAATACAAGGGTGACGATGTTCTTAATTTTATTTCGAACATATGATTTTTTTTATAACAAAAAATATAAAAATATTATCAATCTTATTGTGTACACGTATGCGTGACACGATTCTTTTTTATAAAAAATATATAATACGAATATACGTGCGCGTGATTCGTTTTCAAAGAAGGGTCTATAATTATAAACAATCTAAGGCGGTAATGAAATCATGTAACAACAAAAAATGTATTTAGTAAATCGAGATAATTAAGCCAAGTATAAAAATAGTTAAGCGACCGTGCTAGAACCACGGAATTCGGGAATGCCTAATACCTTCTCCCGAATTAACAGAATTCCTTACTCGGATTTCTGGTTCGCAAAATATCAAACATAGTCATATTCTCCTCGATTCAGGGATTAAAACCGGTGACTTGGGACGCCTTAAAATTCCCAGGTGGCGACTCTGAAATAAATAAACAAATCTCGTTTCGACTGTCCTTAAATTGGAGAAAACTCCTTCGCACCCCTCGCGGGGGCGGAAAGAGAAGGTGTGACAAACTCTAGCTTGAAAACTCTAAGTACCTAATACAATTGCTTCTATAAAAGCTGAAAGGTACAATGTAAAATCACATACTATAATTGAACTAGAATAAAAGATAGACACTTGGAACTGGTTCTTCTATCTCGTTCAAGTAGCTTCAGGATTGCACACTCGAATCACACATACATTGCTTGCAAAATCGCCTTGCTCTTTTGCTCTCAATATAAGTTTAACTTCTGCTTATGTGCATTACCTGTAAAGAGAACAACACTAATATTTAATGGGTTAGTAATTAGAGATTGACTGGGATTCAGATACTACTCTTCTATCGTAGAAGAGTTCTAGTTGATCTCATACTCTAACACAATATTTTTCCTAAATTGTGTTCTCTTCATGTAAGAAGTATTTCTCTCCTTATCCAATATGCAACCTTTTCGATCAGATTAGGAGATATTACTTCTGATAAGTTAGATTTATCTCCTTCACGTGCATCTCACATGTTTGGGTTGATCATGACTGTGCTTCACAAGATGGACCTAGTCCATGTCTGAGTTCTTTTGTCAGTCTTCAAAACTTCACCTGTTCTTGGGCCAATAAATTTTTCCTTTTTGATGATGACAAACTTTGTGCTTTTTACTTACTTGGATCCTGTAAGAACTCAGCTTAACCATCAATACAAAGTTTAAAAAATTCACTTATCATCAAGGACCGGGTTAATTAGGTTATATATATTACTTATTCAGAATATGTATAGCACAATATCTCTTCCCCTTTTGGCATCATCGAAAAGTTGCATACAAAGTGTGAGTCCCAGATTTTAATAAGTACTCATGGCCACTGGGGCAATTGCAAGTGCAATCATGGATTAATCATCATTATTCAAGGAAACATATTTAAACTATCAAGGAAAGATTAACATTGAACAAGAGGAAAAATAGTAGATATCATTGATAAAAGATATGTTCCTACCACAATCCACAATCAGAAAGCACAAACATTCAAAACATGAGCAAAAAGAAAGAAAAATCCCTAATTCGGGTCACTGAAGGTACTAGACAGGTTGAGGAGATAGAGACTATGAATTCTAAGGCTTGGGAGAGCTAGAGGGTTGGTTTTGGGCTTGGAGAAGGGTCATCATATTCTGAAGAACCCCATCATTCTTCTCCTTTTCCTTAGTGAGCTCAGTTCTGAGAGCATCCCTCTCAGATTCAACCTCAGCTAAGCGAGCCTTCAGCCTAGCTATCTCTGCATCTTTACTCCACTCTCCTGCACCAGGGCTCTAACTTTGTTTTTTATAGGTGTCTTCTTGGAGACCAAGTTCATTGGGAATGGCAGTGATCTCATAATCACAGGCAATCAAAGTGTTGATTCCAAAGTGATCTTTGGTTGAGGCCATTTCCCACTTCTTCAGTGGCACCTTGCAACAATCAAGAACAATAGTCAAAATGAACCCATAAGGAGTGGCATGGGCCTTGGAGCCATTGATAACCCTGTCTAGCAGCTTGATAATGAATGCATGCCAGTTGAACTGCCTTGTTCTTTCAAGACACCCCTTCAGCACCAATTCCATGTAGTTAGCAGTGTGCCTCCTTTCCTATCGAGGTAGCAAACACTTGTTGACAAATTCAAATAAGACTTTGTGTTGTGGCCTCATTTTACTCTTCTGAACAGCCCTAGACTCATTCACATCTGTAGCATCACAGAACCTCCTGGTCATTTCAAGGGCAGTAGGAAGGGAGTCCAGACATGGAAACCTTTGCCTTGTATAGTCATCAAACCCTTCAGAGGGTATGTCAAGGATCTCGCCTAGCTTCTTTGCATTAAAGGTCACGTGAACTCCTTTCACCATGTTGCTAACTCTGCCATCCTTAACCTCTGTATTTTCCATGAACTCAATGATGTCATTCCTAGATAGCCTTCCATCCATTTGAAGAACCATGTCCTTCCAGCCCTGCGCAGCTAAGGCATCCACCAGTCTCATAATTCCTAGTTCCACCAGGTCTTTCAGCAATCTACCTTTCAAAAAATTTCTTTTGCCAAACTTGGCAAGCTTGTCTTGTTCACCATTAGACTCGCTCATTCCTCCTCTTCAAAAACTCTAACTTGTTTACTTTTTCACTGTAGACCTTTTCCTCTTGTCCAATGAGGGTTAAGAACCCTCAGACACAAAAGGAGACTTTTTGGAAGAAGTCTTGGGCTTTTTGGGCTTGGGGGTCTGAACCTCCACTGTTGTAACTTCCTCCTGATGGACCTTTTCCATCTCCTCAATATCAATAGCTTCTGAGGACTCTGCAACCTTACCCTTTCCTTTAGCAATCATTTTCTTCTTACTTTCAGCCAGAGCCTTTTGTAGATCACTCTCACTCGGTTTCACCGTGCTTCTTGTGGCTCTTCCCTTTGGCAAGGAAGTTTCAGTAGTTGTTGGGGATGAAGCCTTTCTTTTTATGGAGGGTTTAGGAGCACTGGACGCTTTTGGTGTGGGAGTTCTCCTTCTCTTTGGATCGTAACTTGCCCCTACCCTTTTCAGCAGGTCTGCTAGGGTCTCTTCAGTTGATGAACCAGGTTCGTCTCCCTGTGAGCTTAGATTAACTAAACCTTAAGTAGCTTCCCCAGAACCACTTCCCCTAACTTCTTGCCACTTTCTTCAACATTTTCTTATTACAACCCTACAAATAGCAGGTACAGACAAATCAACAGTGGGTGAATGATCAACCACTCTTTTCACTTTTCCCCTCTCGTCACCACATTCACCCTCTCTCTCTTTTTCTTTTTCAGATTTCTTTTTACCTCCACTCCGTATTAACTTAGGTAATTACACATCCCTAATAGGTCCACCAAAACAAACCTATTTTCTAAATTCTCAGTCAAAGAAGAACTTACCTTAGAAGGGGATTCTTGAGCCTTCTCAGAGTCAGAAGACCCAGGTCCTTCCCCTTCACTAGCAGATTGTACGACTCAAAATTAGAGTTAGAATCAGAGTCTTGAGTCTGACTTGCCTTCAATTGCTCATTCAATTTTCTTGAGAGAGCCCCATAAGCTACTATTTTTCGAGCAAGCATTTTTACCCTTCTCAGCTTGGGTTTGGGTGTAGTGCTAGGTGGATGAGAGATAGATGAATCAGAGGGAGTAGGCTGTGGAGGAGTTCCAGAGTTGTCTTGTGGGTTTGTCATTGTCGCTGATTTCTTGAGAGAATAGGTGAGTTAGAACTTTGGAGAATAAAGCAATTGAAAGTGAAGAAGGGTTTTTGATGGTTTAGAATTATGAAGATGGCAGGAGGTATTGATGCGTATTGAAAGAGAAATACACATTTAATGTATAACGACAACTTTAGCAGTGGTCAATTAGAGGTCTAATCAACCTGAAATTTCAGGTTTGAATGAACGGTTAAGCTTCCCTAGATTTTAGGCAAATTTGGTGGTTTAGAGTTCTAAAGCTGGCGGAACTAGTTCAAAAACAAACGGATAAAATTTTCTAAGGAGTTGAACAATTGTAGGACTTCTGCTCATGATTTAAATATTTATCTTTCTAATTATGCAGAGTATAGAAAACATACCTTAGCATTCAGATGAACCAGGTTCTTCATTTAGAATTCTCTTGACCATGCCTCAATTAACCATAATAGAGAAAAATTTGTAAGAGATCAGTGAGTCATATTAACACATGTCACAGGAGTATACTAATTACAGTATGAAGCTGAGTAAAAATTAATCTAGATATTTGCACAAGTTCAGATTTTTTTTACTCATTTTATTCTTGTGCGTTCTGAGCTGGTCCCATTAGGTGATCATAATTATCCCTAATTCCAACCGGTTCCTTTCAAAGTTTTCTCTACTCGGTGCTTTAGTAAAGATGTCAGCAATTTGTTTATCAGTAGCATAGAATTCTATGGTGATCAATCCTTTCTCATAGTTATCTCTTAAGAAGTGGTGTCTAACATCTATGTGCTTAGTCCTCTTATGATAAACAGGGCTCTTTGTCATACTTACAGCACTAGTCTTATCACAGAAGATAGGAATGCAACCAACTTCAATGCCAAAATCTATCAGCTATTGTTTGATCCTCAACAATTGAGCACAACAAGAGGCAGCAACAACTTATTCAGCCTCAGCAGTGGATAAGGCCACTGAATTCTGCTTTTTAGTGGCCCATGATACAAGACATAAACCAAGAAAATGAGTCATACCTGAGGTGCTCTTCCTATCCACAAGGGAACCAGCATAGTCAGCATCAGCATACCCTATTAGATTGAAATTACTACCTTTAGGGTACCAAAGACACAAATCAGTAGTGCCTTTCAAATATCTCAGTATCCTCTTGACAGCAGTCAGGTAAGATTCCTTTGGATTAGCCTAAAAACGAGCATAAAGCCCTACACTTAAAACTATGTTAGATCTGCTGGCAGTAAGATACAAAAGTGAACCAATCATACCCCTATACAACTTCTGATCAACAGATGAACGAGGTTCATCTATGTGTAATTTAGTAGCAGTTGCAATGGGAATGTCTATTTCCTTTGATTCATCCATTTTAAACTTTTTGATCAACTCTTTTGCATATTTCTGCTGATGGATCATGGTTCCATTTGGGTTTTGTTTGATCTGTAAGCCTAAGAAAAAGTTAAGCTCACCCATCATACTCATTTCAAACTCATTCCCCATTAATTTGGCAAAATCTTTACTTAGTTTGTCAGTGGTTGCCCCAAAAATTATGTCATCAACATATATTTGTACCACAAGAAAATCTATACCTTTTTCCCTCAGCAATAGAGTTCTATCACTTTTACCTTTTTTGTAGCCATGTTCAAGTAGTAATTTGGACAATCGTTCATACCATGCTCTAGGAGCCTGCTTTAGTCCATAGAGAGCCTTGTCTAATTTGTACACATGTTCCGGACACTCCTTACTCTCAAACCCTGGAGGTTGTTTAACAAACACTTCTTCTTTTAGGTAGCCATTCAGGAAGGCACTTTTGACATCCATCTGATGAAGAGTGAATTCCATGTGTGCTACAAAAGCTATGAGGAGTCTTATTGCCTCTAGTCTTGCAACTGGAGCAAAGGTCTCATCATAATTTATACCCTCCTCTTGGCTATAACCTTGGACCACCAGTCGTACCTTGTTTATTGTAACTGTTCCATCTTTATCAAACTTGTTTCTAAAGACCCATTTAGTGCCAATTACTTATCTGTCCTTGGGTCTTGGAACTAGATGCCAAACTTGACTTCTCTTAAACTGATTGAGTTCATCTTCCATTGCATTTACCCAGTCTGCATCCTGCAAAGCCTCAATAATATTTTTAGGTTCAATAAAAAATAGGAAAGCATCAAAAGCACACAGATTCTTTAATTGTGATCTAGTTTTTAACTCCAGAGGTTAGATCAGTGATTATGTTCTCAATAGGTTGAGAACTTTGATACTTGTGAGGTTTCACAACCAACTGATTTCTGCTTGATGTTTCTCACATGTTCTGTTGCTGAGGAACAGGGTCATGAAAAGGTTCCTTTAGGGGATTGGTTTCAGTTCCTCTTTGTTCAGTTCCTCCTGTTAGGTTGCCCTGGATGGAAGAACATGTTCCATCACATGTTCCTTCTTTTGGTGCAACTTCAGCTTGAGCTGAGACTTCACTCAAATCTTTTCCCAGCCCAATAGCTTCATCTTCATGTTCCTGACTCTCAAAAAGAATGTTAGTTTCATTAAAAACTATATTTACACTTTCTTCTACAAACAAAATTCTTTTATTGAACACTTTATATGCTTTTCTATGTGAAGAATATCCCAGGAATACTCCCTCATCACTTCTGGGATCAAACTTACCTAGGGAGTCCTTTCTATTATTGTGCACAAAGCACTTGCATCCAAATGCCCTAAGATGGGATATATTTGGTTTTCTCCCTTTAAGTGACTCAAAGGGAGTCTTCGCATGAGGTCTAGTCATGCATCTATTAATAATGTAACATGAAGTATTTACAGCCTCTGCCCAGAAGCTATGGGGTAGTTTACTAGAAAGAAGCATAGTCCTAGCCATATCTTTAAGAGTCCTATTCTTTCTTTCAACTACTCCATTTTTTTAAGGAGTCCTAGGGGTAGAAAAATTATGATTTATACCATGCTCATCACAAAATTCAGTAAACTTAGCATTTTTAAATTCAGTTCCATGATCAGGCCTGATTGATGCAAGTTGATTACCTAGTTATTTCTGAGTTTTTCTAACAAAGGTAGTAAACATGTCAAATGTTTCATCCTTAGATGTTAAGAACAGTACCCAGGTAAACCTAGAGTAATCATCTACAAGTACCATCACATATTTCTTACCACCTCTGCTCAAATTTCTTATTGGACCATAAAGATCCATATGAACCAGTTCCATTATCCTGGTTATGCTTACCATTTTCTTGCTTTCAAAGGATGATCTTACCTACTTTCCCCTTGCACAGGCCTCACAAACTTTCTCTTTCTTGAACTTGATGTTAGGTAACCCTATCACCAAGTCCTTGGAGACTAATTTATTGAGTTGATTCAGACTTGCATGACCAAGTCTTTTGTGCCACATGAGGGGATCATTGTCCAACACACTCAGGCAAGTGAGTTCATTTTCTGAAAGAGTGGACAAATCTACAATGTAAATATTGTTAACTCTTTTTTCATGCAAAACAATCTTGTCAGTGGTAAGATTAATCACAAAGCATTTGGTAAAGGTAAATGCTACAATGTTACCTCTGTCACATAGTTGTGTTACACTGATTAGGCTATATTTCAAGTCATCTATCAAGTAGACATTCTCAATGGAATGTGAGTCTGTCTTACCTACCTTTCCAACCCCAATAATCTCACCTTTCTTCCCATTTCCAAAGGAGACACTACCTCATTTTAAGTCCTCAAGTGAAAGGAAGTGGTTCTTGCTTCCAGTCATATGTTTTGAGCTGCCACTATCCATGTACCATATTTGACTACTTCCCTTCACTTGGATTTGCAAAAAGAAATAAGGGGTTAGTCTTAGGAACCCAAACTAGTTTTGGTCCCTTTCTATAGTCAAAGGGGTAAATTAAATTCCTTTTAGCCCACCCAGACAACCTATTTTTATCTTGAACAAAAGTTTTGTTCTTTTGACTAGCCTTTTCGTTTGCATTACATTCATTTTTTGTAATGACCAGTCTTGCCATAGTGTGTGCAGATTTTGATTTCAGGAAGAGTGATGTACTTGCTTTTGGGGTCCCATTTAGGTGCTTGGGTCCCACAGCCAAGTCCTCTCTTGTTGCTACTGTGATGTTCTTATAGCCAAGATAGTGCATCAGAAGCCTTATTCTATTTACAAGTTCTGTCTAGTTCATGCTTTACCTTCCCTAGGTCTTCTTTTAAGACTCTTATCTGCTCACCTTTCTTGTACAACTCATCATTCATTTTTCCTAGGATTTCTTCTAAGGTGAGATGTGTGTGATCTGCTTTCTTCTTACCTGTTCCTAATTTCAATTTTAAATTTTCAGACCTAAGTTCTAGGACATTGGTGTCGAGTTCAAGAACCTGGTTCTTCAACTCAGCATTTTTACTGTCACTCTCATTAACCCTAGATTCTAGATTTTTTGCACTTGGCTTTTAAGATCACACACTCCCTAAATAGTTGTTCCTTCTCATTGTTAATTATCTCAGACTCATCGATGAAGTCTAGCAATAGTACAGATAACCTTTCTTTAGACAGAAATTTAATCTTGTCTTTGAGATGAATCACACTTACCTCTTGTTCATCATCTGATTCTCTGATGGCCGTAAGTGCTTGTTCATCTCCAGCTTCATCTTCTGAATCTTCATCTGATGTTTCTCCTCAATCAGCAACTATAGCCTTTGTTGATCCTTTGTTGCTTTTGGGTTAAACCTGTTCCGTTGTTCAGCCTTTTCCTTCTTCCATTTAATTTCCCACTAAGGACAGTTCTTGATCATGCGATTAGTCTTGCCACATTTGCAGCAACCCTCGTTGGTCTGTTTCTCAGGAGCCCTTGGTTTGTTGATGGTTGTACCTCTTGAAGAACTCTTTCCTCTCATTAGGTACTTTTTGAAATCCCTTGTGATCATTGCCATTTCATCATCCTCCAGATGTGCACCTTCAGCTATTCTGAGAGCCAGACTCCTTTCCTTCTTAGGTGCATCCATTTTCATGGTTTGCCTTCTCAGTTCATAGGCAGTGAGATTTCCAATCAGTTCTTCCAACTTGAGAGTAGCAATGTTCTTTGATTCCTAAATAGCAGTGATTTTGCTTTCCCAAGTCACTAGTAAGACCCTTGTCAAGATTTTCTCAACCTTGTCTTCTTCAAGGAAAATTATCCCAAGAGATTTAAGTTTATTTGTTAGTATTGGTAAACCTTGTGTACATCTCCTGGATAGTTTCTCCTTCCTTCATAGTGAAATTCTCATATTGAGAATATAGCAGTGTTCCTCTTGATCTTTTTACTTGAGGAGTTCCTTCATGAGCCACTTGTAAAGTGTCCCATATCTCTTTAGCATTGGTACAACTTTGAATCCTACTGTACTCGTCTAGACCCAGTCCACATACAGGGCATTTCTTAGCCTTGGCATTCTTTTCTCATTTCTTTAAGTCTTCAGCAGTGCAGTCAACTCTTGTCTTGTAGTAGCCAGGGGACCATCAGTGACTATGTCCCAGAGTTCATAATCTTCTCCTATGATGTGATCTCTCATCATGTTCTTCCACCAAGAATAGTACTGACCATTAAAGAGTGGAGGACTAGCAATGGATTGTCCTTGCCAGTTTCCAAGTGGTGCACTCATCTTAATCTTTTTCTAAGGTGTTAACCTCTTCAAGGATAACCCGCTCTGATACCAACTGATGTTTTACACTTCAATACCACAAAAGAGTGGAGGTGATTTGTGTGGTACCCAATTTTCGCTTAACTAAACTATAGAATGACCTGGTTCTTCTATGTGTTCCAACTACTACTTTTGTGGAATAATAAGTAAAGAAAATAAAGAACATGGAGATTCTTATAGGGAAAACACCACGACCTACTACATAGTAGGATTTTCCCAAACTTCCACTAAAATCACTGAGCCAAAAACTGCATTTACAAAAACTCTTTTGTAAACCTAGGATTAACTCTAATCCCATCATGGCATACAGCCTCAACTGTTGCGACAACTTCAAGTTAACTCTAACTTGAAAACTCTAAGTACGTAATACAATTGGTTCTATAAAAGCTAAAAGGTACAATGTAAAATCACCTACTATAATTGAATTAGAATAAAAGATAGACACTTGGAACTTGTTCTTCTATCTCGTTCAAGTAGCTTCAGGATTGCACACTCGAATCACACATAAATTGCTTGCAAAATCGCCTTGCTCTTTTGCTCTCAATTTAAGTTTAGCTTCTACTTATGTGCATTACATATAAAAGAGAATAACACTGATATTTAATGGGTTAGTAATTAGAGATTAACTGGGATCCAGATACTACTCTTCTATCGTAGAAGAGTTCTAGTTGATCTCATACTCTAACACTATCTTCTTCCTAAACTGTGTTCTCTTCATGTAAGGAGTCTTTCTCTCCTTATCCAATATGCAACCTTTTCGATCAGATCAGGAGTTCTTATAAGTTAGATTTATCTCTTTCACGTGCATCTCACATGTTTGGGTTGATCATGACTGTGTTTCACAAGATGGATCTGGTCCATGTCTGAGTTCTTTTGTCAGTCTTCAAAACTTCACCTATTCTTGGGCCAACAAACTATCCTAGTTGAATCGCCAACAATAGTGGGTTTTGAGTCCTCCATGTCACTTCCTAGAAAAGGTTCCCTTTGACCTCCAACGTCAATTATCAAACTCGGATGGTATCCCCAGCCCACTTTATGATAGCCCGTTTGAGCATCAAGTGTCAAATATTCCTTCATATGATGATGCAACAGTATGTTTCTTGTATTGCTTAGAATGAAGATTTGTCCAAATTAAACATTGTAATTAGAGGTCGAATGTTATCTAAAGGAGTGCGGTGCAACTTTTTCCAAGAATATCATACGGAGTTATTCCTACTTCAGGTATGTTAAGGCTATCCCTTCTTTATTTTTGGCATGATCTATACGACACAAACGAAATGAGCAAATGCACAACTTCCATAAATTACTCTATTCATAAAAATGCTAGAGATGTGTATATTCTTATTCTCTCATAAGTCTTATTATTCCATCATCTATTCATGGGTCTTAGAAAAATATGTATTTGATAAAGTTTATCCGAAAGACATATTGAGTTTTATGGCATTCCTAGAAAATTTTATTAACGTATTTCTTATGCATTATATGCATTTATAGATGTACATTGACCCATGACTCAGACAACGTTATATATGCGTATATATATATATATATATATATATATATATATATGTGTGTGTGTGTGTGTGTGTGTGTGTGTGTGTGTGTGTGTGTGTGTGTGTGTGTGTGTGTGTATGTATATGGGATATGAGAAAAGGTTACGGTGTAATATATGCACCACCACCTGATCAACTGGTATACGTTAATGATTTTGCCCACAATGGCCGAGATGATATGATGGGATGCCTTCAGAGGCTTGATGATGTTATGAATACATATACCTATGCATGACATGACATTCATATGCATGACACTATAAGTATTTTTTGATTTATAGAGTTTTCCAGACTTAGAGGTTGAGTCATTTACTCCATGTTTCTTCCATGTCCTTAATTAATGTTGACTTACTGTTATGTTTTAGTTCCACCTTACATATTAGGTACATTATTCGTACTGACGTTCTTTTATTGGGTACGTTGCATTCATGCTTGTAGGTATAGATAATTAGTTTGACGAGCCCTCATATCAAACGAGATTGGCATTCAGTGAAGGATCGGTAAGAATCTACTTCATTCGGAGTGCAGCCGAGTCTATGAGTTAACGTGCTAGAGTTTTGCTACAGACTTATGGGTAGGACGGTACACCATCCCATTTGATGTCAAACAATCTTAGAGGCTTTGTAGACACAGGTTTATTATGTACAGTATGTTAGAGGCCTTGACGGCCCATATGTATTCATGTTTTAGGAACAATGGTTCATTATTATAACATTTGCCCACTTACAATTGAACATTACGTGTTGTGGCCATGTTGGCCCATGATAATTACAAATGGAATGAAGGAGCTACAGAGTGGTTATCTCGGGCCAGTACGGCACTGGGTGCCAGCCACACCTCCCTAGGTTTGGGGCATGGCAAAGTAATATCAGAGCGAGTCGTGTTCTAGGCAGTCTACAAAGTCATGCCTAGTAGAGTCTCACTTATGGGTGTGTTGCTCGCCATATTTATAATTGAGAGACTATAGAACATTTAGAAAATGTTACCCTTCTTTTGTTTCCAGATCGTTCCATATAGTTGAGTTGTAAGAAGTCATTATGAAGCTTTCGCTATATTTTGTATACACTAGAAATGCAGGTATCACAATAGAGCTTTAAGGCGTAATGTGGAAGGAAGTTTATGAAAGAAACAAAAGATACGATAAGAGATTAGATAGTAAGTATGGTAAAGGTGAAGAAGATACGAGATACTCAAGTACAAAAGGTTGTGAATAGCCGAGAATTCAGATAGAGGTTTGGTTTTAAGTTTAATTTACCGAGGAGACCCTAATGAAAATTTTGCAAATCTCTAAGAGTTAACATTCGAGGACGAATGCTCTAAAGGGGGGAAGGATGTTACATCCCATAATTTAATTTTAGGATAAGTCTTAGTAACCCATATGATCTCGAAGGAATTAAGAACCTTCATGAAGTTATAGAGAATTTATGACTATGTTATTGTAAGACCCTGTAAGTTTAACAACCTTGATACCGTTGATATGGTATTTATTTTGAGTGGAATACTTTTGTTAAAAGTTTGAAAAAAATAATTTTATATAGTTATTAATATTACTACTTTCGAATGTATTTTAAATTTTACACATACTATGAGAAAGTTTATGAGATTTTCTTTATTGTAAAGATAAAAATTATTTTATCACAAGAAAAGAAGGTTATCTTTTTACCATTTTAAGAACTAAGCTTACGATAATTTCTACTCTTTATACGAGATTAGCAAAATCAAAAGTTGAGAAAATATATGTATTTTTCTACATGGATGTTTTAACGAAATAATAATATATGTATTGATTTTATATGGTACCACGATTTATTATTTTAATATTATAATTGTAGTACTTTAAGATGAGGAGAAGGCTATTTTTTTGAGGTTATAATTATTTATGATATTTATAACAAGTGATAAGTAAAGTCGTGAGGATGAGAGGGTAAACAAGTTGAAGAAAATAAGTTTCGTTGAAGGTTGTCGATTTAGGATAAAATACGGTCCGAGTCATAATACCCGATATTTATGGACTAGTATCATAAAATTACCATATGACCGTGATAGTATGGTGTATAAAGTATATTAAAAATGTGTAGAATTTTTAGTTATTTCAGACACTTCTTAATTATGCGGGTAATTGGCTAATTACCGGGTAATGGGACATTGCCAAATTATCTAATATGCGGATAAAGATTAATATTTCCCATTCCACTCCACGTGGCAGCAACGGGCTTACCAAACAAATGACTAAGGTTCATTTGGTATTAGGTGGCAACCTAATGAATGTGTTTCAAGATACATCAATTCCATAACTTTTAATACAAAACAAATGTATAGCCTTGGACAAAATTTAGGAACGTTCCAATAATATTACAATTCAGAATGAGCTTTGCTCATTAGTAACATGAATCTTTACAAAATTAGGTGATTAGGGTCATTTGCTCATTGTGAATAGGTGAGAACGTGTATAAAGAGTCATTTGCTCATTTTGATTAGGTGAGAATGTGATTTGATAAAAGCTATCGTAGTTGAATCGCCAACAACAGTAGGTTTTGAGTCCTTCATGTCCCATCTTAGAAAAGGCTCCCTTTGACATCCAATGTCAATTATCAAACTCTAATGGTATCCCCAGCCCAGTAGCCTGTCGGAGTATCAGGTGTCAAATATTCCTTCATATGATGATGCAATAGTATGTTTCTTGTATTCCTTAGAATGAAGATTTGTCCAAATTAAACATTGTACTTAGATTTTAAATATATCTTGTGATGATCCAAAAGGTCATCATTTGATTTTCGAGTCAATTATGTGTTTTAAAGCCTTAAAGGCCTCCTTTTATCTTATTTCGATTTGCGTGCGCGGTCCGGGCGTATATCCGGAATGCTTTTATGTAAAAAATTGATGAAATGCTAATTTGGCCTTTAAAATTATATTTAAGTTGACTTCGGTTAATATTTTGGGTAAACGGACCCGAACCCGTGATTTGACGATTCCGAAGGGTACGTAGAAGAATAGGGGACTTGGCGTATGCCCGAAATTGAATTATGAGGTCCCAAGCCCGAGAAATAAATTTTTGAAGAAAATTGTTTAACTGAAAATTTAGGAGTTTTTGGAAATCTAAATGTATTTAAAATTGATGGTATCAGGCCCGTATTTTGGTTCTGGAACCCGGTATAGGTCGTATATGGTATTTAGGTTGAGCATGTAAAATTTTGTAAGAAACAGACTTGATACGACGTGAATCGGACCCTCGGTTGTTAAAATTTGATCTTAAAAAGTTCTTGAGATTTTTCTTTGATTTTGATGCTAAATTCGTTGTTAAAGATGTTAATTTGGTTATTTGATCACACGAGTAACACTACAAGAAATTTGATTTTTAACGACCATTTCTTAGCGAAGGGATATAAAACTGGTCGTTATAAGTATATTTATAGCAACCAAATTTTTTTTCAGTTGTTAAAACTAATTTTTTGCTCAATATTAACGGGGATGATATTCGACCGTTATAATATAACACAACCGGTCGTCAAATAATTATTAAGTAATGAAAAAGTGAAAAAAGTGGCGCTAACTTTTCCCACTTTTTTTCCCAACGCTAACTTTTGCCACTTTTTTTCCCAACCCATATTCTGCCAAATCTCCCACCCCCAAAAAAGGAAAAAGCCCCAAACTTCGAATTAAACAGTTCAATCGTATAAACCTAATAAGCCCCAAACTTCTCTAACAGTTAGTAAACCTCGGTTTGAACGAAATTAGCAGAGCGAATTAGCGAACGAATTGAAGCTGCTCGTCACCTCCGTTGATAACAACTGCTAATCTTTGAGGTTCTTCTCATCACGGTAAGGTTCAAAATTTTACCCTTTTCTATGTGAATTGAGTAATAATTTTTCTAGAAAAGGCATCTGTTGAGCAATATCTGTTTTGAATGAGCAACTGCTATATCTCTTATCATGATTAAATCATCTTCTCTAACAATTTATTCTCAATGTCAATTTCGTACTATCAGTTTCATTGAGTGCCAAGTATAACTGTCGAAATATCGGTCCTCCTAAAATTGAAGTTGATAATTTTTAGTTGTTGTATAACTATAAAGTTGTCATTAGGTTTAGTAGATTGTGCAGCAGATTGTGCTGGAACTTTCCTACTTGTACTCTATCTTGTGCTTGATCATCTGTAATATGTTGTGACTGCCCAGCTATTTCCTTTGCATGAACACCTGCATCAGTTGCACTATCCAAATCTTTCACACCTTCAACACCTTGCCCCTGAATATGCACAACACTAGATTTCAAACCTGCTGTTTTTTTAACTTCAAGTGCAGCAGTAGGTTTAACAACTGATGGTTTTTCAACCATTTCAAGTGCCGCAGCATTAGCTTGATCACTTTTGGAAGCTTAATTGGTAATCTGAATGAGTATATATTTATTAGCAGAGCTAGTACTTGATCTATCTGTTTTAGCCTATGTGCACGTATTAGTTATGTTGATTTGTGTACTTGTTTAACTATCAGTATACTGAGGATAGTGAACAATTGGCTTATATGTCTCTCACGCTGAAAATGAATCCAAGAGGAGCAGTGAGGATGATGTAACTTAACAAAAATTGAAATAATTCAGTTTAACTAATTGCTTAAACATTGTTTAACCTACTTAAACATTGTCAAAATGGTTCTGAGCTCA
This sequence comes from Nicotiana sylvestris, assembly GCF_000393655.2. NCBI lineage: Eukaryota > Viridiplantae > Streptophyta > Magnoliopsida > Solanales > Solanaceae > Nicotiana > Nicotiana sylvestris. The sequence continues at coordinate 154,572,881 of NC_091067.1, forward strand.
CAAGAACATTCCTTGAAACTCATGACAAATCTTCAGAGGTGAAATTTCTATTATAATTCCATATTGTACCATACATTTACATCCCATTAAAGTCAATAACATATGTGTGTGTCTTTGTTTACTTATGTCCTAATGATAGTTAATAATATATTTGTGTACCATTGTTTTGTGGAATGTCAAATTTTCTATGTATTCTATACTGTGTGCATTTATGTATGTTATTATTTGCTGGTATCTAGTGCTTATAAGACATATTCATTGTCACTGATTTGTACTATTTGACTATTTGTGAATCATCATTCCCTTAGCAGACGCATTCATGTCGTTGGAGGTGTTTAAAGATAACATAATCTACCACAGTTTCTTGTGTCTTTGAGATGTTTTTGAATGACCTAATGATATCATAACATATGTTATCTAGAGAAGTGGTGTAAATACGTTAGGATGTAGTGACATATACTGAAAATAACTCGAGTTCATTGTAGTATCTATGACATGTTACCAACAAACTTACAATCTTTATTATCGGGACCAGTAGCATCCCAGAAAAGTTCTCCTGAAAATACTGTTGGAGCTAAACTTCTAACCTAAATTTGGATGACATTGAGCTACAAACTGTTGGTTTGGTATTTGTTATTCAAGTTTGTTTTGACGATCTTTCTCGGAGTGATTATTAATCATTTGGCATAGACATACGCTAGAAATATTTGGTTTTCTGATCAGAGATTACCCTTTAACTAGGTAAAAAGTTTGTTATCCTGGAATTTCACCCTATATTAGAATCTTTAATTTATTATGAAATATATCAAGTTTCTTTCTTCTAGTGTTGAGTTTTGCTGAAGGCTTTATCTTGATATCTAGTTGATCAAATTAAGGGATCATCATTCTCTTCGTGATTAGTTCTCCATTCCTCTCCTCATTCTCTTAGTCCGAGCACAGTTGTCTTGTCATCCTAATTCACATAAGTTGCTCGCTAGTTATATTACATCAGTATTTAGTAGCAATCTAAAGTGAAGTTTGATCTGTTCTTATCCCCTAAACTGTTTGCTAATGGATTTTTCTGCGTACGCATTTGCAGCTACTCTTAGATCCTTCAAACGTTTCATGCTTGTTGCAGTTAATTTGTTTGTTTTAAGCATGTTTGAAAGGAGATCTCAGGCAAAATCAGTTATTTACAGATTGACGGAGGAGAAAGCTGCTTTTGTATATCACAGCAACAGACTTCGCCAAAAATTGGTATGAGTAGAATTACTTTCTTTTTCTCATTCTTGTGCCTCCTAAAACCCCAGTACTTGTAGAAAGACCACAGAATCTGCTATATCAATGAGCAGTTTCATATGCAAGTCCTTCTGTCTGCCATTATTTATGTCCTCCTTTCACCTGAATAGTCATTCATTCTAATCATTTAAGTGAGAGCCAGCTGAACTTTCATACACAAACAACTATGCCTCGATCTCAAGCAAGTTGGGGCATTTTGTATCGTGAAGATTCATCATAAATTGAATAACTTTATGCTGGCCGTCAACCTATTGCAATCATCCTCTTTTATCCGTGTTGTTTGCAGAACTTGCATAAACAAACTATTACTCTACTTTGTATAATTTTGATTAGAGTGGATGTATCTTTTAGTTACAATGACTTACTTCTGAAACAATGATGTTTAGCTCTTCTATTGCTTCTGTTTGTAGTTCCTTTTCTAGGAACACAGACATGCTTTAGAAAATAAGTAGATTTATTTGTTAGAATTCAAATGTTTAGAAATCTTGAGCTGATGGTCTATCGAAAACAACATTTCTACCTTCACAAGGTTGGGGTAAGGTCTACGTACACATTACCCTCCCCAGACCCCACTTGTGGGATTGTACTGGGTTTGTTGTTGTTGTTGTATAAGCTTTATTAATTTTTTTCACCTAATCTGTGGTGTAATACTACTATTTATTGCAACTCCAAAGATCTCTATTTAAGGCAAGAATATTGTGTAAGAGAGAGGGATGTCTCTAGGAAGTTTGTGTGATTTTGTAAAGTTGATCCCACATCCTTGTAGATCGTCGCCAAGGCTATAGCAGCAGGGATGTCTCTAGGAAGTTTAAATTTGACAGGAATTTTCTGTTGATCATCACTCATCTTCACAGTGTTCCAATAGTTCATTAGGTTTAGTAGATTGTGCAACAGATTGTTCCACAATAACGTTTAAGTTTTGGTCGATTCCTGGAAGCAATCTGCTAGCTTATAAGTAATATATCTACTATTTTATTGATATTGCATCTTTTTTTAAAGAAACCGGAACTGGGTATTAAACTCTACAAGTTATCTTTCCAATTACAAGTGATAATAACTAGATAAGTACCAAATTGTGGTAGTTGTTTGTGTTGTTGATTGCCTTATCTCAGGTTTATCGAAACAATGAATCATTTTGTTAAATATTCTTACAACTAAGGTCTGCCAATTGGGTTTTATAAATCCTATTGCATTTTAATTATGCCATTTCTCGACATAATTTGTCTCTTGGATTCTACTTTGGTGTCTTATTGATGCAAATGCTATTGGCAATGACCTCTTAAATGATTTTCTGGAATTCATTTATTCGAACTCTCATTTTTTTCCTCTTTGGTTTTTTAAGTTGTGAAATGTGAAAGAAGACGTCGAAGATTCATGTGCAACCAGTAAAGTTGTTAAGATAATATGAAGTAGAATTGCTTAAAACTTTATTCGTAGCATCACAACTAAACAAAAGTGCATATGTTAATTATACCAATCTGAAAACTACCTGTATGAGGAGAATGGCAATGAAAACAAATGTGAAAATCTTCATGTTTTCTTGAGAAGAATATATATGGCAGATGGTTTCTTGGTTTAGAACTATATGACTGAAATGAGGAGGGGCTGGCATTTTTATAGGCATTCAAGTATAATTTGGCAAGACATTTATTGAGCCTTTTGAAAGTTGATCACATGAAGATATTATAATTACAAAATCACAGGCAATTGGAGTAGAGTACTTTTTCTTGGAAAACTTTTTTGATGATCTGATTTTCAACTCTTGTTTGGAAGTTTTCTCTGACTTTAGGTATAGCTTTTAGCTTTAATGTGAGCTACACAGCTGTGGATTCCTTTGCTGGATTGAAAATAAATTGTCCCCTTAACAAAAAGAAAAGCTAGATCATAGGGAAGCAGGCTAGCTGGGAAAGAGAAATTGTATAGTTTGCCAGTTAGCATATTGTTGTATCTTCTTTAATTCTTTTTGTTATCACTGCTTCGTGGATTTATACTTGGATGCTTAATTGGCTTGAGCACATATTACTATGTTGTAATTTTACACCGATTTTCTACAATCTACTTAAATATCTTCACTCCATAGGATGCTTGGAGGACAACACTTCTTCGAAGAGTGAAGGAAACATTGAAGGCTAAGGAGCTCGAGGAAGATGATCTATCTTAATTTGTTCCCCTTTGACCTATTGTAAACTACTAGTACATCCTTTATGTGATTTTATTTGTACTTCTTTCAAATATGTTACTTTGGTTCTTTGTATTAACAAGATATCAAGTATTTGGTTTATTTTCCAGTGTTGTTGAGCGTGTATGAAAGCATATAAATAATTATTACTATTCACGTAATTTAAATTTTTATTATATTTATTACATTTTCATATTAGCAAAGAAAAATGTGGTCATTAAAACTCTTCAACGACATGTTTCTCAAATAGATAAATGACTATTAACGAAGAGAATTTTTGTTGTTAAAAGTAATTATACAATTAACAAAGGGAATATCGATCGCTAAAAGCACTTGAATTGACTTAATACATTGTTGTCGTTAAAGACTTTTAATGACCGGATAATAAATTAGCGAAGGGAAAATCTTGTAGCTAAAACGCATATTTAATGACCAACAGTTATGCCGTCGCTAAATATCCTTTAACGACCGGTGACGACCAGATTTTTTTCTGTCGTTAATAACTTATAACGACCAGAATTGGACTTTTAACGACCAGATTTCCCCTCGCTAAAGCCCCATTTTCTTGTAGTGCAAGTCCATATGATATTTTTGAGTTAGTATGCATGTTTGATTTAGAGCACCGAGGTCTTGAGTGAGTTTCAGATAAGTTACGGGATGTTTTTACACTTAGAAAGGTTGCAGGTTTTGTTGCTTCTAATGCACAGATGTTTTGTGCGTCGCGGTCGTGAAGCCATTATCGCAATCGCGAAAGGGAAATTAGGGCTGGGGTGAATTTGTTCTACGCGAACGCGAAGATAAGGATGCGAACGCGGAGCACTGGGGGGCTGCTCTACGCGAACGCGGCCCATTTCCCGCGAACGAGTATAGTAAATTGGAGGTGGGGCTGGGATGTTGTCGTTCTTCTATGCGAACGCATACACAGGTCCGCGAACGCGAAGGTCAGGGGCCCAAACCTTCACGAACGCGTAGGAGAACTCGCGATCGTGTAATTCCACTTCTAGCAACTCTTCACGATCGCGACAATGTTCTCGCGAACGTAATGAACACTGTTGCCCGACTCTTTAAAACAGTAACAAAAACGGGAATAAACCATTTTTTCACATCGCCTTCCCCAAAATCAAAACCTATGCGATTTTTGAAGAGCAAAATCAACACCAAAATGTAGGTATGTGTTCCTAAACTCATCTCCTTCATTTTTCATCAACACCCATTAGATTTCTAGCCCTAAATATTGTTCTTCCATGGTAGAATTTGGGATTTTGGGTAGAGTTAGGGCTTTTTGAATAATTGGAATTTAGACCTCGTTTTGGGGTCGGATTTCAAAACTAATTGCATATTCTGGCTCGTGGGTGAATGGGTGATCGGGTTTTGGTCCGAACCTCAAGTTTTGACCAAGCGGGTCCGAGGTCAATTTTTGACTTTTTGGGGAAAATGATAGAAAACCTATAATTAAGCATTGGGTATGAATTCTTTAGCATTTATTGATGTTGTTAAATTAATTTGGACTAGATACAAGTAATTTGGAGGTAAATTCTAAAGGAAAAGCGGTGTTTGAGGCTTGAGTTGGCCGTGAAAGTTCGAGGTAAGTGTTTGGTCTAACCTTAGCTTGAGGGAATAGGTACTGTGCTTTATTTGCTATGTGTTAGTGTAGTGTACGACGTATAGGTATGGTGACGAGTACCTATACGCTTGTGTCAAGCATGCTTGTGAGTCTTAAGTTGTGATCATTGTATTTCTTAATAAGTACTACGAATGCCTAAATTGTTGATTATCCATGTTGAGCAAGACATATGATTATCTTCTTGGTATTGATTTATTATTGTGTATTGGCTCCAATTGAGGTTCATTTGTGAAGTTAATTGTTGGTACTAGTTTGGTTATAGTTGATTCCCTTGCCGGGACGTATTTAATTCTTATTGTTGATTCCCTTGCCGGGATGTATTTATACTTATTGTGTATTCCCTTGCCGAAATATTGTTGTTGCTATTATTTGGGTGAGGAAAGAGTGATAAAAGCACGAAGGGTGATACTGTGCACATTTCTAATACTTATATCGTGAGGAAGAGAGATAAAGCATGAAGGGTGATGTCGTGCACATTTTCATTACTTGATTGCATTGGTGAGGATTGAAAGTAAAAGCACGAAGGGTGATGCCGTGCACTTATTTCCTGTTTATTATTATTTCTTGCTACTTTGGTTCAAGTACCTTTATTGTCTTATTCCACTACTATTGTGATTCATTATGTTATTGTTTCCCCCATAGCATGTTACCCTTCCCCCATTACTTTTGAATTGTTTTTATTACTGTTATTCTGTTAGATATTGTTTAGCTGCAGGTTGTTTGGTTGTTGTGTCCTAGCCTCGTCACTACTTCGCCGAGGTTAGGATCGACACTTACCAGCACATGGGGTCAGTTGTGCTGATACTACACTCTGCACTCTTTTGTGCAGATCCCGGTACTGGAGCATACGGACCTTAGCTAGGGGTTGCTGCCTTCAGTCCATCAGGAGACCCGAGGTAGACCTGCAGGCATCTGCATGCCTTGGCATCCCATCCCTATCTAGTTTCTTTCTGTTATTTTATATTCCAGAGACAGACATGTACTTTCTTGTTCAGACTTTATTTGTAGTTTTTTTAGATAGTCCGTGAAATTGTGACACCAGTTCTGGGTGGTTTATGTTTATGGATTCGTGTTGGTATTGGCTTAATTGTTAAGTTTTATTCTTCCGCTTTATTAATTTCCCTTGTTTATAAAATGTTAATTTACAATTGTTAAGGGATTAAAAAGGAAAAGGGTAAACTAATTGGAATTATTGACTTGCCTAGCTTTCACTAGTAGGCACCATCACGACTCCCGAGGGTGGAAAATTTGGTTTGTGATAAGTTGGTATCATAACTCTAGGTTGTTTAGGTCTCACAATTCACAGACAAGCTTGGTAGAGTCTGAGGGATCGGTACGGAGACATCTGTGCTTATCCCCCAGAGGCTATAGAGTTAGGAATAGTTTCACTTCTATTCTTCTCTGTCGTGCGATTTGGTTTCTCAATGCTAATTGAACTTCTACTCTGTTCTTCCGTAAATGGCGCGAACACATGCTTCTTCATCCACTGATCAGCAGCCCGAGCCCCTAGTAGCAGCATCTACGAGGGGCAAAGGGCGAGGCCGAGGCCGTGCTAGAGGCCAAGGCAGGGGCAGAGCTCAACCTAGAGCAGCAACACCAGTGGCGGAGCCTCAGGTTGAGTTTGTTGATGAGGTTCCGGCCCATACAATTTCGGTGGGCCCAGCTCAGGTCCTAGAGGGGTTCATTGCTACCCCACTACGTCAGGATGCTCTGGTCTGTCTAGTGGGCCTTATGGAGAGAGTCACTAAGGTAGGCTTACTTCCTGTAGAACCAACCGTCTCTTAGGCTGGGGGAGGAGTGCAGACTCTCGCTACCCACACTACGGAGCAGATGGCTCCCCAGTTTCAGACTCCAGTAGCTCAGCCAGTTAGAGCGGTTCAGCCGGATGTAGTAGCTCAGACCAGTGATGGAGCAGCTATGTCTGCTGATGCTTTGTGGAGGTTGGACAGGTTCACCAATTTATTCACTACTACTTATGGTGGTACATCTTCAGAGGATCCCCAGGATTACTTAGACAACTGTCATGAGGTTCTTCGGAACATAGGGATAGTGGAGACCAATAGGGTCGAGTTTGCTATCTTCCGTCTGTCACGTTCCGCCAAGAAATGGTAGAGAGATTATTGTTTGGCCAGACCAGTTGGATCACTAGCTCTCACTTGGGACCAGTTCTCGCAGCTATTTCTTGAGAAGTTTTTTCCCGTCACTCAGAGAGAGGAGTACCATAGGCGGTTCGAGTGTCTCCAGTAGGGTTCTATGACTGTTACCTAATACGAAATAAGGTTTATTGATTTGGCTCATCATGCTCTTCTGATACTCCCCACCGAAAGAGAGAGAGAGAGGGTAAGGAGGTTTATTGAGGGACTCGCTCAACCTATTAGACTGCAGATGGCTAAGGAGATAGGTAGCGAGATTTCTTTTAAGGATGCGGCTAATGTGGCCAGGAGAGTTGAGATGGTTTTGGCTCAGGGGAGCAGTCAGGGGTCTGATAAGAGGCCTCATCATTCTGCAGATTTAGTGGTGCCTCGTTTGGAGGTAGGGATTCTTTTGGCAGAGGCCATCCTCCTAGGCCCTTTTAGTCAGCACTTCAAGTTTCTCACGGTGCTCCAGGTGGCCATGGTTCTCATATGCAGTATTCTAATCAGTTGCCCTATAGTGCGCCACCAGATCCTATCAGTGCACCTCCGCTCCAGCATTTTCAGAGTGGTTATCCAGGCCGTCAAGGTCAGTTTCAGGGTCAGCAGTCTCAGCAGCCCAAGTCTTGTTATACTTGTGGTAATACAAGGCACATTGCTAGGTTTTGCCCTCGAACCTCGAGCAGTTCTCAGCACCAGGGTTCTCGTGCTATGGTTCCAGCACCGGGTGTTCCACTGCCCACTCAGCCAGCTAGAGGTAGGGGTAGAGGTGTTAGAGGTGGAGGCCAGGCCGCTAGAGGTGGAGGTCAGAAAGCTAAAGGTAGAGGCCAGCCAGTAGGAGGCCGTCCTAGGGATGCAGTTCAGAGTAGTGGGTCCCAACCCCGATGTTATGCTATGCCAGGCAGACTTGAGGCCGAGGCCTTCGATGCAGTTATCACAAGTACGGTTTCAGTGTGCAGTAGAGATGCCACGGTTCTATTTGATCCAGGGTCCACATATTCTTATGTATTATCTTATTTTGCCCCTTATCTAGTTATGCCTCACGATTCTTTGAGTTCTTCTGTATATGTGTATACACCGGTAGGTGACTCTATTGTGGTAGATCATGATTATCATGCTTGCGTGGTCATTATTGGGGGTCTTGAGACCCATGCGGATCTCCTACTTCTCGACATGGTGGATTTCGATATCATTCTGGGGATGGATTGGTTATCCCCATATCATGCTATATTGGATTGTCATGCCAAGACCGTGACCTTATCATTACCAGGGTTTCCTCGTTTGGAGTGGAGAGGGACTCCTGGTCATTCTACTAGTAGGGTTATCTCATATATGAAGGCTCGGCGTATGGTTTATAAGGGATGTTTGGCCTATTTGGCGTATGTTCGTGATTCTAGTGCTGAGGTTCCTTCTACGGATTATGTGCCCGTTGTTCGTGAGTTTCCACAGGTATTTTCTTTAGACCTCCCGGGGATGCCACCTAACCGGGATATTGACTTTTGCATTGATTTAGCTCCGGGCACTCAGCCCATTTTTATTCCTTCATATCATATAGCCCTGCCGGAGTTGAAAGAATTGAAAGCAGAATTGCACGACTTGTTAGATAAAGGCTTTATTAGACCGAGTATCTCGCCTTGGGGTGCAGTGGTGTTGTTCGTTAAGAAGAAGGATGGGTCAATGAGGATGTGTATAGATTATCAACAGTTGAACAAAGTCACCATCAAACACCAGTATCCATTGCCAAATATTGATGATTTGTTTGATCAGCTTCAGGGTGCCAAGGTATTTTCGAAGATTGATTTGAGATCTGGCTACCATCAGTTGAGTATTAGGGCATCTGATGTCCATAAGGCAGCTTTTCGCACTCGGTACGGGAATTATAAGTTCTTAGTGATGTCATTCGGGTTGACAAATGCACCAGCAGCTTTCATGGATTTCATGAACCGAGTGTTCAAGCCTTAATTGGATTCCTTCGTGATTGTCTTCATTGATGATATTTTGATTTATTTCCACAGCCGGGAGGAGCACGAGCAGCATCTCTACGTCATTCTTCAAACTCTGAGGGATATTTAGTTGTATGCTATGTTTTTGAAGTGTGAGTTTTAGTTGAGTTCAGTTGCATTCTTGGGTCATGTTGTATCAGCGGAGGGTATTCAGGTAGATCCAAAGAAGATAGAGGCAGACAAGGACGGGCCTAGACCCGTATCAGCTACAGATATCTGGAGCTTCTTAGGTTTGGCGGGTTATTACCATCGGTTTGTAGAGGGGTTTTCATCTATTGCAGCCCCGATGACCAGGTTGGCCCAGAAGGGTGCCCAGTTCAGGTGGTCGGGCGAGTGAGAGGCGAGCTTTTAGAAGCTCAAGACAGCTTTGATTACGACGCCGGTGTTGGTTTTTCCCATAGGTTCAGGGATATATACAGTGTATTATGATGCATCGCATATTGGACTTGGTGCGTTGTTGATACAGAATGGCAAGGTTATTTCGTATGTTTCGAGGCAGTTGAATATCCACAAGAAGAATTATCCAATTCATGATTTGGAATTAGCAGTCATTGTTCACACACTAAAGATTTGGAGGCATTATTTATATGGTGTGTCGTGTGAGGTGTTTACGGATCACAAGAGTTTGCAATACTTGTTCAAGCAGAATGAGCTAAATTTGAGGTAGAGGTGGTGGTTGGAGTTGTTGAAAGACTATGATATCACCATCTTGTATCATCTTGGAAAAGTCAATGTGGTAGCCGATACATTGAGTAGGAAGTCAGCCAGTATGGGCAGCCTTGCGTATATTCCAGTCGGTGAGAGACCACTTGCTTTGGATGTTCAGGCTTTGGCCAATCAGTTCGTGAGGTTGGATGTTTCTAAGCCTAGCCGTGTGCTAGCTTGCACAGTCGCTCGTTCTTCATTATTTGAGCGTATCCAAGATCGGCAGTATGATGATCCTCATTTGCTTGTCCTTAGAGACACGGTGTGGCACGTAGATACCAAGCAGGTTATAGTTGGAGATCATGGAGTTTTGAGGATGCAAGGTCATATTTGTGTGCCTAATGTGGATGGGCTTCATGAGTTGAATCTAGAGGAGGCCCTAGTTTCCTGTATTCTATTCATCTGGGCGTCGCTAAGATGTACCAGGATTTGCGGCAGCATTATTGGTGGAGGAGGATGAAGAAGGATATTGTTGTGTATGTGGCTCGGTGTTTGAACTGTCAGCAGGTAAAGTACGAGCAAGAGAGACCTGGTGGTTTGTTTTAGAGGATTGAGCTTCCTGAGTGGAAGTGGGAGCGTATCACTATGGACTTTGTTGTTGGACTCCCACGGACTCAAAGGAAGTTCGATGCAGTGTGGGTTATTGTTGATAGTCTGACTAAGTCAGCGCATTTCATTCCTATGGCAGTCTCCTATTCTTTCGAGAGGTTAGTTGAGATCTATATCTGAGAGATTGTTCATCTTCATGGTGTGCCCATGTCTATCATTTCGAATCGAGGTACGCAGTTTACCTCGCATTTTTAGAGGGCAATTCAGCGTGAGTTGGGTACACGAGTCGAGTTGAGCACATCATTTCATCCCTAGAGGGACGAACAGTCCGAGCGTACTATTCAGATTTTGGAGGAAATGCTCCGATCTTGTGTTATGGACTTTGGAGGTTCGTGGGATCAATTTTTGCCCTTAGCATAGTTTGCCTACAACAACAGCTACCAGTCGAGGATCTAGATGGCTCCCTATAAGGCTTTATATGGCAGGCGGTGTCGGTCACCGGTTGGATGGTTTGAGCCGGGAGAGGCTCGGTTGTTGGATACGAATCTAGTATAGGATGTCGTGGACAAGGTAAAGATCATTCAGGATAAGCTTCATACAACTCAGTCCATGTAGAAGAGTTATGCCGACCGCAAGGTTTGTGATGTGGCATTTATGGTCAGAGAGCGGGTATTGCTCCGGGTGTCGCCCATGAAGGGCGTGATGAGATTTGGGAAGAATGGCAAGCTAAGCCATAGGTTCATTGGTCCTTTCGATATTCTTGATCGAGTGGGAGAGGTGGCTTACAGACTTAATTTTTCGCCGAGTTTATCAGTTGTGCACCCCGTGTTTCATGCATCCATGCTTCAAAAGTATCACGGCGATCCATCCCACGTGTTAGACTTCAGCACTGTCCAGTTGGACAAGGATCTGACCTATGAGGAGGAGCCGGTAGCTATTCTAGACTGGTAGGTTCTTCAGTTGAGATCGAAGAAGTTCCCTTCAGTTCGTGTTTAGTGGAGAGGTCAGCTTGCCGAGGCAGCTACCTGGGAGTCCGAGTACGATATGTAAAGCCGATATCCCCATCTTTTCCCTAACTCAAGTACTTCTTTTCTATGTTCGTTCGAGGACGAATGATTATTTTAGAGGTGGAGGATGTGATGACCCAAAAGGTCATCATTTGATTTTCGAGTCAATTTTGTGTTTCGAGGCCTTAAAAGCCTCCTTTATCTCACCTTGATTTGCATGCGTGGTCCGAGCGTATGTCCGGAATGCCGAGGTCCCAAGCCCGAGAAATGAATTTTTGAAGAAAATTGTTTAACTGAAATTTTAAGAGTTTTTGGAAATCTGAATGTATTTAAAATTGATGGTATCGGGCCCGTATTTTAGTTCTGAAGCCCACTATAGGTCGTATATGGTATTTAGGTTAAGCCTGTAAAATTTGGTAAGAAACGGACTTGATATGACGTGAATCAGACCCTCGGTTATTAAAATATGAGCTTAAGAAGTTCTTGAGATTTTTCTTTGATTTTGATGCTAAATTCATTGTTAAAAATGTTAATTTGGCGATTTGATCGCACGAATAAGTCTATATGATGTTTTTGACTTAGTATGCATGTTTGGTTTGGAGCACCGAGGGTTTGGGTGCATTTCGGATAGGTTTCGGGATGTTTTTACACTTAGAAAAGTTGCAGGTTTTGCTACTTCTGATGCATAGATGTTTTGTGCTTCGCGGTCGTGAAGCCATTCTCGCGATCGCGAAAGAGAAATTAGGACGCGAACGCGAAGATAGGTACGCGAAGGCGGAGCACTAAGGGGGGATGCTCTACGCGAACGCGACCCATTTCCCGCAAATGCGTATTGAAGGTGGGGCCGGAATGTTGTCGTTCTTCTACGCGAATGCGTACATAGGTCCGCGAACGTGAATGTCAGGGGGGCCAACCCTTCACGAACGCGTAGGATAACTCGCGATCACGTAAGTCCACTTCTGGCAGCTCTTCGCGATCGCGACAGTGTTCTCGCGAACGCGATAAACACTGTCGCCCAACTCTTTTAAACAGTAACAGAAATGGGAATAAACCATTTTTTCACATCTCCTTCCTCAAAATCAGAACCTAGGCAATTTTTGAAGAGCAAAATCAACACCAAATTTGAATCCGAGGTGTTTTGGGTGATTTGATGTTGTTTGAGGTATTTTGATGATTGGAACAAGTTTGAATGAGGTTTTAGGAAATGTTGGTGCCTTTAGTTGAGGTCCCGTGGGCCTCGGGTGAGTTTCGGAGGGTTGAACATATCTTTTGAGTTAAGAGAAATTGCAGAAAAATGGTTTCAGCTCTTATAGGTGATTTGGTCTTTGCGTTCTCGAATGGCCAGGAAGGGAGGCGTCATGTTTGGCCTTCACGTTCGCGAAGGGTAGTCCCGCATTCGCGAAGGGCTAGATTTGGTAGGTATTGTGTTTGCGTGCGTCTGGGTCACGTTCGCGTAGGTTGGTGAAGCTGAGGCATCGCGTTCGCGATGGGGGATCGCGTTCACGAAGAGGAATTTAGGTCAATAGAATTTTTTGTGCTTCGCGAATGCGAGGCTTTGACCATATTCGCGAAGAAGGATTTTCAGGCCTGGGTAGAATGTTTAAAAGGCCGTCTTGTCTGCGAATATGGGTCTATTTTCCTCCATAGTTGCTCGTTTCTGGAGATTTTTGAAGGAGATTAAAGAGGGATTCAAGGGGAAACGTTCGGAGGTAAGATTCTTGGTCTAGAAACTCGATTATTATGTGAATTTCACCTAGAAGATCATGGAATCTAAGCTTAAAATTGAAGCACTAGGGCTTGAAATTGGAGACCAAACATTTGGGATTTGAAGGGTCATTTGTGGATGGATTTTGATGTTCTTGGTATGTATGAACTCGTGGGGAGATAAGGGATCCGTTGATGTAAAAAAAATTGAATTCCGAGACGTGGGCCCGGGGGTCGGGTTTGGCCAATTTCGGGATTTTTGGTAGTTTTCAATTGTTATCGCTTGAGCTTCGTTCCCTTAGCATATTTTAACGACATGATTCTAATTTTGAATAGATTCGACGCGAGTGAAGGCTGATTCGAGGGGAAAAGGAGTCGCGGAGTAGTATTTTCACTGGTTTGAGGTAAGTAACCATGGTAAATCCTGAACTTAGGGTACCAAACCCCGGTATTGGACTTGTTTTTGATAAATACGGTGGCGCACATGCTAGGTGACGAGCGTGTGGGTGTGAACCGGTAGGGATTGTGACTTGATCGTCCCATAGTGACTATTAAGTCACGTATTTGATTTGGAAATATTATGTTATCCTGTATTTTGGATATTTATATTGTATTATGGGTTGTATGCCATGTTTGGGGCCTTGTGCCGACCTGTAGCAACCCTTAGGGGTATTTGACTATTTTCCTCACTTTACTTTGCTAGAAGTATATCCTCAGCCTAGTTTTACCTGTTTAAATGATTAAAACTGATTTTATCGCTCTACTTCTAATTGTAAGGACTATTTAGGCTGAGTTCCTAATCTCTATTGATAAGCCCGAGAGGCTGTGAGGTTAATGACTGAGAGAGGTTGAGAACCTAATTGTGAGGATATTTGTATATATATGAGTTATGGACCGGGCTGCACGCCGCAGCAATACTTATATGGATCGGGCTGCACGTCGCAGCGATATATATATTGGATCGGGTTGCACGCCGCAGTGACATGACGCTTGGGCTGTAGGAGCTCCTCTGGAGTCTGCACACCCCCAATGAGCGTAGACGACTATAAATATATGGATCGGGCTGCACGCCGTAGCGGTTACTATGATTTCTATTATTATGAGATACTAAAGAGCCGAGTGTTGAGGGTGAGTATTGTGTGATAAGAGTCGAGTGACGAGTGACTGAGAGGCTGCCCGAGGGGCCATATTCTAAGTGATTCCTTGCTCGAGAGGCCTTGTTATGATGTTTTCACTGATTTCACTCTTCTTTTAAATAAGCCTCTGTTGGATATATTGCTAAGCAACTGACTTCAATGTTTTAAACTGGAAATGTGATTCTATAACAAAAACTGATTTTTAGACTGTAAAGGTGACTTGACATTCTGTTGATTATCCAATTATGTATTTTTGAATTGCTCGCCACTGCTTTCAGTCCTTATTTACTCTAGTTACTTACTGAGTTGGTGTACTCACGTTACTCCCTGCACCTTGTGTGAGCTTTCAGCTGTTTTAGTATTTGACGGAGATTTTGAGGTAGCTGCATGGCATCCACAGCCATGTTCTCTCCCTCTTATCTTATTATCTTTTCTGCATTTCCTAGACTATTGATGTATTAGGTATTCAGACTTGTATTAGAGGCTTTAGACTCATGACACCAGATTGTTGGGGCTGTGTAGTTTATTGTTATTTTGACTTTCCGCATATCTTTTGTGGCCTTAACGCTTATAATGAATTTGGTATCTAAAACTTGCGTTAGAAAATGGCTTAATATTATTAGAAAGAGGGTTGTGGTAATTGATTAGTTGGATTGTCTAGTAATGTGATAGGTGCTATCACGACCAGTATTTGGGGTCGTGACATTGGTTATTATTGAGCATTGGCTCTAGTTGAGGTTAAATTGTGAAGTTGCTTATTGGTTCAAGTTTGGTTATAGCTGATTCCCTTACCGGGACGTATTTAATTCTTATTGTTGATTCCCTTACCGGGACATATTTAAGTCTTATTATTGATTCCCTTGCTGGGATGTATTTAAACATATTGTTAATTCCCTTGCTGGGATATTATTGTTGCTATTGTTTGGGTGAGGAAAGAGTGATAAAGCACGAAGGGTGATGTCATGCACATTCATACTTATGCATATGGTGAGGAAAGAGTGATAATGCATGAAGGGTGATGCCGTGTACATTTACATTGATATTGATGCATATGGTGAGAAAGAGTGATAAAGCATGAAGGGTGATACTGTGCACATTTCTAATACTTATATAGTGAGGAAGAGAGATAAAGCACGAAGGGTGATGTCGTGCACATTTTCATTACTTGATTGCATTGGTGAGGATTGAGAGTAAAAGCACGAAGGGTGATGTCGTGCACTTATTTCCTGTTTATTATTATTTCTTGCTACTTCGGTTCAAGTACCTTTATTGTCTTATTCCACTACTACTGTGATTCATTATGTTATTGTTTCCCCCATAGCATGTTACCCTTCTCCCATTACTTTTGAATTATTTTTATTACTGTTATTCTGTTAGATACTGTTTAGCTGCAGGTTGTTTGGTTGTTGTGTCCTAGCATCGTCACTACTTCGCCGAGGTTATTCTCGACACTTACCAGCACACGGGGTCAGTTGTGCTGATACTACACTCTGCACTCTTTTGTGTAGATCTCGGTACTGGAGCATACGGACCTTAGCTAGGGGTTGCTGCCTTCAGTCCATTAGGAGACCCGAGGTAGACCTGCAGGCATCTGCATGCCTTGGCGTCCCGTCCCTATCTAGTTTCTTTCTGTTCTTTTATATTCTAGAGACAGATGTGTACTTTCTTGTTAAGACTTTATTTGTAGTTTTCTTAGATAGTCTATGAGATTGTGACACCAGTTCTGTGTGGTTTATGTTTATGGATTCGTATTGGTATTGGCTTAATTGTTAATTTTTATTCTTCCACTTTATTAATTTCCACTGTTTATAAAATGTTAATTTATAATTGTTAATGGATTAAAAAGGAAAAGGGTAAAATAATTAGAATCATTGACTTGCATAGCTTTTACTAGTAGGCGCCATCACGAATCCCGAGGGTGGAAAATTTGGGTCGTGACATATTTAAATAAGTACGGTGCAACTTTTTCCAAGAATATCATACGGATTTATTCCTACTCCAGGTATGTTAAGATCATCCCTTCTTTCTTTTTGGCATGATCTATACGCACAAACGAAACGAGCAAATGCATAACTTCCATAAATTACTCTATTCATAGAAATGCTAGAGATGTGTATTTTTATTCTCCCATAAGTCTTATTATTCCATTGTATGTTCATGGGTCTCAGAAAAATACGTATTTGATAAAGTTTATCCGAAAGGCATATTGAGTTTTATGGCATTCCAAGAAAATCTTATTAACGTATTTCTTATACATTTCATGTATTTATACATGTACAATGACCCATGACTCAGACGGCATTATATACACGTATATATATATATATAGGATATGGGAAAAGGTTACGGCGTTATATACGCACCACCACCTGATCAACTAGTATACGTTAATGATTTTGCCCACAATGGCCGAGATAATATGATAGGATGCCTTCAAAGGCTTGATGATGTTATGAACACATGTACCTATGCACGACATGACATTCATATGCATATGCACGACACTATAAGTATTTCATGATTTACAGAGTTATCTAGACTTATAGGTTGAGTCATTTACTCCATGTTTCTTCCATATCCTTAATTAATATTGACTTATTGTTATGTTCCAGTTCCGCCTAACATACTCGGTACATTATTCGTATTAACGTCCTTTTGTTGGGGACGCTACATTCATGCATGTAGGTATAGACAATCAGTTTGACGAGCCCTCATAGAAGACGAGATTGGCATTCAACGAAGGATCGGTAAGACTCCACTTCATTCGGCGTGCAGCTGAGTCTATGAGTTATCGTGTCACAGTTTTGTAGGCCAGTACCCCATCCCATTTGATGTTAAACAATCATAGAGGCTTTGTATACACAGGTTTATTATGTACAGTATGTCAGAGGCCTTGACGGCCCATATATATTCATGTTTTAGGAACGATGGTTCATTGTTTTAACATTTGCCCACTTATAATTGTACATTACGAGTTGTGGCCATGTTGTCCCATGATAAATACAAAAGGAATGAATGAGTTACAGAGTGGTTTTCTCGGGCCAGCATGGCACCGGGTGCTAGTCACGCCTCCCTAGGTTTTGGGCGTGAGAAAGTGATATCATAGCGAGTCATGTGCTAGGGAGACTGCAAAGTCGTGCCTAGTAGAGCCTCACTTATGGGTGTGTTGCGTGCCACATTTATAATTAAGAGGCTATAGGGCATTTAGGAAATATTACTCTTCTTTTGTTTCCAGATCGTTCCATAGAGTTGAGTCGTAAGAAGTCAATATGAAGCTTTCGCTAGATTTTGTATGCACTAAATATGCAGGTATCATAGTAGTGCTTTAAGGAGTAATGTGGAAGGGAGGTTATGAAAGAAATAGAAGATACGATAAGATATTAGAAAGTAAGTAAGGTAAAGGTGAAGAAGATACGACATACTCAAGTACAAAAGGTTGTGAATTGTCGAGACTTCAAGCAGAGGTTGGGTTTTAAGTTTAATTTACAGAGGAGACCCTAGTGAAAATTTTGCAAATCTCTAAGAGTTAACATTCGAGGAGGAATGCTCTAAAGGGGGGAAGGATGTTACATCCCATACTTTAATGTTAGGATAAGTCGTAGTAACCCATATGAGCTCGAAGAAATTAAGACCCTTCATAAAGTTATAGAGAATTTATGACTATGTTATTGTAAGACCCCATAAGTTTAACAACCTTGATACCGTTGATATGGTATTTATTTTGAGTGGAACATTTTTGTAAAAAGTTTGAAAAATATAATTTTATATAGTTATTAATATTACTACTTTCGAATATGTTTTAAATTATACACATAATATGAGAAAGTTTATGAGATTTCTTTGTTGTAGAGATAAAAATTATTTTTTCACAAGAAAAGAGGGTTATCTTTTTACTATTTTAAGAATTAAGCGTACGAGAATTTGTACTCTTTATACGAGATTAGCAAAATGAAAAGTTGAGAAAATATATGTATTTTTTTACATGGATGTTTTAACGAAATAATAATATATGTATTGATTTTATATGGTACCACGATTTATTATTTTAATATTGTAATAGTAGTATTTTAAGATGAGGACAAGACTATTTTCTTGAGATTATAATTATTTATGATATTTATAACAAGTGATAAGTAAAGTCGTGAATATGAGAGGGTAAATGAGTTGAAGAAAATAAGTTTCGTTGAAGATTGTCGATTTAGGATAAAATACGGTCTGAGTCATAATACCCGATATTTATGGACTAGTACCATAAAAGGTACCATACGACCATGATAGTATGATGTATAAAGTATATTAAAAATGAGTAGAATTTTAAGTAATTTAAGATATTTCTTAATTGTGCGGCTAATTGGTTAATTACCGGATAACGGGACATTGCCAAATTATCTAATAGGCGGATAAAGATTAACATTTCCCACCTCAACCCCACGTGGCAGCAAGGGGCTAACCAAACAAATGACTAAGGGTCATTTGGTATTAGGTGGCAACCTAATGAATGGGTTTCAAGAAACATCAATTCCATAACTTTTAATACAAAACAAATGTATAGCCTTGGACAGAATTTAGGAATATTCAACAATATTACAATTCAGACTGAGCTTTACTCATTAGTAATATGAATCTTTACAAAATTAGGTGATTAGGGTCATTTGCTCATTGTGAATAGGTGAGAACGTGTATAAAGGGTCATTTGCTCATTTTGATTAGGTGAGAATGTGATTTGACAAAAACTATCCTAGTTGAATCGCCAACAACAGTAGGTTTTGAGTCCTCCATGTCCCATCCTAGAAAAGGCTCCTTTTGACCTCCAACGTCAATTATCAAACTCTGATGGTATCCCCAGCCCACTTCATGACAGCCCGTCGGAGCATCAGGTGTCAAATATTCCTTCATATGATGATGCAACAGTATGTTTCTTGTATTCCTTAGGATGAAGATTTGTCCAAATTAAACATTGTACTTAGAGGTTGAATCCTATCTAAAGGAGTACTTGCAATTTTTTCCAAAAATATCATACGGATTTATTTCTACTCCAGGTATATTAAGGTCATCCCTTCTTTCTTTTTGGCATGCTCTATATGACACAAACGAAACTAGCAAATGCACAACTTCCTTAAATTATTCTATTCGTGGAAATACTAGAGATGTGTATGTTCTTGTTCTCCCATAAGTCTTATTATTCCATCGTCTACTCATGGGTCTCAGAAAAATATGTATTTGATAAAGTTTATCCGAAAGGCATATCATTCTGAAAAAATCTTATTAACGTATTTCTTATGCATTTCATGCATATATACATGTACATTGACCTCATGACTCAGACGGCGTTATATACGTATATATATATATATATATATATATATATATATATATGGGAAAAGGTTACGCCGTTATATATGCACCACCGCCTGATCTGCTGGTATAAGTTAATGATTTTTCCCACAGTGGTCGAGATGATATGATGGGATGCCTTCAGAGGCTTGATGATGTTATGAACACATGTACCTATGCATGACATGACATTCATATGCATATATATGACACTATAAGTATTTCATGATTTACAGAGTTATCCAGACTTACAGGTTGAGTCCTTTACTCAATGTTTCTTCCATGTCCTTAATTAATGTTGACTTACTACTATGTTTCAGTTCCGCCTTACATACTCGGTACATTATTCGTACTGGTGTCCTTTTGTTGGGGATGCTTCATTCATGCCTGCAGGTATAGACAATCAGTTTGACGATCACTCGTAGCAGACGAGATTGGCACTCATCTCAGGATCGGTAAGACTCTGCTTCATTCGAAATGCAGCTGAGTCTATGAGTTATCGTGTCAGAGTTTTGCTACAGACTTTTGGGTAGGATATTACCCCATCCCATTTGATGTCAAACAATCTTAGAGGCTTTGTAGACACATGTTTATTATGTACAGTATGTCAGAGACCTTGACGGCCCATACGTATTCATGTTTTAGGAACGATGGTTCATTGTTATAATATTTTCCCACTTACAATTGTACATTACGAGTTATGGCCATGTTAGCCCATAATTATTACAAAAGGAATGAAGGAGTTACACAGTGGTTCGCTTGGGCCAGTACGGCACCGGGTGCCAGTCACTCCTCTCTAGGTTGGGGCGTGACAAAGTGGTATCAGAGCGAGTCGTGTTCTAGGGAGTCTACAAAGTCGTGCCTAGTAGAGTCTCACTTATGGGTGTATCGCACGCCACATTTATAATTGAGGGCATTTAGGAAATGTTACCCTTCTTTTGTTTCCAGATCGTTCTATAGAGCTGAGTCGTAGGAAGTCAGTATGAAGCTTTCGCTAGATTTTGTATGCACTAGAGATGCAGGTATCACAATAGAACTTTAAGGCGTAATGTAGAAGGGAGGTTATGAAAGAAATAGAAGATACGATAAGAGATTAGATAGTAAGTATGGTAAAGGTGAAGAAGATACGAGATGCTCAAGTACAAAAGGTTGTGAATAGTCGAGACTTCAGATAGAGGTTGGGTTTTAAGTTTAATTTACAGAAGAGATCCTAGTGAAAATTTTGCAAATCTCTAAGAGTTAAAATTCGAGGACAAATGCTCTAAAGGGGGGAAGTATGTTACATCCCGTACTTTAATATTAGGATAAGTCATAGTAACCCATATGAGCTCGAAGGAATTAAGACCCTTCATGAAGTTATAGAGAATTTATGACTATATTATTGTAAGACCTCGTAAGTTTAGCAAACTTGACACCGTTGATATGGTATTTATTTTGAGTGGAACATTTTTGTAAAATGTTTGAAAAATATTATTTTATATAGTTATTAATATTACTATTTTCGAATATGTTTTGAATTATACACATAATATGATAAAGTTTATTAGATTTTCTTTATTGTAAAGATAAAAATTATTTTCTCATAAGAAAAGAGGTTATCTTTTTACCATTTTAATAATTAAGCGTACGAGAATTTGTACTCTTTATACGATATTAGCAAAATTAAAAGTTTAGAAAATATATGTATTTTTTTACATCGATGTTTTAACGAAATAATAATATATGTTGATTTTATATGGTACCACGATTTATTATTTTAATATTGTAATAGTAGTACTTTAAGATGAGAACAAGACTATTTTTTTGAGGTTATAATTATTTATGATATTTATAACAAGGGATAAGTAAAGTCGTGAAAATGAGAGGGTAAACGAGTTGAAGAAAATAAGTTTCGTTAAAGGTTGTCGATTTAGGATAAAATACAGTCTGAGTCATAATACTCGATATTTATGGACTAGTACCATAAAAGGTACCCTATGACCGTGATAGTATGATGTATAAAGTATATTAAAAATATGTAGAATTTTAAGTAATTTAAGACACTTCTTAATTGTGCGAGTAATTGGTTAATTACCGGGTAACGGGATATTGCCAAATTATCTAATAGGAAGATAAAGATTAACATTTCCTACCCCACCCCCACGTGGCAACAAGGGGATAACCAAACAAATGACTAAGGGTCATTTGGTATTAGGTGGCAACCTAATGAATGGATTATACTTCAATACCGCACAAGGGGGGGGGGGTGATTTGTATGGTACCCAATTTTCGCTTAACTGAACTATAGAAGGACTTGGTTCTTCTATATGTTCCAACTACTACTGTTTGCGGAATCATAAGTAAAGAAAATAAAGAACACAGAGATTTTTACGTGAAAAACACCTGCCTCAAAAGGTAAAAAATCACGACCTACTACTCAGTAGGATTTTCCCAAACTTCCACTAAAATCATTGAGCTAAAAACTGCATTTACAAAAACTCTTTTGTAAACCTAGGATTAACTCTAATCGCGTTGTGACACATAGCCTCAACTGTTGCGACAACTTCAAGTTAACTCTAGCTTGAAAACTCTAAGTACCTAATACAATTGCTTCTATAAAAGCTGAAAGGTACAATGTAAAATCACATACTATAATTGAACTAGAATAAAAGATAGACACTTGGAACTGGTTCTTCTGTCTCGTTCAAGTAGCTTCAGGATTGCACACTCGAATCACGCATACATTGCTTGCAGAATCGCCTTGCTCTTTTGCTCTCAATTTAAGTTTAACTTCTGCTTATGTGCATTACCTGTAAAGAGAACAATACTAATATTTAATGGGTTAGTAATTAGAGATTAACTGGAATTCAGATACTACTCTTCTATTGTAGAAGAGTTCTAGTTGATCTCATACTCTAACATTATATTCTTCCTAAATTGTGTTCTCTTCATGTAATAAGTATTTCTCTCCTTATCCAATATGCAACCTTTTCAATCAGATTAGGATATATTACTTCTGATAAGTTAGATTTATCTCCTTCACGTGCATCTCACATGTTTGGGTTGATCATGACTGTGCTTCACAAGATGGACCTAGTCCATGTCTGAGTTCTTTTGTCCGTCTTCAAAACTTCACCTGTTCTTGGGCCAATAAATTTTTCCTTTTTGATGATGACAAACTTTGTGCTTTTTACTTACTTGGATCCTGTAAGAACTCAGCTTAACCATCAATACAAAGTTTAGAAAATTCACTTATCATTAATGACCGGGTTAATTAGATTATATATATTACTTATTCAGATTATGTATAGCACAATAATTCTTCCCCTTTTGGCATCATCGAAAAGTTGCATACAAAGTGTGAATCCCAGATTTTAATAAGTACTCATGGCCACTAGGGAAATTGCAAGTGCAATCATGGATTAATCATCAGTAATCAAGAAAACATATTTAAACTATCAAGGAAAGATTAACATTGAACAAGAGCAAAAATAGTAGATATCATTGATAAAAGATATGTTGCTACCACAATCCACAATCAGAAAGCACAAACATTCAAAACATGAGCAAAAAGAAAGAAAAATCCCTAATTCGGGTCACTGAAGGTACTAGACAGGTTCAGGAGATAGAGACTATGAATTCTAAGGCTTGGGAGAGCTAGAGGGTTGGTTTTGGGCTTGGAGAAGGGTCAGCATATTCTGAAGAACCCCATCATTCTTCTCCTTTTTCCTTAGTGAGCTCAGTTCTGAGAGCATCCCTCTCAGATTCAACCTCAGCTAAGCGAGCCTTCAGCCTAGCTATCTCTGCATCTTTACTCCACTCTCCTGCACCAAGGCTCTAACTTTGTTGTTTATAGGTGTCTTCTTGGATGAACCAAGTTCATTAGGAATGGCAGTGATCTTATAATCACAGGCAATCAAAGTGTTGATTCCAAAATGATCTTTGGTTGAGGCCATTTCCCACTTCTTCAGTGGAACCTTGCAACAATCAAGAACAATAGTCAAAATGAACCCATAAGGAGTGGCATGGGCCTTGGAGCCATTGATAACCCTGTCTAGCAGCTTGATAATGAATGCATGCCAGTTGAACTGCCTTGTTCTTTCAAGACACTCCATCAGCACCAAGTCCATGTAGTTAGCAGTGTGCCTCCTTTCCTATCGAGGTAGCAAACACTTGTTGACAAATTCAAATAAGACTTTGTGTTGTGACCTCATTTTACTCTTCTGAACAGCCCTAGACTCATTCACATCGGTAGCATCACAGAACCTCCTGGTCATTTCAAGGGCAGTAGGAAGGGAGTCCAGACATGGAAACCTTTGCCTTGTATAGTCATCAAACCCTTCAGAGGGTATGTCAAGGATCTCGCCTAGCTTCTTTGCATTAAAGGTCACGTGAACTCCTTTCACCATGCTGCTAACTCTGCCATCCTTGACCTCTATATTTGCCATGAACTCAATGATGTCATTTCTGGATAGCCTTCCATCCATTTGAAGAACCATGTCCTTCCAGCCCTGAGCAGCTAAGGCATCCACCAGTCTCATAATTCCTGGTTCCACCAGGTCTTTCAGCAATCTACCTTTCAAAAATTTTCTTTTGCCAAACTTGGCAAGCTTGTCTTGTTCACCATCAGACTTGCTCATTCCTCCTCTTCAAAAAATCTAACTTGTTTACTTTTCACTGCAGACCTTTTACTCTTGGACAATGAGGGTTCAGCACCCTCAGACACAGAAGGAGACTTTTTGGAAGAAGTCTTGGGCTTTTTGGGCTTGGGGGTCTGAACCTCCACTATTGTAACTTCCTCCTGATGGACCTTTTACATCTCCTCAATATCAATAGCTTCTGAGGACTCTGCAACTTTACCCTTTCCTTTAGCAATCCTTTTCTTCTTACTTTCAGCCAGAGCCTTTTGTAGATCACTCTCACTCCGTTTCACCGTGCTTCTTGTGGCTCTTCCCTTTGGTAAGGAAGTTTCAGTAGTTGTTGGGGATGAAGCCTTTCTTTTTATGGAGAGTTTAGGAGCACTGGAGGATTTTGGTGTGGGAAATCTCCTTCTCTTTGGATCGTAACTTGCCCCTACCCTTTTCAACAGGTCTGCTAGGGTCTCTTCGGTTGATGAACCAGGTTCGTCTCCCTGTGAGCTTAGATTAACTAAACCTTCAGTAGCTTCCCCAGAACCACTTCCCCCTAACTTCTTGCCACTTTCTTCAACATTTTCTTGTTACAACCCTACAAATAGCAGGTACAGACAAATCAATAGTGGGTGAATGATCAACCACTCTTTTCACTTTTCCCCTCTCGTCACCACATTCACCCTCTCTCTCTTTTTCTTTTTCAGATTTATTTTTACCTCCACTCCGTCTTAACTTATGTAATTCCACATCCCTAATAGTCCCACCAAAACAAACCTATTTTCTAAATTCTCAGTCAAAGAAGAACTTACCTTAGAAGGGGATTCTTGAGCCTTCTCAGAGTCAGAAGACCCAGGTCCTTCCCCTTCACTAGCAGATTGTACGACTCAAAATTAGAGTTAGAATCAGAGTCTTGAGTCTGAATTGCCTTTAATTGCTCATTCAATTTCCTTGAGAGAGCCCCAGAAGCTACTATTTTTCGAGCAAGCATTTTTACCCTTCTCAGTTTGGGTGTAGTGCTAGGTGGATGAGAGGTAGATGAATCAGAGGGAGTAGGTTGTGGAGGAGTTCCAGGGTTGTCTTGTGGGTTTGTCATTGTCGCTGATTTCTTGAGAGAATTGGTGAGTTAGAACTTTGGAGAAGAAAGCAATTGAAAGTGAAGAAGGGTTTTTTATGGTTTAGAACTATGAAGATGGCAGGAGGTAATGATGCGTATTGAAAGAGAAATACACATTTAATGTATAACGACAGCTTTAGCAGTGGTCAATTAGAGGTCTAATCAACCTGAAATTTCAAGTTTGAATGAACGGTTAAGCTTCCCTAGATTTTAGGCAAATTTTGTGGTTTAGAGTTCTAAAGATGACGGAACTAGTTCAAAAACAAACGGATAAAATTTTCTAAGGAGTTGAACAATTGGAGGACTTCTGCTCATGATTTAAATATTTATCTTTCTAATTATGCAGAGTATAGAAAACATACCTTAGCATTCAGATGAACCAGGTTCTTCATTTAGAATTCTCTTGACCATGTCTCAATTAACCATAATAGAAAAAAATTTATAAGAGATCAGTGAGTCATATTAACACATGTCACAGGAGTATACTAATTACAGTATGAAGCTGAGTAAAAATTAATCTAGATATTTGCACAAGTTCAGATTTTTTTTAAAAAAAAAATTTATTCATTTTTTTCTTGTGCATTCTGAGCTGGTCCCATTAGGTGATCATAATTATCCCTAATTCCAACCGGTTCCTTTCAAAGTTTTCTCTACTCGATGCTTTAGTAAAGATGTCAGCAATTTGTTTATCAGTAGCATAGAATTCTATGGTGATCAATCTTTTCTCATAGTTATCTCTTAAGAAGTGGTGTCTAACATCTATGTGCTTAGTCCTCTTATGATGAACAGGGCTCTTTGTCATACTTACAACACTAGTCTTATCACAGAAGATTGGAATGCAACCAACTTCAATGCCAAAATCTATCAGCTATTGTTTGATCCACAGCAATTGAGCACAACAAGAGGCAGCAACAACATATTCAGCCTCAGCAGTGGATAAGGCCACTGAATTCTGCTTTTTAGTGGCCCATGATACAAGACATAAACCAAGAAAATGAGCCATACCTGAGGTGCTCTTCCTATCCACAAGGGAACCAACATAGTCAGCATCAGCATACCCTACTAGATTGAAATTACTACCTTTAGGGTACCAAAGACACAAATTAGTAGTGCCTTTCAAATATCTCAGTATCCTCCTGACAGCAGTTAGGTGAGATTCCTTTGGATTAGACTAAAAACGAGCATAAAGCCCTACACTTAAAACTATGTTAGGTCTGCTGGCAGTAAGATACAAAAGTGAACCAATCATACCCCTATACAACTTCTGATCAACATATGAACCAGGTTCATCTATGTGTAATTTAGTAGCAGTTAAAATGGGAATGTCTATTTCCTTTGATTCATCCATTTTAAACTTTTTGATCAACTCTTTTGCATATTTTTGTTGATGGATCATGGTTCCATTTTGGTTTTGTTTGATCTGTAAGCCTAAGAAAAAGTTAAGCTCACCCATCATACTCATTTCAAACTCATTCTCCATTAATTTGGTAAAATCTTTACTTAGTTTGTCAGTGGTTGCCCCAAATATTATGTCATCAACATATATTTGTACCACAAGAAAATCTATACCTTTTTCCCTCGGGAATAGAGTACTATCAATTTTACCTTTTTTGTAGCCATGTTCAAGAAGTAATTTGGACAATCGTTCATACCATGCTCTAGGAGCCTGCTTTAGTCCATATAGAGCCTTGTCTAATTTGTACACATGTTCCGGACACTCCTTGCTCTCAAACCCTGGAGGTTGTTTAACAAACACTTCTTCTTTTGGGTAGCCATTCAGGAAGGCACTTTTGACATCCATCTGATGAAGAGTGAATTCCATGTGTGCTACAAAAGCTATGAGGAGTCTTATTGCCTCTAGTCTTGCAACTGGAGCAAAGGTCTCATCATAATCTATACCCTCCTCTTGGCTATAACCTTGGACCACCAGTCGTACCTTGTTTCTTGTAACTGTTCCATCTTTATCAAACTTGTTTCTGAAGACCCATTTAGTGCCAATTACGGATCTGTCCTTGGGTCTTGGAACTAGATGCCAAACTTGACTTCTCTTAAACTGATTGAGTTCATCTTCCGTTGCATTTACCCAGTCTGCATCCTGCAAAGCCTCAACAATATTTTTAGGTTCAATAAGAGATAGGAAAGCATCAAAAACACACAGATTCTTTAATTGTGATCTAGTTTTTAACCCCAGAGGTTAGATCAGTGATTATGTTCTCAATAGGTTGAGAACTTTGATACTTGTGAGGTTTCACAACCAACTGATTTCTGCTTGATGTTTCTCACATGTTCTGTTGCTGAGGAACAGGGTCATGAAAAGGTTCCTTTATGGGATTGGTTTCAGTTCCTCTTTGTTCAGTTCCACCTGTTAGGTTGCCCTGGATGGAAGAACCTGTTCCATCACATGTTCCTTCTTTTGGTGCAACTTCAGCTTGAGCTGAGACTTCACTCAAATCTTTTACCAGCCCAATAGCTTCATCTTCATGTTCCTGTCTCTCAGAAAGAATGTTAGTTTCATTAAAAACTATATGTACACTTTCTTCTACAAACAAAATTCTTTTATTGAACACTTTATATGCTTTTCTATGTGAAGAATATCTCAAGAATACTCCCTCATCACTTCTGGGATCAAACTTACCTAGGGAGTCCTTTCTATTATTGTGCATAAAGCACTTGCATCCAAATGCCCTAAGATGGGATATATTTGGTTTTCTCCCTTTAAGTAACTCATAGGGAGTCTTCTCAGGAGGTCTAGTCATGCATCTATTAATAATGTAACATGCAGTATTTACAGCCTCTGCCCAAAAGCTATGGGGCAGTTTACTAGAAAGAAGCATAGTCCTAGCCATATCTTCAAGAGTCCTATTCTTTCTTTCAACTACTCCATTTTGTTGAGGAGTCCTAGGGGTAGAAAAATTATGATCTATACCATGCTCATCACAAAATTCAGCAAACTTAGCATTTTTAAATTCAGTTCCATGATCAAGCCTGATTGATGCAAGTTGATTACCTAGTTATTTCTGAGTTTTTCTAACAAAGGTAGTAAACATGTCAAATGTTTCATCCTTAGATGTTAAGAACATTACCTAGGTAAACCTAGAGTAATCATCAACAAGTACCATCACATATTTCTTACCACCTCTGCTCAAATTTCTTATTGGACCATAAAGATCCATATGAACCAGTTCCATTATCCTGGTTATGCTTACCATTTTCTTGCTTTCAAAGGATGATCTTACCTGTTTTCCCCTTGCACAGGCCTCACAAACTTTGTCTTCCTTGAACTTGATATTAGGTAACCCTATCACCAAGTCCTTGGAGACTAATTTATTGAGTTGATTCAAACTTGCATGACCAAGTCTTTTGTGCCACATGAGGGGATAATTGTCCATCACACTCATGCAAGTGAGTTCATTTTCTGAAAGAGTGGACAAATCTACAATGTAAATATTGTTAACTCTTTTTTCCTGCCAAACAATCTTGTCAGTGGTAAGATTAATCACAAAGCATTTGGTAAAGGTAAATGCTACAATGTTACCTCTGTCACATAGTTGTGTTACACTGATTAGGCTATATTTCAAGTCATCTATCAAGTAGACATTCTCAATTGAATGTGAGTCTGTCTTACCTACCTTTCCAACCCCAATAATCTCATCTTTCTTCCCATTTCCAAAGGAGACACTACCTCATTTTAAGTCCTCAAGTGAAAGGAAGTGGTTCTTGCTTCCAGTCATATGTTTTGAGCTGCCACTATCCATGTACCATATTTGGCTACTTCCCTTCACTTGGATCTGCAAAAAGAAATAAGGGGTTAGTCTTAGGAACCCAAACTAGTTTTGGTCCCTTTCTATAGGAAAAGGGGTAAATTAAATTCCTTATAGCCCACCCAGGCAGCCTATTTTTCTCTTGAACAAAAGTTTTGTTCTTTTGACTAGCCTTTTCGTTTGCATTACATTCATTTTTTGTAATGACCAATCTTGCCATAGTGTGTGCAGATTTTGATTTCAGGAAGAGTGATGTACTTGCTTTTGGGGTCCCATTTAGGTGCTTGGGTCCCACAACCAAGTCCTCTCTTGTTGCTACTATGATGTTCTTATAGCCAAGATAGTGCATCAGAAGCCTTATTCTATTTGCAAGTTCTGTCTAGTTCGTGCTTTACCTTCCCTAGGTCTTCTTTTAAGACTCTTATCTGCTCACATTTCTTGTACAACTCATCATTCATTTTTCCTAGGATTTCTTCTAAGGTAAGATGTGTGTGATCAGCTTTCTTTTTACCTGTTCCTAATTTTAATTTTAAATTTTCAGACCTAAGTTCTAGGACATTGGTGTCGAGTTCAAGAACCTGGTTCTTCAACTCAGCATTTTTACTGTCACTCTCATTAGCCCTAGATTCTAGATTTTTTGCACTTGGCTTTTAAGATCACACACTCCCTAGACAGTTGTTCCTTCTCATTTTTAATTATCTCAGACTCATCGATGAAGTCTAGAAATAGTACAGATAACCTTTCTTTAGCCAGAAATTTAATCTTGTATTTGAGATGAATCACACTTACCTCTTGTTCATCATCTGATTCTCCGATGGTCGTAAGTGCTTGTTCATCTCCAGCTTCATCTTCTGAATCTTCATTTGATGTTTCTCCCCAATCAGCAACTATAGCCTTTGTTGATCCTTTGTTGCTTTTGGGTTAAACCTGTTCCTTCCCTTTCCTTCTTCCATTTAATTTCCCACTGAGGATAGTTCTTTATCATGTGATTAGTCTTGCCACATTTGCAACAACCCTCGTTGGTCTGTTTCTCAGGAGCCCTTGGTTTGTTGAAGGTTGTACCTCTTGAAGAACCCTTTCCTCTCATTAGGTACTTTTTGAAATCCCTTGTGATCATGGCCATTTCATCATCCTCCAAGTTTGTACTTTCAGCTATTCTGAGAGCCAGACTCATTTCCTTCTTAGGTGCATCCATTTTCATGGTTTGCCTTCTCAGTTCATAGGCAGTGAGATTTTCAATCAGTTCATCCAACTTGAGAGTAGCAATGTTCTTTGATTCTTAAATAGTAGTGATTTTGATTTCCCAAGTCACTGGTAAGACCCTTGTCAAGATTTTCTCAACCTTGTCTTCTTCAAGGAAAATTATCCCAAGAGATTTAAGTTCATTTGTTACTGTTGGTAAACCTTGTGTACATCTCCTGGATAGTTTCTCCTTCCTTCATAGTGAAATTCTCATATTGAGAATATAGCAGTGTTCCTCTTGATCTTTTTACTTGAGGAGTTCCTTCATGAGCCACTTGTAAAGTGTCCTATATCTCTTTAGCATTGGTACAACTTTGAATCCTACTGTACTCATCTAGACCTAGTCCACATACAAGTCATTTCTTGGCCTTGGCATTCTTTTCTCATTTCTTCAAGTCTTCAGCAGTGCAGTCAGCTCTTGTCTTGTAGTAGCCAGGGGACCATCAGTGACTATGTCCCAGAGTTCATAATCTTCTCCTATGATGTGATCTCTCATCATGTTCTTCTACCAAGAATAGTACTGACCATTAAAGAGTGGAGGACTAGCAATGGATTGTCCTTGCCAGTTTCAGGTGGTGCACTCATCTTAATCTTTTCCTAAGGTGTTAACCTCTTCAAGGATAACCCGCTCTGATACCAATTTATGTTTTATACTTCAATACCACAGAAGAGGGGAGGTGATTTGTGTGGTACCCAATTTTCGCTTAACTAAACTATAGAATGACCTGGTTCTTCTATGTGTTCCAACTACTACTTTTGTGGAATAATAAGTAAAGAAAATAAAGAACACGGAGATTCTTATAGGGAAAACACCATGACCCACTACATAGTAAGATTTTCCCAAACTTCCACTAAAATCACTGAGCCAAAAACTGCATTTACAAAAACTCTTTTGTAAACCTAGGATTAACTCTAATCCCATCGTGGCATACAGCCTCAACTGTTGCGACAACTTCAAGTTAACTCTAACTTGAAAACTCTAAGTACCTAATACAATTGCTTCTATAAAAGCTAAAAGGTACAATGTAAAATCACCTACTATAATTGAATTAGAATAAAAGATAGACACTTGGAACTAGTTCTTCTATCTCGTTCAAGTAGCTTCAGGATTGCACACTCGAATCACACATAAATTGCTTGCAAAATCGCCTTGCTCTTTTGCTCTAAATTTAAGTTTAACTTCTACTTATGTGCATTACCTATAAAAGAGAATAACACTGATATTTAATGGGTTAGTAATTAGAGATTAACTGGGATCCAGATACTACTCTTCTATCGTAGAAGAGTTCTAGTTGATCTCATACTCTAACACTATCTTCTTCTTAAACTGTGTTCTCTTCATGTAAGGAGTCTTTCTCTCCTTATCCAATATGCAACCTTTTCGATCAGATCAGGAGTTCTGATAAGTTAGATTTATCTCTTTCACGTTCATCTCACATGTTTAGGTTGATTATGACTGTGCTTCACAAGATGGATCTGGTCCATGTCTGAGTTCTTTTGTCAGTCTTCAAAACTTCATATGTTCTTGGGCCAACAAACTATACTAGTTGAATCGCCAACAATAGTAGGTTTTGAGTCCTCCATCTCACTTCCTAGAAAAGGTTCCCTTTGACCTCCAATGTCAATTATCAAACTCTGATGGTATCCTCAACCCACTTTATGATAGCCCGTTCGAGCATCAAGTGTCAAATATTCCTTCATATGATGATGCAACAGTATGTTTCTTGTATTGCTTAGAATGAAGATTTGTCCAAATTAAACATTGTACTTAGAGGTTGAATGTTATCTAAAGGAGTATGGTGCAACTTTTTCCAAGAATATCATACGGAGTTATTCCTACTTCAGGTATGTTAAGGTTATCCCTTCTTTCTTTTTTGCATGATCTATACGACACAAACAAAATGAGCAAATGCACAACTTCCATAAATTACTCTATTCATAAAAATGCTAGAGATGTGTATATTCTTATTCTCCCATAAGTCTTATTATTCCATCGTCTATTTATGGGTCTTAGAAAAATACGTATTTGATAAAGTTTATCCGAAAGGCATATTGAGTTTTATGGCATTCCTAGAAAATCTTATTAACGTATTTCTTATGCATTATATGCATTTATACATGTACATTGACCCATGACTCAGACGGCGTTATATATGCGTATATATATATATATATATATATATATATATATATATATATATATATATATATATATATATATATATATATGTATGTATGTATGTGTGTGTGTATGTATATGGGATATGAGAAAAGGTTACGGTGTAATATATGCACCACCACCTGATCAACTGGTATACGTTAATGATTTTGCCCACAATGGCCGAGATGATATGATGGGATGCCTTCAGAGGCTTGATGATATTATGAACACATGTACCTATGCACGACGTGACATTCATATGCATGACACTATAAGTATTTTATGATTTACAGAGTTATCCAGACTTAGAGGTTGAGTCATTTACTCCATGTTTCTTCCATGTCCTTAATTAATGTTGACTTACTGTTATGTTTTAGTTCCCCCTTACATACTAGGTACATTATTCGTACTGACGTCCTTTTATTAGGTACGCTGCATTCATGCTTGTAGGTATAGATAATTAGTTTGACGAGCCCTCATAGCAAACGAGATTGGCATTCAGTGAAGGATCGGTACACCATCCCATTTGATGTCAAACAATCTTAGAGGCTTTGTAGACACAGGTTTATTATGTACAGTATGTTAGAGGCCTTGACGGCCCATATGTATTCATGTTTTAGGAACGATGGTTTATTCTTATAACATTTGCCCACTTACAATTGTACATTACATGTTGTGGCCATGTTGGCCCATGATAATTACAAATGGAATGAAGGAGTTACAGAGTGATTAGATCGGGCTAGTACGGCACTGGGTGCCAGCCACACCTCCCTAGGTTTGGGGTGTGGCAAAGTAATATCAGAGCGAGTCGTGTTCTAGGCAGTCTACAAAGTCATGCCTAGTAGAGTCTCACTTTTGGGTGTGTTGCTCGCCATATTTATAATTGAGAGGCTATAGGACATTTAGGAAATGTTACCCTTCTTTTCTTTCCAGATCGTTCCATATAGTTGAGTTGTAAGAAGTCAGTATGAAGCTTTCGCTATATTTTGTATACACTAGAAATGCAGGTATCACAGTAGAGCTTTAAGGCGTAATGTGAAAGGGAGTTTATGAAAGAAACAAAAGATACGATAAGAGTTAGAAAGTAAGTAAGGTAAAGGTGAAGAAGATACAAGATACTCAAGTACAAAAGGTTGTGAATAGTCGAGAATTCAGATAGAGGTTGGGTTTTAAGTTTAATTTACCGAGGAGACCCTAATGAAAATTTTGCAAATCTCTAAGAGTTAACATTCGAGGACGAATGCTCTAAAGGGGGGAAGGATGTTACATCCCGTAATTTAATTTTAGGATAAGTCTTAGTAACCCATATGATCTCGAAGGAATTAAGAACCTTCATGAAATTATAGAGAATTTATGACTATGTTATTGTAAGACCCTGTAAGTTTATCAACCTTGATACCGTTGATATGGTATTTATTTTGAGTGGAACACTTTTGTTAAAAGTTTGAAAAAAATAATTTTATATAGTTATTAATATTACTACTTTCGAATGTATTTTAAATTATACACATAATATGAGAAAGTTTATGAGATTTTCTTTATTGTAAAGATAAAAATTATTTTCTCACAAGAAAAGAATGTTATCTTTTTACCATTTTAAGAACTAAGCTTACGATAATTTCTACTCTTTATATGAGATTAGCAAAATCAAAAGTTGAGAAAATATATGTATTTTTCTACATGGATGTTTTAACGAAATAATAATATATGTATTGATTTTATATGGTACCACGATTTATTATTTTAATATTATAATAGTAGTACTTTAAGATGAGGAGAAGACTATTTTTTTGAGGTTATAATTATTTATGATATTTATAACAAGTGATAAGTAAAGTCGTGAAGATGAGAGGATAAACAAGTTGAAGAAAATAAGTTTCGTTGAAGGTTGTCGATTTAGGATAAAATACGGTCCGAGTCATAATACCCAATATTTATGGACTAGTATCATAAAATTACCATATGACCGTGATAGTATGATGTATAAAGTATATTAAAAATGTGTAGAATTTTTAGTAATTTCAGACACTTCTTAATTATGCGGGTAATTGGCTAATTACCGGGTAATGGGACATTGCCAAATTATCTAATATGCGGATAAAGATTAACATTTCCCATTCCACCCCATGTGGCAGCAACGGGCTTACCAAACAAATGACTAAGGGTCATTTGGTATTAGGTGGCAACCTAATGAATGTGTTTCAAGATACATCAATTCCATAACTTTTAATACAAAACAAATGTATAGCCTTGGACAAAATTTAGGAACGTTCCAATAATATTACAATTTAGAATGAGCTTTGCTCATTAGTAACATGAATCTTTACAAAATTAGGTGATTAGGGTCATTTGCTCATTGTGAATAGGTGAGAACGTGTATAAAGAGTCATTTGCTCATTTTGATTAGGTGAGAATGTGATTTGATAAAAACTATCGTAGTTGAATCGCCAACAACAGTAGGTTTTGAGTCCTTCATGTCCCATCTTAGAAAAGGCTCCCTTTGACATCCAACGTCAATTATCAAACTCTGATGGTATCCCCAGCCCAGTAGCCCGTCGGAGTATCAGGTGTCAAATATTCCTTCATATGATGATGCAATAGTATGTTTCTTGTATTCCTTAGAATGAAGATTTGTCCAAATTAAACATTGTACTTAGAGGTTAAATATATCTTGTGATGATCCAAAAGGTCATCATTTGATTTTCGAGTCAATTCTGTGTTTTAAAGCCTTAAAGGCCTCCTTTTATCTTATTTCGATTTGCGTGCGCGGTCCGGGCGTATATCCAGAATGCTTTTATGTAAAAATTTGATGATACGGATTTATTTCTACTCCAGGTATGTTAAGGTCACCCCTTCTTTTTTTGCATGATCTATACGACACAAACGAAACGAGCAAATTCACAATTTGCATAAATTACTCTAATTGTAGAAATGCTAGAGATGTGTATATTCTTTTTTTCCCATAAGTCTTATTATTCTGTCGTCTGTTCATGGGTCTTAGAAAAATACGTATTTGATAAAGTTTATCTGGAAGGCACATTGAGTTTTATGGCATTCCGAGAAAATCTTATTAATGTATTTCTTATGCATTTATACATGTACATTGACCCATGACTCAAACGGCGTTATATACGCGTATATATGTATGTGTGTGTGTGTGTGTATGTATATATATATATATATATATATAAGGGGATATTAGAAAAGGTTACAACGTTATATACGCACCACCACCTGATCAGCTTGTATACGTTAATGATTTTGCCCACAGTGGCCGAGATTATATGATGGGATGCCTTCAGAGGCTTGATGATATTATGAACACATGTACATATGCACGATAGAACATTCATACGCATATGCATGACACTATAAGTATTTCATGATTTATAGAGTTATCCAGACTTACATGTTGAGTCCTTTACTCCATGTTTCTTCCATGTACTTAATTAATGTTGTCACGGCCCTAAACCCAGACCCGGTCATGATGGCGCCTCTTGTGAAGACAAGGCTAGCCGACACAAACCCCCAAGATAAATCAACAGATATAAAAACTCATAATTAAGTCATTAATAATGATAAATCCCAAATATAGTGAAATATATCAACTACAGAAACAAAACACAGTCCGACATCAGGGTGTCACCAGTAATGAGCATCTAAATAGTGTCTAAGAGTCTGAAGGAGTTTATATAGTCTATTACATAATAGAAACAGAAAGTAAGATAGGAGAGAGAAATATTGGGCTGCAAACGCCGAGCAGCCACCTAGTGGACTCCGAATAGCCTGCTGGGTGCAATCAACCCTCACTAGCAGGACCCGAAGCTCCTGAATCTGCACAGAGGGTGCAGGAAGTAATGTGAGTACGCCAACTTAGTGAGTAATAACAATAAATGAAGATTGAGTGATAAGAAATCACGTAAAACACAACATGTCATAAAGAGGCAGTGTAAAACCAATACAATGCAATAAAATAGTGAAATCTTATAAAAACACCTTAGTTCAGTAGAAGCTTCTTTAAAACACCTTTTTAACAATTAAACAAGAAAATGAAAAGTAGCGAGAAAAGATAAGCACATAAAATCAGCCCCTCGGGCACAATATCCACAGAATCAGCCCCTCGGGCACAATATCCACAGAATCTGCCCCTCGGGCAATAACATGGAACAACACCAGCCCCTCGGGCTATATGACATATCACACTGGGTACCCGCACTCACTGGGGGTGTACAGACTCTGGGAGGGGCCCCTTACGGCTCAAGCGCAATATCAAGCCATCCCGTTTCATAATCAATAGGCTCTCAACCTCATATCAAGACACCTCGTGAGGCCCTCGGCCTTATAATCATAAATCAGTACAACACTGCTGTGGAGTGCAGCCTGATCCTATAATAATCCTCACAACACAGGTTATCGGCCCTACTCAGTCAGAAATTTCTAAAAGCCACTCAGGCACAGTAAAACATGATGTTTAACCTAAAATATCATTTAAAGTGTTAAAACAAAGTAAACATGGTTGAGTTATAAAAACAGTAGAATATAGCATGACTGAGTACAAATATAAAATCAAAATAGTGAGGAAATAGTAGTAAAAATCCCCTAAGGGTCCAAAATAGTTGGCACGAGGCCCAAATATGGCCTTCAGCCCAAAACATGATGATTGCAAACAGTTTTCAATCAAATACGCGGTAAAACAGTCATTCGGGATGGACTAAGTCACAATCCCCAATGGTGCACAATCCCACGCTTGCCATCTAGCGTGTGCGACACCTCAATATAGCATAACGATGTGAAATCCGGGGTTTCATACCCTTAGGACAACATTTACAATCATTACTCACCTCTATCCGGTCCAAACTCTATCCCGCAATGCCTTTGCCTCTTGAATCGGCCTCCGGATGCTCCAAATCTAACCAAAATTAGTGCAAACCCATCAAAATATGCTAAGGGGACAAAGCCCACTCGAAAGAAATCAAATTACAACACAAATGTCAAAATTGGCCAAACTCGACCCCCGGACCCACGTCTCGGAATCCGATAAAAATTACATCAATGGACTCCTTAACACTCCCTGAGTTCACTCATATCAAAAGCACCAAAATACAACCACAAACGACCCCTCAAATCCTAAATTCTAGGTCTCCAATTACAAGCCCTAGTTCTTCAATATTTAGGCTTAAATTCTACAAATTCCATGATTAATTAGATAGAAATCACATTAGGATTGAGTATCAAGTCCATAAATCTTACCTCCAAGTATTTCCCCTTGATTCCCTCTTCAATTCCCTTCAAAAAGCTTCAAAATCGCCCACAAAAGGAGGAACTTAGACCCAAAATCGTGGAAATGCATCTTTTAAATATTCTGCCCTGCTATTTTAATTCCTTCTTCACGAACGCGGTCAAGGACGCGCGTTCGCGAAGCACAAACATAAGTTGACTAGAAAATCCTCTTACGCAAACGCGACCACCTCTCACGAACGCGATGCCTCAGCAATACCACCCTTCGCATCGCGATGTCCAAGAGCTCAACCCTTCGCGATCGCGGGACCTCCTTTGCTAACGCGAAGGCTAACTTCACAGCCTCCTAGCCTAACCCTTCGCGAACGCGAGGGCCTACTCGCGAACGCAAAGGCCAATTGTCTGCAACATCAACATCAGATTTTTCTGCAATTTTCTCAACTTGAAATGATCCGTTTAACCACCCGAAACTCACCCGAGGCCCTCAAAACCTCAACCAAATTTGTCAACCTATCCCATAACATCATTCAAACTTGTTTCAACCTTCAGAACGCTCAAAACAATATCAAAACACCAAATTTGCATCGGATTCAAGCCTAAGAATTCCAAAATCTTCCAAATTCCTCTTTCGATCAAAAAGTCTATCAAACCACGTCCTAATGACCTGAAATTTTTCACACACATCCCAAATGACACAACGGACCTACTACAACTCTCGGAATTCCATTCAGACCCCTATATCAAAATCTCACCTATCAACCGAAAAATGCCAAAATTCCAATTACACCAATTCAAGCCTAAATCTACTCCGGACCTCCAAACCACATTCCGATCACGCTCTTAAGTCCCAAATCACCTCCCGAAGCTATATGAACCATCGGAACTCACATTCAAGCCCTTTAACACATAAGTCAACATCCGGATGACTTTTCCAACTTAAGCTTACTCAAAAGAGACTAAGTATCTCAAACCTTACCAAAACCTCTCTGAACCCGAGCCAACCAACCCGCTAACACAAAATACAACTGAACAAGGCAATAATAAGCAGAAATAGGGGAAACAGAGCAGTAACTCATGAAACGACCGGCCGGGTCGTTACGTCCTCCCCCTCATAAACAAACGTTCGTCCTCGAAAGAGTCAAGAAACATACCTGAAACCTCAAATAGGTGAGGATTTCTGCTCTGCATCTCCTGCTCGGTCTCCCAGGTAGCCTCCTCCACGGGCCGACCTCTCAACTGCACTTTCACTGAAGCTATATCCTTTGACCTCAACTTTCGAAACTGACGCTCCAAAATAGGTATTGGCTCTACATCATAAGTCAAATCATCATCTAACTGAACCGTGCTGAAATCCAAAACATGAGACGGATCCCCAATATACTTCTGGAGCATAGAAACATGAAATACCGGATGCACACTCGACAAGCTGGGTGGCAAAGTAAGCTCATAAGCCACCTCTAAAATCTTCTGAAGCACCTCAAAAGGCGCAATGAACCAAGGACTCAATTTACCCTTCTTCTCAAATCTCATAACACCCTTCATGGGTGAAACCTTCAACAGAACCTTCTCACCAACTGTGTAGGACACATCTCGAACCTTCCTGTCAGCATAACTCTTTTGTCTCGATTGCGCTGTACGAAGCCTCTCCTAAATCACCTTCACCTTGTCTAAAGCATCCTGCACTAAGTCTGTACCCAATAGCCTAGCCTCACTCGGCTCAAACCAACCAACTGGAGATCTACATCACCTCCTATACAAAGCCTCATATAGAGCCATCGAAATACTCGACTGGCAGCTGTTGTTATAAGCAAACTCTATGAGTGGTAGAAACTGATCCCATGACCCTCCGAAATCAATGACACAAGCACGCAGCATGTCCTCCAATATCTGAATACTGAGCTCGGACTGCCCGTCTGTCTGAGGGTGAAAAGTTGTGCTCAACTCAACCTGAGTACCCAACTCTTATTGCATAGACCTCCAAAACTGTGAAGTAAACTGAGTTCCTGTCACGACCCAAACTGAAGGGCCATGACTAGCACTCGACCACACTTGCCGAGCACCAACGTACATTTCATCTAACCTTCATTATTATCTTTTAAGGCTGACGAGATCAATATAAATGGTAGACCTAGATCATGGACAACCAGCAATAAAATATGACGGCATGAACATACATAGCAGGGGATGACCAGACAATCAAGAAACTACGTATAAGGTATGAGCTACCTCGCT
The DNA here is from genome assembly GCF_000393655.2 of Nicotiana sylvestris. NCBI lineage: Eukaryota > Viridiplantae > Streptophyta > Magnoliopsida > Solanales > Solanaceae > Nicotiana > Nicotiana sylvestris. The sequence goes on from NC_091067.1 coordinate 154,612,890, forward strand.
ACTATGAAAGACTATACAACAAAAACTAGCCGACAAGGCATACCAAACTATACATGAGACGACACCTGTCTATGAGCCTCTAAAAGAACATAAGTGTTGCAACATAGCCGGAACAGGGCCCCGACATACCCATAATGTCTATAACAAAAATTGCATACCAAGACCAAGGCAAGTCCGGAGAAGGGATCTCGCCAATCACCGCTGATCTACTGTGGTGGGGGAGCTGTACCTGCCTGTCTATCAGGACCTGCAGCACGACATGCAGCGTCCACAAATAAAAGGACGTCAGTACGAATAAAGTACTGAGTATGTAAGGCAAGGAACCATAAATACGATCAGTAATGTAAGCAAGGATAGAGAATATACAACCTGTAACATCTTAGTACCTCTGAGGGCTACTTACATGAAATGCATGATACATATGTATAAATACATAAACCTTTAAAGCATTCGCCTCTGTGGGCATCATCATCATCATATCGTACCCGGCCATAATAGGCTCGGTAGAATCGTACCCGGCCACGTGGAGCTCGGTAAAACCCAACTGATCAGTGGTTGCACAATAGGTGCCGTACCCGGCCAACTATAGCGTGGCTCGGTAGAGTAAAATAGATACATATATATAATGCATGCTCGACTCATGGAATCACATTCTAAACCTTTCGGAGTGACGTAAGGTCGGTATCCTCTGTACACGTTATTAGGACTAAGTCTTCACTATGAACCTTATAAGATTCAGGAAGTATGAACAACATTGATAACATAAGAATAAGAGAAGCAACATTAACATCAATCGTTCCATAAGAGGGAAAACAATGTAAGTACTGCTAGCTTCTAAGAGTAGAGTATCTTTGGAAGCTCGTTCATTACATTATGTACAATCGGAGTCGTGCAAAAGAAGGAAAGGGATAGCCTCACATACCTTGTATATACTGCCCCAATCTCAAGCTATGCAATTGTCAAAACTCCTTAGTCTACAATAAGAGAAATGATACTATCGTTATCATTTAAGCGTCATAACTATTATGTATCGACCACAACCTATTTTACGATGAAACGGACAGCACCTCCCCTATATATATGACCTCACACCATTCAAAACAATCACCAAACAGCCCAAACATCATCAATAATAAACATATTGAGCCTCCCGAAATAGTCCACACACAGCCTAATCACTCCATACATACGACGACCACCGTAGTCGTGTCAAACAACCTGGAAATGTTACGAATAACTATCAGCCCATAAACCTACATATATATGGTGTTTCTCCACACCCTTCCTCCTCCAAAACTCCACAAGATAGTAGTAAAATACGCAGCCCAACAACAACGCAAAACAGTCCACAAAACAATAACATTACTACCAAACCTTTCGATATATATCTCACAAGTTCTAGCTTCAATGGCTTAGCCGCAACTTGGATAATCTTAAATACATATAGAGTAAGAGGTTCCTTACCTTTATACAGAAAGAACAACTCCAATTTGACCTTAAATTTCCATGAAATATCCCTCCAATGCTGCCACACAACAAAAAAACGAAACTAGCGATCAATTAGTGTTTTTCGGCACTAGAATCACTTTAGAAGGCTTGAAATCACCTAGGATTGATATTAAGAACATGAGGGAGTATTTACAGAACATAAACCCTTTAAAAAAACCTCCCACACGAGCTGAAACGACACAAAAATGAGCAACAACAAGAAGAACAAGAGACTTACTAGCGCCACGGAATTCCCGACACTTGATTTGTGTTGTTTGCCCTTTTTTTGGGTCTTGAATCTTGAGAGAACCTTGAGAGGATGTTCCTAGGGTTCTAAGTTCTGAAAATAGTGAAAAGAAATGACTAAAAACGGGTTGTGGTCATCCTATATAAGTCCAAATATCTTAAACCGACTTAGTGGGCCCCATAGAGAGGTGCTTGGCGCAGTCTCGCGAAAACGCGAATATCTCTCTACTCCGAGATCGTATCGATGAACGGTTTAATGCGTTGGAAACTAGACTCATAGATATTTAATTTGGTGGGTAGATCACCCCGTAATTCCTTGTAAATTATGAGAAAAGATTAGAAACATTTGACCTAATGTTTAAGTAAAATTATGAACCTAAGTTGCGACAACTTTTGTCGACTTTTGTTTCATAACTCGTTTGACTTCAAGACTTATGATACGGATATTATATGATTAAAATACCTTAATAAATGACCTCTTGAGTGTATTAAGCACCGCTAGATTACCTGAAAATACGAGTTACAACATCCTTGATTCGTTTAACTTCTAATACTGGTTAATCACCCTTATACACTCTTGTATCACTTAAGACCAATAGGATTGACTTCTTATAATCTCAAAGATAATTCCTTCTTGGATTTATGTTAACTAATATATGGCATGAACTAACACATGTGGATATGGGTTGTAACACCCTCCCCCCTTAGGAACATTCGTCCTCGAATGTAAGGGTTTATGGGGAGTTTAAATCATCGTGGATTCCAATGGAAATTTCCGATCAATTTTCCCCTATAAAATGGTCACTAGCAAAACTTGCATGTAATTAAGCCCAACATATGGCTTCACAAGGCTACACAAAGCATTATGCGTATTTACATTATCTACATATCACCATTTTGTATTAAGGAGGAGTATTCTCAAATTATTGCTTACCTCATAAAGCCGTTTCTTCTTCCAATGTATCCTGTCTTCCACCAGCATCCTTGTTATCTTCATTCTGGAATAAGTAAGGGTATTTAGACTTCATCTCCTCTTCTGCTTCCCATGTCATTTCTTCCATATTTTTGTTCCTCCACAATACTTTGACGGAAGCTACATCTTTTGTTCTCAGCTTGCGGACTTGCCGATCTAATATCGCCACTGGCACTTCTTCATATGATAGGTCCTCTGTAACTTGTACATCTTTGATAGGGACGACTCGAGAAGGGTCTCCAATACATTTTCTCAACATAGATACATGGAATACCGGGTGGACAAATTCCAATTCGGATGGCAATTCTAACTCATAAGCAACCTGTCCAATCCGTCGAAGAATTTTATACGGCCCGATATACCTTGGACTCAGCTTACCTTTCTTCCCAAAATGCATAATACCCTTCATTGGTGAGATCCTCAGGAAAACCCAATCACCAACCTCAAACTCTAGATCACGACGTCGGACATCAGAATAAGATTTTTGCCTGCTTTGTGCCGTCCTCAATCGCTCCTGTATCACTTTCACCTTCTCAATAGCTTGGTGAATCAAATCTGGCCCATATAATTCTGTTTCACCGACTTCGAACCATCCAACTGGTGATCTACATCTCCTCCCGTATAGTGCCTCGTATGGGGCCATTTTAATACTGGAATGGTAGCTATTGTTATAGGCGAATTCTATGAGTGGAAGATGATCATCCCAATTCCCCTTAAAATCTAGAACACATGCTCGTAGCATATCTTCCAGTGTCTGAATGGTACGTTCAGCCTGTCCGTCAGTCTGCGGATGAAATGCAGTGCTGAGATTTACCTGTGTGCCTAAACCCTTCTGGAAAGACCTCCAAAAGTTAGCCGTAAATTGAGCTCCTCGGTCTGATATAATAGATATGGGCACACCATGAAGCCTAACAATCTCCTTGATATACAACTTTGCATAATCTTCAGCCGTGTAAGTTGTCTTTACTGGCAGAAAATGGGCACATTTTGTAAGTCGATCAATTATCACCCAGATGGAGTCAAACTTATGATAAGAGCGAGGTAATCCAATAATGAAGTCCATATTAATCACCTCCCACTTCCAGGTCGGAATCTCTATATTTTGAAGCAATCCACCGGGTTTCTGATGTTCTATCTTTACTTGTTGACAATTGGGACACTGGGCTACAAATTCTGCAATAGACTTCTTCATATTATCCCACCAATACTGCTCCTTGACATCATGATACATCTTTGTCGAGCCGGGATGGATGGAATATCGGGATTGATGAATCTCATTCATAATCTTCTCTCGCAACCCTGCCACATTAGGCACACACAATCGGCTCTGGTATCTCAGTGCCCCGTCTTTTCCGATCCCAAAAGCCATACTTTTACACTGTTGAATGCTTTCTCTTAATCGTACTAAGATAGGATCTTCATATTGTCGTGCTTTTACCTCGGCTACCAAAGATGATTCTGATGTATTCTGTACAGTAACACCTCCGTCATCAGAGTCTAACAATCTGATTCTCATATTGGCTAGCTGATGAAGCTCTTTAATCAACCCCCATCTACCCGCCTCAATATGTACTAAGCTTCCCATTGATTTACGGCTGAGAGCATCTGCCACAACATTGGCTTTACCGGGATGATACAATATCTCGACGTCGTAGTCTTTCAATAATTCAAGCCACCTACGCTGCCTCAAATTCAACTCTTTCTGCTTGAAGATGTATTGTAAACTCTTGTGATCTGTGTAGATGTCAACATGGACGCCGTATAAGTAGTGCCGCCATATCTTCAAAGCATATATTACTGCAGCCAATTCCAAATCATGGGTTGGATAATTCTTTTCATGCTTCTTCAATTGTCTTGATGCATAAGCAATCACATTCCCACGCTGCATCAATACGCACCCCAAACCTATACCTGAGGCATCACAATATACCACATAATCTTCTGTTCCTTCAGGAAGAGTGAGCACTGGTGCAGATGTCAATCGATTCTTCAGCTCCTGAAAACTACGTTCACAAGTGTCAGACCACTGGAATTTGGTAGCTTTTTGTGTTAACTTAGTCAATGGTGATGATATAGAGGAAAATCCTTCTACAAACCGCCTATAATATCCTGCTAGCCCTAGGAAGCTGCGGACTTCTGATGGTGTTGTAGGTCTCGGCCAATTCTTTACTGCATCGATCTTCTGAGTGTCGACACTAATACCCTCATCAGATATCACATGGCCAAGGAATGCTACTGAGTTCAACCAGAATTCACATTTGGAGAGCTTAGCATATAACTTACGATCCTGAAGCGTCTGTAATACTATCCGCAAGTGGCCCGCGTGTTCCGCCTCCGAACGAGAATACACTAGAATGTCATCAATGAATACAATCACGAACACATCAAGATAGGGCCTGAATATAGTATTCATGAGATCCATAAAAGCTGCTGGGGCATTTGTTAGCCCGAACGACATCACCAAGAACTCAAAGTGCCCATATCTTGTCCGGAAGGCCGTCTTTGGAATATCTTTCTCCCTAACCCTTACCTGATGATACCCTGAACGTAAATCAATCTTGGAGAAATACTTGGCACCCTGGAGTTGGTCAAACAGGTCATCAATTCTTGGAAGTGGATACTTGTTCTTTATAGTAGACTTATTCAACTGTCGATAGTCGATACACATCCGTAACGACCCGTCTTTCTTCCGCACGAATAGGACTGGTGCACCCCAAGGTGAAGTGCTAGGCCTAATAAAGCCCTTATCCAGCAAGTCCTTCAACTGCACCTTCAACTCTCGCAACTCTGCCGGGGCCATTCTGTATGGAGGAATAGAGATCGGTTGAGTGTCAGGCAACACATCAATGCTAAACTCAATCTCCCTTTCAGGAGGAAGGCCTGGGAGTTCATCTGGGAAAACATCTGGGAATTCGTTGACCACAGGGATTGATTGTAAAGTAGGCGGTTTCGCCTCCGCATCCCTAACGCGAACGAGATGATAAATGTAACCTTTTGAGATCATTTTCCTTGCCTTAAGATAGGAAATAAACCTACCTTTCGGTGTAGCAATGTTCCCTTTCCATTCAATGACGGGTTCACCTGGAAATTGGAACCTAACCATCTTCGTACGACAGTCAACATTTGCATAGCATGAGGCCAACCAGTCCATTCCCATTATCACATCAAAATCAACCATTTCTAACTCAAATAAATTTGCCGAGGTTTGACGACTACAAATCATCACAGTGCAACCTCTATATACCCTTCTAGCAATCACAGAATCTCCTATCGGAGTAGATACCGCGAGGGGTTTACTTATCAATTCAGGTTCAATGCCAAACTTATTAGCCACAAAGGGTGTAACATATGATAATGTAGATCCCGGATCAATCAACGCATATACATCATAAGAAAACACAGATATAATACCTGTAACAACATCTGGAGACGACTCGAGATCCTGTCGACCTACTAGAGCATAGGTTCGATTTTGAGCACCACTCGAACTCGGCACTGCACCTCTACCCCTACCACGACCTGTCGACTGCTGAAAACCCCGTGCTGGAGGTCGAACTGATGAGGAAGAACCAGACACAGATCCAGTCGGCTGAGCCATACCATCACCTCCTCTATTAGGACAATCCCGCATCATATGGCCAGGCTGCCCGCACGAATAGCATGCATCAGAACCTCGACGACACAGTCCAAAGTGGGCCTTGCCGCACTGATCACAATGTGGTGTTGGGGGTCTCATCTGACTAGTATCCCTGTGATGTTGCGAGCCAGATGCCCGCGAACTCTGACCTGGACCAGAATAGGATCGATCATATCGAGGCCTCTGAAACTGTGGAGGAGCACTAGCTACAGGTGGCGCCGAACTCCTCGAAAACTGTGGCCTGATGCGGCCTCTGAAGTCATCAGAATACCCTGCAAATCTCGCCCTCTTATGCTGGCCTCTATCCTGCTCCCTAACTGCCCTCTGCTGGCGCTTACGATCCTCTAGGGTCTGGGCATAAGCTTGAATACGGGAAATATCCATGCCCTCCACCAAGGAGGCTGTCGTACACTCATTTATCAGATGTGGTCCCAACCCATTCACGAACATATGCACCCTATCACTCATCTCGGCCACCATATGGGGAGCATACCTTGCCAAAGAATCAAACTGCATATTGTACTCTCGCACACTCATATTACCTTGTCTAAGGTTCAAGAACTTATCAGCTCTAGCTCGTCGTATCTCAACTGGCAAGTAGTGACGAAGAAAGGCCTCAGAAAATTCCTTCCACACAGCTGGAGGAGGGTTCGGACCCCTGGATCTCTCCCAACTATCATACCAGAGAACCGCTAAATCCCGTAGCCGATAAGAAGCCAACTCTACTGTCTCTGTATCACTAACATGCATAACACGAAGTGTACGATGAACCTGGTCAATAAACGTCTGTGGGTCCTCCTTGGGGTCTGATCCGGTAAACACTGGAGGGTCTAAATTAATAAAATCACGAACTCTTGTACTAACTGGTTTCTCAGCAGCACCTGTATTCTGCCTCTGAGCCTGAGCAGCTACCAAGCTAGTCAATAACTGCAAAGCACTCCGCATATCCTGGTCTGGAGTGTCAGACGAAGGAACTGGAGGCGCTGGGTGCCTTCTAATATCCTCTGGAGGAGATGGAGTAGATGAGGTATGAGAGGGCATCTCACTTTGAGCCTCACTTTGTCCTGCTCTGACTTGGGGCACCTGACTGGTACCCTCTCCCGCTGCTGTATCAAGCCGTCTACTAATCGTTTGCTTCCTAGTCGAAGGCATCACTGAAAAAAACAAGGTGAATATTAGAGACAAACACTTACGACTCAACTCTACGCACGATCTAGATTCAGGAAGAAGGTAACAACCCTAGATGTCATGTAGCCTCCTGATTATAAATGTGGCGCGCTACACATCCATAATCAAGACTCTACTAGACACGGCTCATAGACAACCCCTAGGACAGACTTGCTCTGATACCAAGTTTGTCACGACCCAAACTGAAGGGCCATGACTAGCACCCGACCACACTTGCCGAGCACCAACGTACATTTCATCTAACCTTCATTATTATCTTTTAAGGCTGACGAGATCAATATAAATGGTAGACCTAGATCATGGACAACCAGCAATAAAATATGACGGCATGAACATACATAGCAGGGGATGACCAGACAATCAAGAAACTACGTATAAGGTATGAGCTACCTCGCTACTATGAAAGACTATACAACAAAAACTAGCCGACAAGGCATACCAAACTATACATGAGACGACACCTGTCTATGAGCCTCTAAAAGAACATAAGTGTTGCAACATAGCCGGAACAGGGCCCCGACATACCCATAATGTCTATAACAAAAATTGCATACCAAGACCAAGGCAAGTCCGGAGAAGGGATCTCGCCAATCACCGCTGATCTACTGTGGTGGGGGAGCTGTACCTGCCTGTCTATCAGGACCTGCAGCACGACATGCAGCGTCCACAAATAAAAGGACGTCAGTACGAATAAAGTACTGAGTATGTAAGGCAAGGAACCATAAATACGATCAGTAATGTAAGCAAGGATAGAGAATATACAACATGTAACATCTTAGTACCTCTGAGGGCTACTTACATGAAATGCATGATACATATGTATAAATACATAAACCTTTAAAGCATTCGCCTCTGTGGGCATCATCATCATCATATCGTACCCGGCCATAATAGGCTCGGTAGAATCGTACCCGGCCACGTGGAGCTCGGTAAAACCCAACTGATCAGTGGTTGCACAATAGGTGCCGTACCCGGCCAACTATAGCGTGGCTCGGTAGAGTAAAATAGATACATATATATAATGCATGCTCGACTCATGGAATCACATTCTAAACCTTTCGGAGTGACGTAAGGTCGGTATCCTCTGTACACGTTATTAGGACTAAGTCTTCACTATGAACCTTATAAGATTCAGGAAGTATGAACAACATTGATAACATAAGAATAAGAGAAGCAACATTAACATCAATCGTTCCATAAGAGGGAAAACAATGTAAGTACTGCTAGCTTCTAAGAGTAGAGTATCTTTGGAAGCTCGTTCATTACATTATGTACAATCGGAGTCGTGCAAAAGAAGGAAAGGGATAGCCTCACATACCTTGTATATACTGCCCCAATCTCAAGCTATGCAATTGTCAAAACTCCTTAGTCTACAATAAGAGAAACGATACTATCGTTATCATTTAAGCGTCATAACTATTATGTATCGACCACAACCTATTTTACGATGAAACGGACAGCACCTCCCCTATATATATGACCTCACACCATTCAAAACAATCACCAAACAGCCCAAACATCATCAATAATAAACATATTGAGCCTCCCGAAATAGTCCACACACAGCCTAATCACTCCATACATACGACGACCACCGTAGTCGTGTCAAACAACCTGGAAATGTTACGAATAACTATCAGCCCATAAACCTACATATATATGGTGTTTCTCCACACCCTTCCTCCTCCAAAACTCCACAAGATAGTAGTAAAATACGCAGCCCAACAACAACGCAAAACAGTCCACAAAACAATAACATTACTACCAAACCTTTCGATATATATCTCACAAGTTCTAGCTTCAATGGCTTAGCCGCAACTTGGATAATCTTAAATACATATAGAGTAAGAGGTTCCTTACCTTTATACAGAAAGAACAACTCCAATTTGACCTTAAATTTCCATGAAATATCCCTCCAATGCTGCCACACAACAAAAAAAACGAAACTAGCGATCAATTAGTGTTTTTCGGCACTAGAATCACTTTAGAAGGCTTGAAATCACCTAGGATTGATATTAAGAACATGAGGGAGTATTTACAGAACATAAACCCTTTAAAAAAACCTCCCACACGAGCTGAAACGACACAAAAATGAGCAACAACAAGAAGAACAAGAGACTTACTAGCGCCACGGAATTCCCGACACTTGATTTGTGTTGTTTGCCCTTTTTTGGGTCTTGAATCTTGAGAGAACCTTGAGAGGATGTTCCTAGGGTTCTAAGGTCTGAAAATAGTGAAAAGAAATGACTTAAAACGGGTTGGAGTCATCCTATATAGGTCCAAATATCTTAAACCGACTTAGTGGGCCCCATAGAGAGGTGCTTGGCGCAGTCTCGCGAAAACACGAATATCTCTCTACTCCGAGATCGTATCGATGAACGGTTTAATGCGTTGGAAACTAGACTCATAGATCTTTAATTTGGTGGGTAGATAACCCCGTAATTCCTTGTAAATTATGAGAAAAGATTAGAAACATTTGACCTAATGTTTAAGTAAAATTATGAACCTAAGTTGCGACAACTTTTGTCGACTTTTGTTTCATAACTCGTTTGACTTCAAGACTTATGATACGGATATTATATGATTAAAATACCTTAATAAATGACCTCTTGAGTGTATTAAGCACCGCTAGATTACCTGAAAATACGAGTTACAACATCCTTGATTCGTTTAACTTCTAATACTGGTTAATCACCCTTATACACTCTTGTATCACTTAAGACCAATAGGATTGACTTCTTATAATCTCAAAAATAATTCCTTCTTGGATTTATGTTAACTAATATATGGCATGAACTAACACATGTGGATATGGGTTGTAACAGTTCCCCTATCTGAAATGATGGAAACTGGGACACCATGCAAATGAACAATCTCCCAGATATAGATCTATACCAACCACTCTGAAGAATAGGTAGTACACACAGGAATGAAGTGCGCAGACTTGGTCAGCCGATCCATAATCACCCAAATAGCATCGAACTTCTTTAAAGTCCGTGGGAGCCCAACTACAAAGTCCATGGTTATCCGCTCCCACTTCCACTCTGGAATATTCATCTGCTGAAGCAAGCCACCAGGTCTCCGATGCTCATATTTCACCTGCTGACAATTGAGACACCGAGCTACAAATCCCACAATGTCCTTCTTCATTCTCCTCCACCAATAATATTGTCTCAAATCCTGATACATCTTCGCGGCACCCGGATGAATAAAATACCGCGAGCTATGGGCCTCCTCAAGAATCAACTCCCGAAGCCCATCTACATTAGGCACAAATATCCGGCCCTGCATGCTCAACACCCCATCATCACCAGTAGTCACATCTCTGGCATCATCGTGTTGAACTCTGTCCTTAAGGACAAGCAAATGAGGATTATCATACTGACGCTCTCTGATGCGATCATATAAGCAAGACCAAGAAATCACACAAGCCAATACTCGACTAGGCTCCAAAATATTTAACCTCACGAACCGATTGACCAAGGCCTGAACATCAACTATAAGAGGTCTCTCCCCAACTGGAATATATGTCAAACTCCCCATACTCATCGCCTTCCGGCTCAAAGCATCGGCTACCACATTAGCCTTCCCCAGATGGTACAATATAGTAATATCATAATCCTTTAGCAACTCTAACCATCTTCGCTGCCTCAAATTGAGGTCCTTCTGTTTGAACAAGTGCTGGAGGCTACGATGATCTGTAAACACCTCAAAAGACACACCATACAAGTAATGCCTCCAAATCTTCAACGTGTGAACAATGGCAGCCAACTCCAAATCATGGACAGGGTAGTTCTTCTCATAGGGCTTCAACTGACGAGAAGCATAAGCAATAACTCTACCCTCTTACATCAATACACACCTAATACCAACTCCGGAAGCATCACAATACACGATATATGAACATGAAGCTAATGGCAAAACTAACACGGGAACTGCGGTCAAGGCAGTCTTGAGCTTCTTAAAGCTCTCCTCACACTCGCCCGACCACATGAATGGAGCACCCTTCTGAGTTAACTTGGTCAAGGGCGATGCGATAAATGAGAATTCCTGAACAAACTGGCCGGAATAACCCGGCAAACCAAGAAAGCTGCAAATCTCTATGGCTGAGGACGGTCTGGGCCAACTCTAAACCACCTCTATCTTCTTCGGATCAACCTAAATACCCTCGCTGAACACCACGTGCCCCAAGAAACCCACTGAACTGAGCCAAAACTCACACGTGGAGAATTTTGCATAAAGTTTCTCCTCTCTCAATCTCTGCAACACAACTCTAAAATGCTCCGCGTGCTCCTCCTTACTATGCGAATACACTAGTATATCATCAATGAAGACTATGACAAATGAGTCGAGATAAGGCCGAAACATGTTGTTTATCAAATGCATGAACGCTGATGGGGCATTGGTCAGCCCAAAAGACATTACCAAGAACTCATAATGACCATATCGGGTCCTGAAAGCCGTCTTAAGAATATCCAAGTCCCTGATCTTCAACTGGTGATAGCCTGAACGGAGATCAATCTTGGAGAACACTCTCGCTCCCTGAAGCTGGTCGAAGAAATCATTAATGCAAGGCAGAGGATACTTTTTCTTGATTGTTACTTTGTTCAACTACCTATAATCAATGAACATCCTCATAGTGCCATCTTTCTTCTTCACAAATAGAACATGCACACCCCAAGGCGACACACTAGGCCGAATAAACCCCTTATCAAGGAGTTCCTGAAGTTGCTCCTTTAACTCCTTCAACTCCGCTAGTGCCATACGATAAGGTGGAATAGAAATGGACTGAGTTCCCGGCACCATATCAATATCAAAATAAATGTCCCTATCCGGTGGCATGCTTGGCAGGTTTGCAGGAAACACATCGGGAAAATCCCTCGCAACAGGAATAGAATCAACTTTACGAGTCTCTGCACTGACATCCCTCACAAAGGCTAGATATGAAAGACAACCCTTCCCAACCATACGCTGGGCCTTCAAGAATGAAATTACCCTACTGGGTACATAATCAATCAAACCTCGCCACTCAATCTATGGCACACCCGGCATAGCCAATGTCACTGTCTTAGCATGACAGTCCAAAATGGAATGACACAGAGATAGACAATCCATGCCTAATATAACGTCGAAGTCTACCATAGATAATAACAACAGATCCACTTGGGTCTCCAAACCCCCAATAGTCACCACATATGATCGGTACATACGGACTACAATAACAGTATTGCCCACCGGAGTAGACATACAAACAGATGTAACAAGAGACTCACGGGGCATATCCAAATAACGAGCAAAGTATGATGACACATAAGAATAAGTGGAACCGAGATCAAATAATACAAAGGCATCTCTACGTTAGATTGAGACGATACATGTGATCACAGCATCTAAAGCAATAGCATCAGGTCTAGCTGGGAGTGTATATAAACGGGCCTGACCGCCACCTGATCGAACTCCCCCTCTAGGGAGACCCTTAGCTGACTGACCTCCACCCCTAGCTGGGTGGGTGGGTGGTAGTGAAGTAACTGGCACTGAAGCCGATGGCTAAATCCTCTGCCGAGATGAACCCCCAAGACGACGAGGACACTACCTCCACATATAACCCATCTCTCCACACTCATAGCAACTCCCGAGTGCTGGAGATGGGGACTGAAGGGAACTCCTAGCACCAAAATGACTAGTAGATGCACCTGGTATAGAAGAGCCCTGAACTGATGGAGCACGGGATGAACTCTGATCTGGAAGGGCACTAAGTGATGACTGTCCCTGATGAGAACTGTGAGAACCATGACCCGATGACTCCCCACAATAACCTGGTCGAGCTGGCTGAGCATGCCTGAATGGACGTCCTCTGCCATGCTAAAACAGACCTCTCAAAGGAGCATAACCATAACTACCAGATCCCTGAGGCCTTTTGGCCTCCCTCTCATCTCACTCGTGGCGATGAACTAACTCAATCTCGCGAGCAATGTCAACAACCTCCTCAAAAGTAGCACCAGACAACCTCTCCCTGGTCATAAGAATACAAAGCAGATAAGTGAGGCCATCAACGAACCTCCTAATCCTCTCTCTCTCTCTCTAGGAACCAACCAAACAGCATGACAAGCTAACTCCGAGAACCTTATCTCATACTGCATCACAGTCATCTCTCCCTTATGCAACCACTCGAACTGCCTGCGCAGCTCTTCTCTGCGAGACTGTGGCACATACTTCTACAAAAAGAGAATGGAGAACTACTGCCAGGTAATGAGTGCTGCATCAACAGGCCTACGCCTCTCATAAGCCCCCCACCAAGTGAAGGCAACTCCAGAAAACTGAAAAGTAGTGAAAGCAACCCCTTTGGTCTCCAAAATATCCGCTATACGAAGAATCCTCTGACACTTGTCCAAGAAATCCTGGGCATCCTCGCCCTCTACACCACTGAAAGTCGGAGGCTGAAGTCTACCAAACCTCTCCAACCTGCGTTGCTCATCCTCTGGTATGGCAGGAGCTACATAGTCCTGAGCAGATGCAACCGGCTGGGCTAGATATGCCCTGGTGTCTGAAGTCCCTACACGACCTGCTCACGTGCGAGTGGCAGGAGTCTGAGTGCCTCCCCCGGCCTGAGAAGTAGCTGCAACTATAGTAACAAAGACCGCCTGATCTAGGCCAGTGCATACTGATAGAATCTAAGCCAAGGCCTCCTGAAGACCCGGAATCACAATGGGCACATCCGGTGCCTGAGCTGATGCTGCTAGAGCATCCATAACTGGGACCTGATCCTGAACTAGGGTGGCTAGTGGATCTACATATGTTGCCCTAGCTACTGTGCAGGCCATACCCTTACCCCTACCACTGCCTTGACCGCATCCTCGGCCTCTAGTGGCCACATCTGGTGGTACTGGTGGTCGTCCTTCCATACCGGTAGCGTATGTCCTCACCATTTGTGAGAGAATAGAATAACAGAAGTTTAGTACTCGGATAAACAGATTCACACGACAAGAATTTCAAGAATATGAAGTTTTTTTCCTAAAGGTTCTGTAGCCTCTCAAGGATAAATAATTACGTCTCCGTACCGATCCGCGAGACTCTACTAAACCTGCTCATGAGTCGTGAGACCTATGTAACCTAGGCTCTAATACCAACTTGTCACAACCCTAAACCCAGCCCTGGTTGCGATGCCAGCCTCTCGTGAAGACAAGGCCAGCCGACACAAACCCCCAAATTAAATTAATAGATATAATAATTCATAATTAAGTCATTAATAATGATAAAACCCAAAATAGAGTGAAATATATCAACTGCGGAAACAAACACAACCCGACATTGGGGTGTCACCAGTCATTAGCATCTAAACATGTGTCTAAGAGTCTGAAAGAGTTTATAAAGTCTATTACAGAACTAGAAATAGAAAGTAATATAGGAGGGAGAAATACTGGGTTGCGAACGTCGAGCAGCCACCTAGTGGAATCTGAATAGCCTGCTGGGTGGAATCAACCCTCACTAGCGGGACCCAAAGCTCCTGAATCTGCACACAGGGTGCAGGGAGTAATGTGAGCATGCCAACTCAGTGAGTAATAACAATAAATGAAGACTGAGCGATAAGAAATCACGTAAAACACAACAACATGCTATAAAGAGGCAGTGTAAAACCTATATAATGCAATAAAATAGTGAAATCTTATAAAAACACCTTAGTTCAGTAGAAGCTTCTTTAAAACACCTTTTTAACATTTAACAAGTAAATGAAAAGTAGCGAGAAAAGATAAACACATAAAACTAGCCCCCCGGGCACAATATCCAATGAATTAGCCCATCGTGCAATAACATGGAACAACACCAGCCCCTCGGGCTATATCATATATCACACTGGGTACTCGTGCTCACTGGGGAGTGTACAGACTCTGGGAGGGTCCCCTTACGGCCCAAGCGCAATATCAAGCCATCTCGTGGCATAATCAATAGGCTCTCGGCCTCATATCAAGCCACCTCGTGGCATAACAACTCAGGCCCTCAGCCTTAAAATCATAAATCAATACAACACTGATGTGGCGTGCAGCCCGATCCCATAATAATCCTCACAACATAGGCCCTCGGCCCTACTTAGTCAGAAACTTCTAAAAGCCACTCAGGCATAGTAAAACATGATGCTCAGCCTAAAATATCATTTAAAGTGCTAAACAGAGTAAACATGGTTGAGTTATGAAAACATTAGAATATAGCATGAATAAGTACAAATATAAAATCAAAACAATGAGGAAATAGCAGTAAAAATCCCCTAAGGGTCCAAAATAGTTGGTACGAGGCCCAAATATGGCATTCAGCCCAAAAATGATAATAGCAAACAGTTTTCAATCAAATACGCGGTAAAACAGCCATTCGGGATGGACTAAGTCACAATCCCCAACGATGCACGACCCCACGCTCGCCATCTAGAGTGTGTGTCACCTTAATATAAAACAACGATGTGAAATGTAAGGTTTCATACCCGCAGGACAACATTTACAATCACTACTCACCTCTATCCGGTCCAAACTCTAGCCCGCGATGCCTTTTCCTCTCGAATCAGCATCAGGATGCTCCAAATCTAACAAATCAGTGCAAAACCATCAAAATATGCTAATGGAACAAAACCCACTTGAAAGAAATCAAATTACAACACAAATTCCGAAATTGGCCAAACCCGGCCCCTAGGCCCACGTCTCAAAATTCAATAAAAACTACATCAATGGACTCCTTATCACTCCTCGAGATCATTCATATCGAAGCACCAAAATCCAACCACAAATGACCCCTCAAATCTCAAATTCTAGGTCTCTAATTACAAGCCCTAGTTCTTCAATATTTAGGCTTAAATTCTACAAATTCCATGATTAATTTGGTAGAAATCACATTAGGATTGAATATCAAGTACATAAATCTTACCTCCAAGTGTTTCTCCTTGATTCCCTCTTCAATTCCCTTCAAAATCGCCCAAAAATGGAGAAACTTAGACCCAAAATCGCGGAAATGGGTCTTTTAAACATTCTGCCCAGCTATTTTAATTCCTTCTTCGCGAACGCGGTCAATGCCTCACATTCGCGAAGCAAAAACTTAAGTTGACCAGAAAATCCTCTTATGTGAATGTGACCACCCTCGCAAACGCGATGCCTCAGCAACACCACCCTTCCCAGATGCGATATCACCCTCGCGAACGCGATGACCAAAGAGCTCAACCCTTCGCGATCGTGGGACCTCCTTTGTGAACGTGAAGGCCAACTTCGTAGCCTCACAACCTAACCCTTTGTGAATGCGAAGGCCAACTTCATAGACTCACAACCTAACCCTTCATGAACGCTAGGGTCCACTCGCGAACACGAAGGCCAATTGTCTACAACATCAACAGTAGATTTTTCTGCAATTTTCTCAACTTGAAATGATCCGTTTAACCACCCGAAACTCACCCGAGGCCCTAGAGACGTCAACCAAATATGCCAACATATCCCATAATATTATTAAAACTTATTCCAACCTTCCGAATGTTCAAAACAACATCAAAACACCAAATTTGCATCGGATTCAAGCCTAAGAATTTCAAAATCTTCCAAATTCCGCTTTCGATCAAAAAGTCTATCAAACCACGTCTGAATGACCTGATATTTTGCACACACATCCCAAATGACACAACGGACCTACTGCAACTCCCAGATTTCCATTCCAACCGCTATATCAAAATCTCACCTACCAACCGAAAAACGCCAAAATTCCAATTTAGCCAATTCAAGCCTAAATCTACTCCGGACCTCCAAAACATATTCTGATCATGCTCCTAAGTCCCAAATTACCTCCCAAAGATATCTGAACCATCGAAACTCAATCCTAGCCCTTTAACACATAAGTCAACATGCAGTTGACTTTTCCAACTTAAGCTTACTCAAAAGAGACTAAGTGTCTCAAACCTTACTAAAACCTCTCTGAACCCAAGCCAACCAACCTGATAACATAAAATACAACAGAATAAGGAAATAATAAGCATAAATGGGGGAAATGGAGCAGTAACTCATGAAACGACCGGAAAGAACACATTTAGAGCAAAGCGGAGAATTATTCTACAAGTTTTTCACTTCCTTCTTCCTATTTTCATTATAGGTTATGAATTATAGTATTGTAGTTTTGGATACTATTATGAATAGATAATTTGTTATCTAGGGTTTTGCTAGAACCTTTTGTAAAATAAATATTTGTTATGTTTTTATATAACTGAACCGTTAGATTTCTCTACTTGTTTAACTATGTGTTTATTGCTATTGATTAAATGGCCATCAATTGACTATGCTTATTTAGTGTGTATTACTTGAGAGAGGTAAATATGTAGGTAGTTGTTGAACAACATCACTCCTAACGTATGTGAAAGAGCAATATGGAGGGTTTAAAGGCGGGATTAGACATAACGAAACCTTGGTACGATCGTAGTGAGCGGTGAATTAGTGCCAGCTAGCATACTTCGAGAGAATATGTCTAGTAAATTATGGTAGTTGCTCGAAAGAGAATTACAACACCCGAAGTACTCACGATCGGTAGAGAATACTTAGGCAAAATTATAGAATACGTAGCGGAAAGGATTACAACAGTTGGGAAAATCATAACTCTAGACTTCCTTAATCTTTTCTCCAACCCGTAGTATTTTTAGTTGTTAATATACTACTTTAATTTGTTAGTTAATTAGATATAAGAATCTTAATATTTATAACTTAGGAATTGTTCGAGATTGTCTTCTTAATGATAGTCAACAGTTGTAGCTAAACCTTAGTTCTCTATGGGATTCGACTCTGGACTCTTAGACCGGATTATATTTGCAGCGACCGCTTATCCTTTTTAGGACTACAGTTGGGCATGATCAAATTTTGGCGCCGTTGCCGGGTAACTAACGATGTAGTTGTAGTTGTACATATTGCTAGTTTCAAGTTAGAACTTTTATTTTGTTTTGTTTGTTTTATTCTTTTAATTTTATTTTATTCTAACTGTTGATTTGAGAAACATGACATCTTTTAATTATGGGAGTTTAGGTGTCGATAATTCTACTATTGATCCCCAGATATATTGTGAAGGAAATCACCCATGGTAAAATTATCAAAATATACCAGAGAACGAGTTATGTGCACCAACTCAATCTTATTTGTAGAATGTGTGTGATGTGTGTGGTGGTCAAAATGGTAACTTTCATGGTTGTGCTTATATTTCTTATTCTCTCCCAACCCCTTACTATGATGGTTCTACTTTTTCTTGTGAAGTTAATAGGAACAAAGAACCCGGTGACGATGACCTGAAAGAGATCATGGATATGCTAAGGTACCTTGTGGAAAATAATAATGAGACACAACTGCATATACAAAGACAAGAGGCAACTATTCGCAACTTGGAGGCTTAATTGTGTCAACTAGTTGAAGCTTTTAATGTTCAACAAGTCAATATTATGGATAGTAGCCAAGAGCGGTGTGCATTAGCGATAGAAATTGAGGTACCAATGCAGGGGTCCAGAGTAGAACACCAACACTCTAACCAGCTAGAATTTGATGATATCGATGTTGAAGAAATGATATTAGAGTCAGGCAAGGACATTAAGGATACAAATTTAGTTGACTCTAGTATAATTTGTATCGAAGAGGCTGAAAATCTTGAAGTTCAGGTATTTGAGTATGCCAGACCAAATTCCAAACACTTATCTACATTATGTTCAGATGGTGAAATGAGAATTGATCCTTTTGAGCATAAAAAGGAATCAAATGAAGAGGTAGATGAGCTTTATATTTTAAAATTTTCAAGGCCGTCTAGGCAAGGTGACACTCCTTGGTCGAGATCCAAAAGATGCATGAGAGTTTACTTAATTTTTGGCTCACAAGAATTTGTACCGCCCCAAGAGCATAATCATAAACTTGAATCAAAACTTGGGGTTCAATTCATAAGCTCGAGGTGGAAGGAAAAAGTGGTTCACGTCGTGCCGCGACGTTAAATCAGGCGCTTGTTGAGAGGCAACCTAACATTACTACTTTCTTTTATTTTTATGTTTTTAAATTATTTTTTTATTATTATTTTTGTAGTGTCATTTTTTATTTTTTAGGAGCATAGGAAGCAAAGCCATTGGAAGGATGTAACAACAAGCCAGATGGTTAGAACTAAGTGTGGTGTGCCCGCAGAAAGAAAAATGTTCGGGAGAAGTCTAAGTACCCCATGAGCTGCTAGTGCTTCGGCCTTTGACTTACCAGGGAGTTTTTTTACCCACTTATTATTTATGTTGTGCATTGGGGATAATGCACAATTTTAAGTGTGAGGTGAGGAGATTGTCTGGGTGACATTCTATGCTATTTTAGTTGTGTTAGTTTAACTGGTAATTGTTTTTTAGAAAAAATAAGTAACTTTCCCGAAGATGGATCTCCTAGACAGTTTTCTTGGGGGATTTAAGTCTAAACAAAAATATAAAAAAATTAAAAAATACAAAAACAAGTGTCTTTTTTAATTTTCCTTAGGTAGTAATAATCCCTCGTGGTTTTTCTTCGTGCCTCGATTCTTTTCCATGGGATATAACTTGAACTGGGTAGTAGTTTTTTTAGAGTAGTATGTAGGAAATAAAGGAGAAGAAATGATGTGATTCGCACCTTTTGACTTGTTTAATGGTTGCATACTTAGGTTCTGACATGTGTTTCACTTTCCCTTGATTTTAAATATATGATGATGCCTTGGTAAAAATGAATAGCATGTGTTATTACTCTTATGTCTCTGTCACGACCCCAAGTTCCCTCTATAGGATTTCGTGACGATACCTAATCTCTAAGACTAGGTAAGCCTAACAAGCATGCAGAATAATTGAAATAATAGTCTAAAAGCTAAAAACGTCAACAACTGCATAAGGTAAAAACTATATCCCAAAGTATATACAACTCCCAAAACCCAGTAGAAATAAGTCACAAGTTCTAGACACAATGTTTCACAATCCTATACATTATCTCTATCAAGAAAAATAAAGAAACAAGGAAAAGGCGGGATAGAAGGGGACTCCGAGGCCTGCGGACGCGGGCAGGTGTACCTTGAAGTCTCTAAGCAGCAACGTGACACTCTAATATCGAGGCTGATAAGATGTACATGGATCTGCACAAAATATGTGCAGAAGTGTAGCATGAGTACACCACAATGGTACCTAGTAAGTGCCAAGACTAACCTCGGTAGAGTAGTGATGAGGTCAGGGACCTACTGGAAATAATAAGAAATAAGGCAGAAAATATAATGATAAATAAAATGACAGGGAAGTGAAACAATAAGAATTTATGGAAGCACGGAAAATAAAGAAAGAAAATACAACACGGAAGGAAACAAGAATCTTACAGATTAAGGAAAACAAAAACAAACAACACAGCAAATAGAAAAGAACAACAGGGAACTTCCGAGGTACCGCCTCGTAGTCCAAAAAGTAAAAATAGCTCACAGTCTTTCCTTATATCACTGCAGGAGCCTTTATATTTTTGTTTTGAAAATTATTTTCCCTAAATAGCATCCCACGTTTTAGCCCAGCTTATCACACCGCATGACTTCTAGTAGTTCCCCTACTAGCCACGCGTTTCAAGCCTACCTTATCTCACTACATGTGTTTCAATACCCAGAACTTATACTACTGTATGTGTATCAATAATCATAATGGCATGATAGAAACCTCGCGTAAACAATAACAAACCGCACGGCAGAAACCTTATGCAACAACAACCGCATGGTAGAAACCTCGTGCAACCACCAAACAATCCTCAACAATAATCATGGAAACCAACACATAACAACTGAAACAATGATACTTCAAGAATAAAAATTTCAAGTAAAGAATCTCACAGTTAAACAATAAATATGGAATAAAGAAAGCATGTAATTCAACTAAGCATGTGGTACATGTTGCAAATAAGAGATAAGACAATTAGGTATGTGAAATTAGGTTAAACATGATGACTATACATACTAAAGTAACTCAGTTAAGTCATAAAAAGGAAACTGCCTAGCTAGAATCGAAATATCAATATTTAGCCCATGTACGTACTCGTCACCTCGAGTACACGGCTCTCACATATCAAAAATTGCATTAATAGTACCAAATCCCATGGGAATTTCTTCCACACAAGGTTAGACAAGTCACTTACCTCAAACCACGGTCAATCAATCAATAAGAATGTCTTTCCCTAGATTTTCCAACTCCCAACGGTCCGAATCTAGATAAAACAATTACATACGATAAATATAACTATAGGAAACTAATCTAAATGATGAGATTATGATTTTAGCAAAGAATTGGAAAATTGCCTCCAAAAAGTCAACACGGGCCCGTGTCTCGGAACCCAACCAAAATTACACAACCGTACACCCATTCGATATCGAGTCCAACCATACAAGAATTATCAGCATCCGACCTCATTTGGCCTTTCAAAACCCAAGAATTTGGTCTAAGAACTTTACACCTTTTTCCCCAAATTTTTCAACCCAAATCCTTAATTAGATGAAAAAATCGAAGATACATTAGTGAAGATTAATCAAAAACGAGTTAGGAAATCTTACCTCCAACAATTCCTCGAAAAATCTCCCAACATATCGCGTAAATCGAGCTCTCAAGTCCTAATGGTAAAAAAATGACATAAACCCTCGATTTTGGAATTTTAATCTGCTGCCCAGGCATTTACACTACGCGATCGCGAAAATTACCATGCGATTGCGTACAACAAAATAAGTTGCCCCAATAAAATGACCTTCGCGAACGCGATGGTCACCACACCTGACCTTACGCGAATGCGTTCTAAACCTTTTGATCGCGTAGGCTTAAAGCCTGACGCCCAATTACCCACTCCACTACGCGATCGCGTAGACCCAATCGCGTCCGCAATGACCTGAGCCTCACGAAGCTACGTGAAAGCGAACACACAACCGCTAGAACAATCTTTCCCAGCTTCCACAATTACCCTTCGTGATCGCGATCCCCCTCTCGCGATCGCTTATAAGGAAACCAGAACACAATATTTCAGCAACTATTAATGTTCCGAAATGCGCCAAACATGGTCCGAATCACAACCGAGGCCCCAGGGCCTCAACCAATTATATCAAAAAGTCCTAAAATATTATACGAACTTAGTCGAGCCTTCAAATCACATCAATCAATGCTAAAACTATGAATTACACATCGATTTAATCCTAATGAACTTTTGAACTTCTAACTTCTACATTCGATGCCAAACCCTATCAAATCAAGTCCGACTAACCTCAAATTTTGCACACAAGTCACATTTGACATTACGGACCTATTCCAACTTTCGGAATCGGAATCTGACTCCGATATCAAAAAGTCCCCTCCCTGTCAAACTTTCCAAAAATCTTTCAACTTTCCAATTTTTTGCCAATTAACGCAGAAATGACCTACGGACCTCCAAATCAACATCCGGACATGCTCCTAAGTTCTAAATTACCATACAGAGCTATTGGAATAATTGAAACTCAATTCCAGAGTCATGTTCACACAAGTCAACCTATGGTCAACTCTTATAACTTAAACTTTAAACTTAGGGACTATGTGTCTCATTCGACTCTGAAACTCTCCCGAACCCAACACCAAGCACCCCGGAAAGTCAAGTAACCACAAGATAAAATGGAGGGAGAAATATATAGGGGATTAGGGCTCATACTCTCAAAACGACCAGCTAGGTCGTTAAAGTCTCGCTTGCTTGACTTTTGTTTACTTTATGCTTTATGCATAATATATCTCTTGGCGTTGTGAATACTTGTATGATTGAGAGTCCGAATAAAACCTTTCTTAGGGAGTCATGTGCCATGTGTGAAGTGAGTTCTTTGCATAGTCCATGTTATTGCATTTGAGACTAAAACTTGCCCGCAATGTGAATTGAATCAAAATCCTAGGTGTTGCTCGGTTTGAAAAGTGATGTTAGGCTTTATTTGATCTTTTTGAGTTTTGTTGTCTATCACAAATAAAATCATCCCTAGTTACCCTTTTGAGCCTATAAGCCTTTCTTTTGGCACCCGCATTTTAAGTCTATCCACATTTATTCTTAATTGAATCATTTTGATCCTTAGACCTCTTAGAGAACTTGAATTGTAAAGAGAGCGCTAGAAAGAAATAATGAGGAAACTTGGGGTAGCTTTTGAGTGAAACCAATAGAAGGAAGAAATATGCACTTGTATTTTAAATAAAATTTCACTAGCGGCAAGGAAATAATATATATATATATATATATATATATATATATATATATAAGAAATAAAATAAACAAAGGTTCTTATTTTTGCTAGTGGTGTGATCTGTAATAGTGCGTAAAGAAGAAGGAAAAGTATATAGGGTGAGCTATCTTGTGATGATTGAAATTGATTTAAAGAATTATGCGCTTAAATTTGAATACGTGATGTATTAAAGTGCTTAAGAGGGTTAGCCACTATATCCTAAATATATCCTACCCGTACCTTAGCCCGCATTACAACCATAAAAAAGTTCTAATTGATTTTGGACCGAGCGGGCCTACATTAATAGAGGTTTTTTAGCTTAAGCAAGCTAGCATCATCAAATTGTTCAGCTTTAACTTGCTCTACTAAATTAGACTTAGCACCCATACTTGCTATCAACCTTCCATCACACTTATCATCAAGGTGAACCCCTTGGCTAGCTATTTGTTGGGCTTTCGTTACTATTGGACGTTCGACCACAGACAACCTGGTCAAACTCCCTATGGATCTTCTACTCAAAGCATCAGCAACCATATTCACTTTGCCCGGATGATAAAGGATATTGAAATCATAATCCTTAAGCAATTCCAACCACCTACGTTATCTCAGGTTCAACTCTTTCTGCTTGAATATATACTGCAAACTTCTATGATCTGTATAAATGTCACATTGCTCTCCATATAGGTAGTGACGCCATATTTTTAGAGCAAAAATAACCGCCGCCAACTCAAGATCTTGGGTAGGATAACTTCTCTCATGATTCTTTAACTGTCTAGAAGCATAAGCAATTACCTTGTCATTCTGCATAAGAACACATCCTAACTACACTCTGGAAGCATCATAATAGATCACAAATACACCTGTAGGGATAGGTAGAGTCAGGATTGGGGCTATAGTCAACATGTTCTTGAGTTCTTGAAAACTTTTCTCACAAGCTTCAGACCATTGAAACTTCACATTTTCTGAGTTAACTTTGTTAATGGGGCAGCTAGTGAAGAGAACCCTTCTACAAAACGACAGTAGTAACCTGCCAATCCTAGAAAACTACAAATCTCTGTATGGGTCATCGGCCTAGGCCAATTTTTAACTGCTTCTATTTTCTGTAGGTCTATTCTAATGCCTTCTCTCGAGACCACATGTCCCAAAAATATAATTGTATCAAGCCAAAATTCACATTTGGAGAATTTGGCATAAAGCTGATGCTCCTTGAGTATTTGGAGAATTGTTCTCAAATGATTCTCATGCTCATTTTAGATACTGGAATATATCAGAATATCGCCGATAAATACTATAAAAAGGCATCTAAGAAAGGCTTGAAGATTCTGTTCATTAAGTCCATAAAAGTTACTGGTGCATTGGTCAATCCAAGGGACATTACTAAAAATTCATAGTGACTATACCGAGTCCTGAAAGCTATTTTCGGGATGTATGCTTCTTTGATTTTCAACTGATAGTATCCCGACCTTAGATCTATATCAAATAAGTCATCTATCTTGGGCAGTGGATATTTGTTTTTGATAGTAACCTTATTCACCTGGCGGTAATCTATACACATCTATAGGGAACCATCTTTTTTCTTCACGAAAAACACTGGAGCACCCCAGGATAAAACACTAGGTCGAATAAAACCCTTATCTAAAAGGTCTTGTAACTGTTTCTTATGTTCATTTAGCTCAGCTGGAGCTATTTTGTAAGAAGGAATCGAGATTGCTTGAGTTCCTGACAATGTATCTATGCCAAACTCAATCTCCCTATCTGGTGGTATCCCTAGGAGATCATCCCAGAACATCTCTGGAAACTCTTTCACAATCTGTACTGATTCAAGCATTGAGGATTCAGCTTTCATATCCCGCATATGTGCTAGATACGCCAAACACCCGCCGCTCACTAGTTTTCTAGCCTTAAGGTAAGAAATAAACTTACCCTCGGGCGTACCCACTTCACCTCTAATTATAACTGGATCTTCCCCAATAAATGAGAATTTAACTATCTTTGTGTGGCAATCAATTATAGCATGACAAGAAGATAACCAGTTATGATGTCAAAGTCAACCATATCAAATAAGTTCAAATCGGCTAATGTTTCCCAGCCCTGAACTGTGATGATACAATTTTTGAATATATATTCAACTTTAACAGATTCCCCTATGGGTGTGGAAACCTCAAATGGAACCCCTAATTGTTCTGGTGATTTTCCAAACTCGACACAAAAATAAGGAGACATATAGGAGAAAGTGAATCAGGATCAACCAATACATAAGCAGGGCAACCACAAACTGAAAGAATACATGTAACAACTTTGTTAGAATCCTCCGCACTCTAACTATCTAGAACTGCATAGAATCTGGCGTGTCCGCCTCCTCCCTAAGCTCCACCTCTATTGGCAACACGCCCAGTCTGAATATTAAGTTCCCAAATTGGAGGAGGTGCAATTGTAGAATTACCTATAGATGCTACCTGAGTAGTTAGAGACTTCCCTGGATCTTGTCCAAGTCGTGGACAGTCTCTCTTAATATGACCTGGATCATGGTAGTGGAAACAACCTTTCTGACCTAAAAGGCATTTCCCTGGATTTCTTTTGTTGCACGAAGAACATATAGGAAAGGATAACCGAGGTTGGCCTTGACTAGTTGCAATGTACTCTTGATAGGCCTAACCCTTACTCTATTGGCCATGTCTGAGCGGAGCTGGATAAGGAAACGAGTGAGCTGTTGATTGAATGTGAGTCGAATGATTCATGTTCTTACCCCCAACTGAAAGTTCATTATAACAACCTATTGTTCTAGACTTCTTGTTGTTATCTCTAGTTTTCCTAGAAATTTTATCAAAAGCCTCCTTACGCGTAGCAATATTAAAAACCTGAATATAAGTCTTGTCATCCTGATGCGAAGTCATATCTTTTGCCATATGTGGATTCAAGCCTTCATTGAACCTTCTCACTTTTTCTCTCTCTATCGGTATTAAATTAGGTGCATACTCTACCATGTTTGTAAATTCCATATCATATTCAGTCAATGACTTGGTACCATATTTAAGATGTTCAAACTAACGTCGGAGCTCATATATCCGACTGCTAGGCAAAAACTTGGTCCTGAAAGCTTCTTTGAACTGTGGCCAAGTAAGTTGCAGTAATGTAGAATCTCTAGCTTTATTGTAACCTCTCCGCCATTTTCCTGTTGCACCCTTCAATCGAAACCTAATCAACTTTGTGGCTTATAATTCAAGACAACCCAAAGAAACAAACATTTCCTTTACCTCTTCCAAAAATAATATTGGTTCATTTGTATTGTTTGTACCATTAAAGTAGGAGATTTTAATCTCAGAAAGGCATGTGGATCAATTTTTCCTATTGGTAACTGCACCAACTGGACAATATTTATAGGAAAAACTAGTGGTGGTACCTCGAGTGGAGCTTGAAAATCATCTTCTATAATCTCTTCATCTGAATCATGAGGGTCCTGAGAAGGAGCATGAACAAGTGAAGCCCGACCACCAGCCGGAGGGACTAGGGACTACAAAATGTCCAACATTCTGGCAATTCGATCATCGTGCTACTATGGTTGATTTGCCATGAGTGGGTTAAGAGGGGGCATGACTTCCACCTAATCATTATCAGCCTACTGAGGTGGAGCATGTGGCTGTCCAGTGGCCCTACCACGAGCCTAATTACTTATGGCATTTCCACCTCTACCCCTAGCATTCTGACCTCGACCTCTACCTATGCCACGTCCTCTAACTGTAGCTAGTGCCATTGGTGTAGTCTACACCTCTGTTGGTGCTTTTTGATGATTATCGGCTGGTATATTAACATTATTAGCAGCAGATGATGAAGTTGATCTTGTTCTAACCATTTTGTACTGAAACGAGAGATAAAAGGATTGTTAGAATTATGAAATGTTTAGCTCTAACGCACAATTTAAGAGTCAAAGAAAAGAAATTTTCCTAACATGTCTTGTTGCCTCCCAAATGTAAGTATGGTGCACAACATACCCATAAATGAGACTCTACTAGATACGACTCATGACTCCCTAGGACTTTTGAAACCTGGTTGCTCTGATACCAACTTGTCACATCCTCAACTGAGGTGGGACGTGATTGGCACTCAACCCTTACCACTCGTTGAGTGAACCCTGTGCTAGTTGCATCAAAACTTCAGGTTTAATAGAGACCAACCTAATGCGCTTAAATATTCATTTTACTCTAGTCGCAGTTCTTAAACGAACTGATAAAATAATCAATAAAGGATAAATCCCAAAATATCTTAATACTAACCCACTAACAAGTCATGAGCCTATAAAATTTGACAAAACTGAAATACATAGCCTGCAAGGCATTCCCCGAAAATAAAATAAACATCTAAAAATAAAGAGAAAATACATAAGTTACCCATCAAACTTGTCCGAAAAAATTATTTACACACCTTAACTTTACGGGCGACCTATGTCCCCCCCCCTATTCTTGTTTGGGATGAATTTAATACCCCATTGGTAACACATGGTCCGTCTTGTGGTGGGATGTGTAGTACACGCGCGCCACGTGTCAAAAGCTGCTTATTATTTTCCACTTATTTCATTACTTTTTTTTTTGAACTCTTTTTTCCGGTGTCATCTTCATCACCACCTACACCACCATAGAAGATCCAACACGTTCAGCTTTAAAAAGAAGGGAAAAATTCCTCGTCGAAAAAATGAAGCCGGCAAATCCCAAACTATTCAGCAGTAAAAATCCCTCAAGCTTCGACAAAATTTATGTCCAAATAGAAAAGCACTTTCAAATTTCAATAAATTGTAACTTATCGATGGTTTCAAAGCGAGCTATTGATCCTTAGGCCATTCTATGCTCTTCCCTCTTTCAAATCAGAAACACGGGATTTTTTGTAGCTACTACATTATATATATATAGGAAAAATGCATAAGTACCCCCTTGACCTATACCCGTATTCCCAACTATATACTTTTTCTTTGCGGGAATCCTATTACCCTCTAAATTTATTTTAAATGGAATTATTTGCACCCTTAACGCTGACGTGGCAGAGTGTGTGTATTTCACTCTCTCAAAGGAGAGTGAGAAGCAAGAAAAAACGATTTTCAGATTATTTTTTATTCTTTTTTTACTTTTTTTCTTACTTTTTTTTCCTTTTCCTTTTCCTTTTCCTTTTCCTTTTTCTTTGTCTTTTTTCTTTTACTTTTTATCGTTTCTTCTCTAATTCCGGCGGATATTCATTCACCAGCGACTTTGTCTAACCGTTTTTCTTCCATTTTTTCTTTTTACACGCAAATTAAAATCTCAAAAAGATCTATTCATAAGCAAAGAAAAATACACTCAGATTTGGGGGGAAAATTCATCATATAAAATAAAACACACTTAGATCAGGATAAAAATCTATCGCCTGAAAAAATGGTGTTTGTGAAATTCCGACGACCACCATTTTATGCCGCCGGTGACCAAAACAAAAAGAAAGAGAATGAAATAACCAAAAAAAATGAGAATAATAAGAAATAAGAAAAAAGGATAAGACAAAGAAGAAAGAATAAAAAAAGTACTAAAAATAAATGTGGGGGCGTGTGTAGCTCACCACTTGCCAAGAGTTTGGTTGTCAGCATTAAGGATGCAAATAATTCCATTTAAAATAAGTTTAGGGGGGTAATAGGATTCTCGCAAAGAAAAAGTGTGTAGTTGAAAATTCGGGTATAGGTCAAGGGGGTACTTATGCATTTTCCCTATATATATATATATATATATATATATATATATATATATATATATATATATATATGGGTGTGGAAAGTACACGTGGTATTGCTATTGCTAAAAGGTAGTGGAGAGTATTTCTGCTCGGGTAAAGAAAAAGTAGAAGAGAAAAAGAAGAAAAAAAGTAGAGGGGATAGAGGCAGATACAATGGCGGAAAATACAGATATAGTAGTATCTTGGATGGGAAATGGGAAATGGTAACAGGAAGAAGAAAAGGTAGAAAGAGAAAACAAAAAGAGAAAAAATAAGAAAAGAAGAAGTAAAAAGAAAAAGTCACACAGACAGTAAAAATATATGTCTATTATAATCCTTTCCTCTTATACGCGAGTTTAGGAGAGTGAAACTACTGCCTTTGCCGCGTCACCATTTAGGGTGGTATTAAATTCACCTCAAACAAAAATAAGGGGGACATAGGTTGCCCTTAAAGTTAAGGTGTGTAAATGATTTTTCCGGACAAGTTTGATGGGTAACTAATGTATTTATAATAGTCTGAAAAGAGTCTACTACCGCTGGGATGAATTAACAAAGTCTGTAAATTAAATTCAGAATATCTCCTCTAGCCACGTGCCTCATTACCTGCGTCCTCAATACCTGCCACATGACGTAGCAGGCCAAACGGGCTAAGTATCACCAAAGGATACCCAGTAAGTCTCATAGGCTACCTCCTAAAAAGGCAAAGTGAGACCTTCGGGGAAAATATGAAAGAAAACGGACATACAGAAAATCATATAAATCATACAAAATTTTATAAACAAGTAATGAGCTGTAAGCTGAAACTATAAGCTAAACTGTAAGCCAAAACTGAACATTTTCTGAAAAGCGGTACACGTAGTGGCTCTGCATACGTGAGAATCTGGGAACACGTACGGGGGAGTATCGGCCTATCTCCCCAACAAACAGTTGGTACCTACAAGCGTGGGGTAACTAACCCTGGCATCATGGCACTCGTGCTGGGAGAGGTTGGCCACTTCTCCTTACTGAATGATCACATTGATGCATGAATTAATGTTGAAACTGAATACTTAACTGAATGTAAATATCACAAACAAACGCACGTAATGACTGATAATACAAATGAGCATGTGTTTCTGTCACATATTTCATCGTACTGAATAAGAATGAAGTGAACGTAGTATTTGGATCGCAAGAAGACATGGCTTGGATTTATTGAACACATGGCGCACAGGGGTTCTAATGGAATTCCCTACTAATAGAGTAAGCCTCAACTCACCTTAAATCTAGCTCAGCTTTGACTTCACGTATCCTCCAAACACTCCCGATTCACAAATTTTCAATCTACATGGAATAATCAAGTTCAATTTACATCAGTGCATGCTCAAAGAATACAACTTTATTTACAATTCTCTTGTCCAAGGGAAATATTCTTTTGGCAGTAATTCTTTGCCTAACACACTAACACTAACTTAGATTAGTTCTTCCAAATATTATACTTAGAATCCTTTCCTAGTAAACTGGACTAAGAATCAACTATCAGACTAATTGCATTCAGAGTACCTCAAAGGTGAAAATATTTATTAACTTACATTCCTATCCAAGCCCTAGTTAACTTATTCCAAACCAACACAATGCCCTGAATAAAGAACAAAACTTTAAATTATTCTGAATCTTGCTAATACGGAGTAAACTGAGAGTACTCCCTTCAAATACTAATCTAACTGTCACGACCCAGATTTCCCACCCTCGGGAGTCGTGATGGCACCTACTCGTGAAAGTTAGGCAAGCTGCGTATTATAGATTCACTAACCCTTTTATTTAGCCCTTTTTAACAATTTAAATCAACATGCGATCAACAGTGAAATATTAACAAAAATTAAAGACATGAGGAAGACGAAATTCTGATAACTTAGCCAAAACAAGTACAACAATACCAAGTATATCTCTACCCGGAACCGGTATCACAATATCACGGACCATCTACGAATACTACATACAAATATCTGGAAAGAAAGGTACCATCTGTCTCTAAAGTAAATGAAAACAGAACAAAAATATAGAAGAGAACGTCGGGCCTACAGACGCCTGCAGGACTACCTCGGGATCTCTGACTGGACTGAAGGCAGCCATCCAAAGCTATGGTCCAAAAGCTACCGCTCTAGGATCTGCACATAGTGCAGAGTGTAGTATCAGCACAACCAACCCCATGTGCTGGTAAGTGTCTGGCCTAACCTCGGCGAAGTAGTGACGAGGCTAGGACCAGACTACCAAATAAACATGTGCAGTTATATAATATACAGCAGAAAATAAAACAGAAATAAACAAGTAATGATGGGAGGGGGAAGCATGCTGCGGGGGAATATCATAACCAAAAGTAATTGAAGAGAAAGGAATAAGGACAATTTAGAATTTACAGCAAAATAATAAGGAACTCGTAACCAATCTATAAGCACTTAGTATTATCTATTGTTGCGGCACGCAACCCGATCCAAAACATAATAACACTATTGCGGCATGCAACCCGATCCATATCATTTATCACTGTTGCGGCGTGCAACCCGATCCAATTATATTGTTATTGCGGCGTGTAACCCGATCAATTATATCATTGTTGCGGTGTGCAACCCCATCCAAACATAATATTGTTGCGACGTGCAACCTGATCCAAATATAATATTATTGTGGTGCGCAACCCGATCCACATATACAATTCAACACCAATCACAACGAGAGTCCCGGCAAGGGATCAATAAAGAAACAACACTATCCCGGCAAGGGAATCGACAGTATAAGTAAATACGTCCCGGCAAGGGAAAATCAGCTATAACTAAACTTGTTCCAACATCTAACTCCCTCAACTAGCACCAATACTCAATCATAAGTAGTTTCCACGAGAATAATCATAATCCTTGCTCAACACAGAGAATCAACAACTTAGACATTCGTAGTATTTATCAAGAACACAACAATTTCAATTTAAGACTCACGGTCATGCTTGACACCAACGTATAGATACTCGTCACCATGCATATACATCGTACTCAACAAGTAACATGTAGCAAATAGGACACAACTCCTAATCTCTTAAGCTAAGGTTAGACCAAACACTTACCTCGAACTTCCACGGCCAACTCAAGCCTCAAACACAACTTTTCCTTTTGAATTTGGCTCCAAATCAATTGTATCTAGACATAATCGACTTGATAACATCAATAAACGCTAAACAATCCAATTCCAAGGCTCAATTATAGATTTCCTATCATTCTTCCAAAAAGTCAAAAATCGACCCCGGGCCCGCATGGTCAAAACACGAGGTTCGGACCAAAACCCGATCACCCATTCACCCACGAGCCCGAATATGTAATTGGTTCCAAAATCTGATCCCAAAACGAGGTCTAAATCTCAATTATGCAAAAAGCCCTAACTTTACCCAAATCCCTAGTTTTCTACCCTTAAGAACATGATTTAGGCCTAGAAATCTAGTGGGTGTTAATGGAAATTGAAGAAAATGAGTCTAAGATTACATACCTATGGATTTGTGGTGAAGCTCTTTTTCAAAAATCGCCCAATTTGGAGTTTGGAAGAAGAAGTTATGAAATTTTGGTGAAATCCCAAATGTTTTGTTACTGTTTAAAAATCACAGGGCAGGCCTCCATCGCGTTCACGATAGGTCTGTCACGTTCGCGATGGGTCATTAACCATCACGTCGCGATATAAGGCTCGTGTTCATGGAGCTTCAGCCCCCGGAGCCTTCACGTTCGCGGTCATGTGGACGTGTTCGCGTAGAGTAAAATTCCCCTCCCCCTGCCCAGACCCAAAAGCCTTTGCGTTCGCGATAGCAGGCCCGCGTTCGCGAAGGGAAACACCCCCAAAGCTTCGCATTCGCATCCTGTGTCTCGCGTTAGTGTAGAAGGAAGTTTCCTTCAGCCTGACTTACTCTTTGCGTTCGCGAGAGTCCTTTCGCGAACGCGAAGAACAACACACCAGAACACCAGAAACTGAAAACCTGCAATTTTTTCCAAGTTTAAAACCTTCTGAAACCTATCTGAAACTCACCTGAGCCCTCAGGGCTCCAAACCAAACATGCATACTAACTCAAAGACATAATATGAACTTATTCGTGCGATCAAATAGCCAAAATAACCTCTTAAACAACGAATTTAGCATAGAAATCTAAGAAAAATCTCAAAACTTTTAAAGTATCAATTTTCACAACTACGGGTCAGAATCACCTCAAACGACTTCCGTTTCTTACCAAATTTCACATACTCATCTTAAATCACATATAAGACCTATATCGGGCTCCATAACCAAAATACGGGCCTGATACCATCAAGTTTTAAACACATATCATTTCCAAAACTCATAAAATATTCCAGAAAATAATTTTCTTTAAAAATTCATTTCTCGGACTTGGGACCTCGTAATTTGATTCCGGACATACGCCCAAGTCCCATTTTTCCTACGGACCCTCCGGGACTGTCAAATCATGGGTTCAGGTCCGTTTACCCAAAATGTTGACTGAAGTCAACTTAAATTCATTTTAAAGTCAAAAATCATCATTTTCATAGATTTTCACATAATGGCTTTCTGGCTACGTGCCCGGACTACGTACACAAATCGAGGTGATGCTGAAAGAGGTTTTTAAGGCCTCAGAATGCAGAATTTATTTCTAAAACAAGTGATGACCTTTTGGATCATCACATTCTCTACCTCTAAAACAACTGTTCGCCCTCGAACGAACATAAGAAGGAAGTACCTGAGTCGGGGAAAAGATGGGGATAACAGCTTCGCATGTCGGACTTGGACTCCCAAGTCGATGCCTCGGTAGGCTGACCTTTCCACTGAACACGAACAGAATGAAAACTATTTAATCTCAACTGACGAACCTGCCGGTCTAGAATAGCTACCAGCTCCTCCTTATAAGACAAGTCCTTGTCCAACTAGACAGTGCTGAAATCTAACACGTGGGATGGATCGACGTGATACTTTCGCAGCATGGACACATGAAACACTAGATGCACGGCTGATAAACTCGGCGGCAATGCAAGTCTGTAAGCTACCTCTCACACTCAATCAAGAATCTCAAACGGGCCAATGAACCTAGGGCTAGGCTTGCCCTTCTTCCCAAATCTCATTACGCCCTTCATAGGCGACACTCGAAGCAATACCCGCTCACCGACCATGAAAGCCAAATCACAGACCTTATGGTCGGCGTAACTCTTTTGCCTGGACTGAGCTGTACGAAGCCTATCTTGAATAATCCTGACCTTGTCCAAGGCATCCTAAAGTAGATCCGTACCCAACAACCGAACCTCTCCCGGTTCAAACCAGCCAACCGGCGACAAACAGTGCCTACCATACAAAGCTTCATAAGGAGCCATCTGGATACTCGACTGGTAGCTGTTGTTGTAGGCAAACTCTACTAAAGGCAAAAATAGATCTCATGAGCCTCCAAAGTCAATGACACAAGCTCGGAGCATATCCTCCAAAATCTAAATAGTCCGCTCGGACTGCCCGTCCGTCTGAGGATGAACATTGTGCTCAACTCAACCTGTGTGCCTAACTCTTGTTGAACCGCTCTCCAGAAATGTAAAGTAAACTGCGTACCTCGATCCGAAATGATAGACACGGGCACACCATGAAGGCGAACAATCTACCGGATATAGATTTCAGCTAACCTCTCGAAAGAATAGGAGACTGCCACAGGAATGAAATGTGTTGACTTGGTCAGCCTATCAACAATAACCCACATTGCATCAAACTTCCTCTGAGTCCGTGGGAGTCCAACAACGAAGTCCATAGTGATACGCTCCTACTTTCACTCAGGAATCTCAATCTTCTGGAACAAACCACTGGGCCTATGATGCTTGTACTTAACCTACAGATAGTTCAAACACCGAGCCACATGTGCAACAATGTCCTTCTTCATTCTCCGCCACCAATACTACTGCCACAAATCCTGATAAATCTTGGCGGCGCCCAGATGAGTAGAGTACCGGGAACTATGGGCCTCTTCTAAAATCAACTCTCGGAGTCCATCCACATTTGGCACACAAACGCAACCCTGAAATCTCAAAACTCCATCATCTCCTAAGGTAACCTGCTTGGCACCTCCGTGCTGCACCATGTCTCTAAGGACACACAAATGGGGATCATCATACTGCCGATCTCGGATATGCTCCAATAAAGAAGAACAAGCAATTGTGCAAGCTAACACACGGTTGGGCTCAGAAACATCCAACCTCACAAACTAATTGGCCCAAGCTTGAACATCCAAAGCAAGCGGCCTCTTACCAACCGGAATATAAGCAAGACTGCCCATACTGGCTGACTTCCTACTCAAAGCATCGGCCACCACATTGGCCTTTCCCGAATGATATAAGATGGTGATATCATAGTCTTTTAATAGTTCCAACCACCTTCTCTACCTCAAATTCAACTCCTTCTACTTGAACAAGTATTGCAGACTCTTGTGATTCGTGAACTCGCATGACATGCCATATAGATAATGCCTCCAAATTTTCAATGCGTGAACAATGGCTATTAACTCCAAATCATGGACCGGATAGTTCTTCTCATGAATCTTCAACTGACGTGAAGCATAAGAAATTACCTTGCCATCCTGCATCAACACCGCACCAAGTCCAATACGAGACGCATCACAATAAACTATATAAGGCCCTGAACTTGTGGGCAAAACCAGCACTGGTGTCGTAGTCAAAGCTATCTTGAGCTTCTGAAATCTCGCCTCACACTCGTCCGACCATTTGAAATGGGCACCTTTCTAGGTCAACCTGGTCATCGGGGATGCAATAGATGAAAACCCCTCCACAAACCGACGATAGTAGCCTACCAAACCCAAGAAACTCTGGATCTTTGTAGTGGATGCGGGTCTAGGCCAGTTCTTAACTGCCTCTATCTTCTTCGGATCAACCTGAATACCCTCTACTGATACAACATGACCCAAGAATGCAACCGAACTCAACCAAAACTCATACTTCGAAAACTTGGCATACAATTGACTGTCCCTCAAAGTCTGAAGAACCACCCTAAGATGCTGCTCATGCTCCTCCCGGCTGCGGGAATAGATCAAAATGTCATCAATGAAAACTATCACGAACGAATCCAAGTAAGGCCTGAACACTCGGTTCATCAAATCTATAAAAGTTGTTGGGGCATTTGTCAACTCGAATGCTAACACCAAGAACTCATAATGCCCGTACCGAGTGCGGAAAGCTGTCTTAGGGGCATTGAATGCCCTAATCCTTAACTGATGGTAGCCAGATCTCAAGTAAATCTTCGAAAATACCTTGGCACCCTGAAGCTGATCAAACAAATCAACAATCCTCGTCAATGGATACTTATTCTTGATTGTAACCTTGTTCAACTATCGGTATTCTATACACATTCACATCGATCCATCCTTCTTTTTAACAAACAACACCAGCGTACCCCAAGGCAAAACACTAGTTCTAATGAAACCTATTTCAAGAAAGTCTTGCAACTTCTCCTTCAACTCTTTCAACTCAAGCGGGGTCATACAATATTGCGGAATAGAAATGGGCTGAGTGCCCGGAGCCAAATCAATGCAGAAATCAATATCCCTGTCGGGTGGCATACCCGGCAGGTCTAAAGAAAATACCTCAGGAAACTCACGAATAATAGGCATAGAATCAATAGAAGAGACCTCGGCGCTAGAATCACGAACGTATGCCAAATAGGCCAAACACCCCTTTTCGACCATACACTGAGCCTTCACATAAGAGATAACACTACGGGTAGAATGACCAGGAGTCCCTCTCCACTCTAAACAGGGCAAACCCGGCAAGGCTAAGGTCACAGTCTTGGCATGACAGTCCAAGATAGCGTGGTAAGGTGATAACCAGTCCATCCCTAGTATGACATCAAAATCAACCATGTCCAGAAGTAACAAATCTACACGAGTCTCAAGACCCCCAATCACAAATATACATGAACAATGGACTCGATCTACCACAATATAATCACCCACCGGTGTAGACACATATACAGAGGCACTGAAGGAATCACTAGGCATGACCAAATACAGTGCAAAATAAGATTACATATAGGAGTATGTAGACCCTAGATCAAATAGGACTAAAGCATCTCTACTACAAACCAGAACAGTACTTGTGATTACTACATCAGAAGCCTCAGCCTCAGGCCTGGCTGGTATTGCATAACATCGAGGCTGGGCCCCACCACCCTAAACCACATCTTTGGGATGGTCTGCTGCTAGCTGGCCTCCACCTCTAGCCGCTTGACCTCCACCTAGTACCTCTACCTCCACCTCTAGCACCTCTACCTCCACCTCTAGCAGGTTGAGCGGGCTGTGGAACACTCGATGCCTGAACCATAGAACAAGAACCCTGTTGCTGCGACTAGATACCCACTAATTTCGAACAATCCCTCAGGATATGACCATACTCACCACACTCAAAGCATCCACCTGAGTGCTGCGGGTGAGGAAACTGAGACTAACCTTGGCGACCTGAATGAACACCCCGAAAACTCTGGAGCGCCGGTGCACTGATAGGAGTTGGTGGTGCACTATAGGGCTGTTGATCTGAATACTGCATATGAGAACCACGGCCACCTGAAGCGCCGTGAGAAACCTGAAGTGCTGACTGAAAGAGCCTAGGAGGATGGCCTCTACCATATGAATCCTTGCCTTCAGACGAGGCACCACTGAATCTGCCTGAATGACGAGGCCTCTTGTCAGACCCCTGACCACCTCCCTGCGACAGAAACATCTCCACTCTCCTAGCCACATTGGCCGTCTCCTGAAAAGAAATCTCACTCTCTGTCTCCTTAGCCATCTAAAATCGAATCGGCTGAATAAGTCCCTCAATGAACCTCCTCGCCCTCTCTCTCTCTCTCTCTCTCTCTCTCGGTGGGAAGTATGATAATAACATGACGGGTCAAGTCGATGAATCTGGTCTCATATTGAGTAACGGTCATAGAACCCTGCTGGAGATGCTCAAACTGCCTCCGATAGGCCTCTCACTGAGTGATGGGGAGAAACTTCTCCAGAAATAGCTGAGTAAACTGCTCCCAAGTCAAAGTTGGTGATCCGACTAGTCTAGCCA
This sequence comes from Nicotiana sylvestris, assembly GCF_000393655.2. Classification (NCBI taxonomy): domain Eukaryota; kingdom Viridiplantae; phylum Streptophyta; class Magnoliopsida; order Solanales; family Solanaceae; genus Nicotiana; species Nicotiana sylvestris. Next base: position 154,651,453 of record NC_091067.1, read on the forward strand.
AGCAATAATCTCTCCACAAAGTCTTGGCAGATCCAAACAAGCAGAAAGTAGCAAAGTCGGCCCTATTGGTCTCCACTAGACCCTATGTTCCTAAGAACCTTATGACAGCTGTCTAAATAATCCTGGGGATCTTCAAAAGATGCACAGCTAAAAGTAGTAGTGAAGAGCTTGGTAAACCTGTCCAATCTCCACAAAGCATCGGCAGACATAGCTGCTCCATCACCGGTTTGAGCTACCACACCCGACTGAACTACTCTAACTGGCTGAGCTGCTGGAGTCTAAAACTGGGGAGCCATCTGCTTCGGAGTGCGAGTAGCAGGAGTCTAGGCTTCTCCTCCAGTCTGAGAGACGGCTGGTGCTACAGGAAGCAAGCTTGACCAGGTGACACTCTCCATAAGGCCCACTAGACGGACCAAAGCATCCTGAAGTACTAGGGTATCAGTAAACCCCTCTGGGACCTGAGTTGGGCCCATCGAAACTGTCCGGGACGGAACCTCATCATCAAAGTCAACTTGAGGCTCCGCCGCTGGTGCTGCTGCTCTGGGCTGAGCTCTGCCCCTACCTCGGCCTCAGCCTCGCCCTCTGTCCCTCGTAGGAGCTGTTGTTGGGGGATCGGGATACTGATCGGTGGATGAGGAAGCGTGTTATCTCGCCATCTACGAAAAAATATAGTAGAAATTCAATTAGCATTGAGAAACCAAACCGCACAATAGGAGAGAATAAATGTGAAGTTTTTTCCTAACTCTGTAGCCTCTACGGGATAAATACAGACGTCTCCGTACCGATCCCTCAGACTCTACTAAGCTTGTCCATGAATTGTGAGACCTATGTAACCTAGAGCTTTGATACCAACTTGTCACGACCCGGATTTCCCACCCTCGGGAGTCGTGATGGCGCCTACTCGTAAAAGCTAGGCAAGCTGCGTATTATAGATTCACTAACCCTTTTATTTAGCCCTTTTTAATAATATAAATCAACATGCGATCAACAATGAAATATTAACAATAATTAAAGTCATGCGAAAGACGAAATTCTAATAACTTATCCAAAAACAAGTACAAAAATACCAAGTACATCTCTACCTGGAACCGGTATCACAATATCAGGACCATCTACGAATACTACATACAAATGTCTGGAAAGAAAGGTACAATCTGTCTCTAAAGTAAATGAAAATAGAACATAAAGATAGAAGAGAACGTCGGGCTTGCAGACGCTTGTAGGACTACCTCGGGATCTTTGACTGGACTGAAGGCAGCCACCCAAAGCTATGGTCCAAAAGTTACCGCTCCCGGATCTGCATACAGTGCAAAGTGTAGTATCAGCACAACCGACCCCATGTGCTGGTAAGTGCCTGGCCTAACCCCGGCGAAGTAGTGACAAGGCTAGGACTAGACTACCAAATATATCTGCACAGTTATATAATATACAGTGGAAAATAAAACAGAAATAAACAAGAAAAGATGGGAGGGGGAAGCATGTTGTGGGGGAATATCATAACCAACAGTAATCAAAGAGAAAGGCATAAGGACAATTTAGAATTTGCAGCAAAATAATAAGGAACTCGTAACCAATCTATAAACATTTAGTATTATCTATTGTTGCGGCGCGCAACCCGATCCAAAACATAATAACACAGTTGCAGCGTGCAACCCGAACCATATCATTTATCACTGTTGAGGCGTGCAACCTGATCCAATTATATTGTTTTTGCGGCGTGGAACCTGATCCAATTATATCATTGTTGCAGCGTGCAACCCGATCCAAACATAATAATGTTGCGGCGTGCAATCCGATCCAAATATAATATTGTTGCGGCGCGCAACCTGATCCACATATACAGTTCAACACCAATCACAATGAGAGTCCTGGCAAGGGATCAATAATGAAACAACACTATCCCGGTAAGGGAATTGACAGTATAAGTAAATACGTCCCGGTAAAGGAAAATCAGCTATAACCAAACTTGTTCCAACATCTAACAACCTCAACTAGCACCAATACTCAATCATAAGTAGTTTCCACAAGAATAATCATAATCCTTGTTCAATGCAGAGAATCAACAACTTAGACATTCGTAGTATTTATTAAGAACACAACAATTTCAATTTAAGACTCACGGTCATGCTTGACACCAACATATAGATACTCGTCACCATGCCTATACATATTACTCAACAAGTAACATGTAGCAAATAGGACACAACTCCTAATCTCTCAAGCTAAGGTTAGACCAAACACTTACCTCGAACTTCCACGGTCAACTCAAGCCTTAAATACCGCTTTTCCTTTTGAATTTGGCTCCAAATCAATTGTATCTAGACATAATCGACTTGATAACATCAATAAACTCTAAACAATCTAATTTCAAGGCTCAATTATAGATTTCCTATCATTCTTCCCAAAAAGTCAAAAATCGACCTCGGACTCGCATGGTCAAAACACAAGGTTCGGACCAAAACCCGATTACCCATTCACCCACGAGCCCAAATATGTAATTATTTCCAAAATTCGACCCCAAAACGAGGTCTAAATCCCAATTATGAAAAAAGCCCTAACTCTACCCAAATCCCTAATTTTCTACCCTTAAGAACATGATTTAGGCCTAGAAATCTAATGGGTGTTAATAGAAATTGAAGAAAATGAGTCTAAGATTACATACCTATGGATTTGTGGTGAAGCTCTCTTTTAAAAATCACCCAATTTGGAGTTTGGAAGAAGAAGTTATGAAATTTTGGTGAAATCCCGTATGTTCTGTTACTGTTTAAAAATCACTGGGCAGGTCTTTATCGCGTTCGCGATAGGCCTGTCGCATTCGTGACGGGTCAGGCCCAATTAACCATCGTGTTCGCGATACAAGGCTCGCATTCGCGGAGCTTCAACCCCCGGAGCCTTCACATTCGCGGTCGTGTGGACGCATTCGCGTAGAGTAAAATTCCCCTCCCACTGCCCAGGCCCAAAAGCCTTCGCATTCGCGATAGTAGGCTCGCGTTCGTGAAGGGAAACACCCCCAAAGCTTCGCATTCGCATCCTGTGTCACACGTTCGCATAGAAGAATTTTCCTTCAGCCTAACTTACCCTTCGCATTCGCGAGAGTCCTTCCGCGAACGCGAAGAACAACACACCAGAACACCAGAAACTGAAAACCTGCAATTTTTTCCAAGTTTAAAACCTTCTGAAACATATACGAAACTCACCCGAGCCCTCGGAGCTCCAAACAAAACATGCCTACTAACTCAAAGAAATCATATGAACTTATCCGTGCGATCAAATCGCCAAAATAATCTCTTAAACAACAAATTTAGCATAAAAATCTAAGAAAAAACTCAAAACTTTCAAAGCATCAATTTTCACAACTACGAGTCCGAATCACCTCAAACGACTTCCGTTTCTTATCAAATTTCATAGACTCATCTTAAATCACATATAAGACCTGTACCGGGCTCTAGAACCAAAATACGGGCCCGATACCATCAAGTTTTAAACACATATCATTTCCAAAACTCATAAAAATTCCAAAAAACAATTTTCTTTAAAAATTCATTTCTCAGGCTTGGGACCTCAGAATTTGATTCCGGGCATACGTCCAAGTCCCACATTTTCCTGCGGACCCTCCAGGACCGTCAAATCATGGGTCTGGGTCCGTTTACCTAAAATGTTGACCGAAGTCAACTTAAATTCATTTTAAAGTCAAAATTCATTATTCTTTTACAGATTTTCACATAATGGCTTTCCGGTTACGCGCTCGGACTGTGCACCCAAATCAAGGTAAAGAGATTTTTAAGGCCTCAGAACGTAGAATTTATCTCTAAAATAAGTGATGACCTTTTGGGTCATCACACTAACTATTTGATCTTTTGAGATTTTCTAAATCAAGTAGGGATGTACCAATGGTATATAAAATAATGGTAAGAAAATAAAAATGAACTAGAAATGTCAAAAAATGGTAGATAAAATAATGTTAAGAAAATAAAAATGAACTAAAAATGTTTAAAAAAAAGGCAAGAAAGTGGAGTTTACCGTAGTAGCTTGTTACTTCAATCTGTTTCTCTTTCGTTGCTATATGTGTTAGCAAAAAGGGATTTTTTTTCTATGTTTCTTGACCCTTTTACTCTCGTTGGTTAGTGACTAAGGAATACCAAAGCATATAGCTTTGAAACCCTTCTAATCAAATATGTTCCTATGTAGTCTTACTGGGCTTCGGCCCAGTTATCTTATTTGTTTTTTCAATTTTAATTTTAATCCTATGTACATATTTAAATATTTTTAAATACTTTATTTAGACTGTGTGTGTCCTTATACCCTTCGAGCACCTCAATTATGTTATTAAACCTGTATTATCAAAATTTTAAGCTAGAACATTATGGGGCTTTACAAATTTCATGCCTAAAAGGGAGAAATCCTTTCTTGGAATCATGCATGCTAAACCTGAAAAGTATTGTATCAATATAAAGAGCCTGGGATAAGTCTAATATCTTTTTCTTGCAATCTCGCAAGAGCTTGACCCTAAGGATATGAGTCGTTTCTCCCAAATTTTTCATATTGAAGTGCATGGACAACCACTGTTTAACTGAACCCAACATGCCCATATTATTTTCTATGAGCAATATGTCATCTACATATAAGATTAAAAATGCCACTTTGTCCCCATCCCACTTTTTGTATACACAAAACTCGTTAAAACACTAATCAAAACTAAAAGTCTTAATCGCCTTGTCAAAACAAGTGTTTTATGCCTTAGATGCTTGTTTCAGTCCATAAATGGACCTTTTAAGCTTACACAACATTTGTTCCTTGCCACTTTCCACGAAACCGTCTAGTTGCATCATATAGATGCAATCATCAAAGCTTCCATTAAGGAAAGTTGTCTTGGCATCTATTTGCCAAATCTCATAATCATAATGAGTAGGAATGGATAATAGAATCCTACTAGACTTAAGCATGGCTACCAGCGAGAAGGTTTCCTCATAATTGATCCCTTCTTTCTGAGTAAAATCTTTCGCTACAAGCCTTGCATTAAAAGTTTGCACTTTTCCATCTACACCTCCCTTTTTCTTATAGATCCACTTGCATCCAATGGGTTTAAACCCATCAGGTGGTTCTACAAGATCCCAGACTTGATTAGAGTACATAGGCCCCATCTCTGATTTCATAGCAGCAACCCATTTATCAGCATCTTTATCATATAGTGCTTGATCGTAATTGGCAGGTTCGGAAGTTGGCTCCTCAGGGATCTTATCATATGATTCTCCCAAGAGCATATAACGAATTTGTTGTCTTATTTCTCTCCCACTACGACTACGCACTCTATCAATTGTAACTACACCATTATGTCTTATGATTGAACCACATCATTATCAGGAACCTGAGTCTCCATGTTATCCACAGGGATATCAATGACTTCTTCATATTGTGCAGTCTGCTCAATATAACTCCCACTACTTTGTGGTAGTATGACTTCGGGAAATTGTTCTTGCGAGACATTAAGTCTATTGACATTTCTCCCACTACTAAAATGCAATGGTATGTCAAAATCAACTTCCAGGGTTTGCATTTGGTCGTTTTTTTTAGATGACTAAGTTTTCATTCCTTTTCTAAGTTCCTTTAAAACAAGTTTACTTCTAGGAACATGGTTCATCAAATAGTCCTCTTCAAGAAACTTGGCATTTGTGCTAACAATTACTTTTTTTTCTTTAGGACAATAGAATAAACCACTTTTCTCCCCTTTTGGATAACCCACAAACACACATACATCCATTCTAGCCTCCAATTTATCTGTTTCCCCTTTTAGCACAAATGTCGGACAACGCCAAACTCGAATATGCCACAGACTAGGCTTGCCCCCAGTCCCCAATTCTGTAGGGGTCAAAGGTACTGACTTTGAAGGAACTAAATTTAGAACGTAATTTGTTGTTTCTAAGGCATGTCCCCAAAAGGATGAAGGCAAACTAGAATAACTTATCATTGATCTAACCATTTTCATAAGAGTCATATTTCTTCTTTCAGCTACACCCTTTTTTGTGGAGTTCTAGGTGCAGATAATTGAGGGGTAATTCCATATTCTGATAAATAACTAATGAGTTCCGCAGAGAGGTACTCCCCACCACGATTAGATCGTAGTGTCTTGATATATTTATTATGTCACTTTTCAGTCTCTGTCTTAAATTCTTTGAACTTTTTAAAATATTTAGACTTCGATGCAACAAATAAATATATCCATACTTTAAGTAATCATCTGTGAAAGTCACAAAATATTCAAAACCACCTCATGCTTGGACATTCATTGGACCATACAAATCAGAATAAATTAACTCTAATTTATCACTTGCTCGATTTCGTTTTGTCATTTCCTTCTAAACAAGATTCACAAGTTTGGTAGTGCCTCCATTTTTAATGAACTTAAAGGTTCATCCTTAACCAACCTTGAAATTCTATTTAGATTTATATGACCTAAACGCAAGTGCCATAAATATATAAATGTGTCCTTTAAATCTAATACTCTATCACTACCAAATGAAATACTAATATCTCTTAATCCTAAAGTTGGGGCTGCCGAACTATCTGGTTGATAAACATTGATCCGCATTACTTGAAACCCCTGCAAATAAATGTAGACATGATTAGTGGCTCCCGAATCTACACACCATGACATGGTAGATACAGTCGCTAAAAGAGTTTCAATGACAAGTATATGTAAATCACATGGTTTATTATTAAACTTGGCCAGATAATCCGGACATTGCTTCTTATGATGCTCAGGCTTCTTGTAGTGATAATACTTGCCCTTAGCCTTTTTCACACCAGCAGTTGCGCCACCAACGGAGGGTTTTTGGTAAGCTTTCTGTTCATCATCCGTGGCATCGTCTCCAGGTTTTTCTGGACACACCTCATCGAGTATAAATTTATACTCTTCAGCAATTAGGACAATATCCAAGTTTCGTTTCCAATCAACATAATTCGGACCCTCAAGTTTGTTTTGAGTAAGAATAACAGTAGGGGGATTGAAAGCAATCATTGTTAATCTGAGAGACAATTAAATAAATATATCAAAATTAGTCATGTATTATTTAATATTAAAATTCAAACACGCTATATACATATAATCCATGCACCTTGAACAACAAATTTCGATGAGAAAAGAGCTATTCTTGCAATATATATATATATATATATATATATATATATATATATATATATATAATGACGGATTATTCACTCCATGAATTTAAACAGCCCATACTCAGATGGAGAGTAAGCTGTTAATTTAAGTCAGGTGAATATCAACATTCAATATACTAGCCTCATTGAACCAACATGCATAATCAGATGGAGAGTAAATACAAGTAATCAACAACTAGTATAACCTAGTGATTATCTATAATGAGTTTATCCGATATGGAAGAAGACCTACGCCAAAGTGTAAAAATATTTTATCACCAAAATTTAACCTTGGAGCCCATAGGAAACGATCCCTACCATCACTGGATTAAAAACAACTCAAAAAAGTTTTTAAATATATTCCAGAAAATTAAAAAAAACGTCCAAAACACCATCTAAACGACTTTGAAAGGCCGAAAAATGGATTACATCATGAGCAAAGCTGATGAGCTTAGCTCAATGGGCCATTTCGCATGGACCTGCCAAGTTTCAGGTCAACTGAAGTCCGTCAATATGTTGACCTCCGATTTTCTGGCCAATTCGTCCAAATAGTGACTTTTGTATTTTTCATGGATTAACGAAATTTTCAGATTATTCTAATCAAATATAATAAAAAATAAGCAGATATTACATGATTTTCAGAATAATCATAATACTCGAAACAAATATTCATGCTAAAAACAATGCAATTTTACAGAAAAACAATTTTTGCATGCAATTCAAAACTTGCATATTAACATGATACTACTTTTCCATGTTCATCCTAATCATTTAATTAGACGTGAGTAGGCTCTGATACCAATTGATGGATTATATATCTGTCACGACCCGGATTTCCCAACCTCGGGAGTCGTGATGGCGCCTACTAATGGGAGCTAGGCAAGGCAAACCTTAACTACTTGTTACGCTTCCATGTTTCTTCATTTTAACAAAAACAAGGCGATAACATGATAACAGTGAAACTTTAAATAATTAAGCGGAAGTCAACAATTAAATAGCTTAAGGCTACGTCTATTACAACTTTTAAAATCTCAAATACCCCAAAATCTGGTGTCACAGACTGTCTAAGAGTTACTACATACAAGGTCTGAAGAAATACAATACACTATTTCTGAACAAAGGAAATGAAACAGGAAATAGAGATAGAGGGAGACGCCAGGGCTTGTGGACGCCAGCAGGTCTACCTTGGGTCTCCGAGTGGACTAAAGGAAGCCCTCCAACTACTGTCCAAAAGCTACTCCTGGATCTGCACACAGTGCAGAGTGTAGTATCAGCACAACCGACCCCATGTGCTGGTAAGGAAGCATAAATCAACAATTGCACGGCATCACCCTTCGTGCTTTCACTCTCAGTCTCACCAAAGCAGTTATATAAGAAAAATGTGCACGGCATCACCCTTCGTGCTTTTACTCTCATCCTCACCAAAACAATCATATAATCAAAATGTGCACGGCATCACCCTCCGTGCTTTTACTATCTTTCCTCACCATATAATCAATAGAATCGGCACGGAATGGTACGTCGTGCGGCACGGTATCACCCTTCGTGCTTTACACTCTTTCCTCACAATAACAAACAATGCACGAGTGAAGCATCACCCTTCGTGCTTTAACACTCTTCCTCACCCAAACAACAATCACAAACAAAGGGGCAAGGGAATAAACAAAATAGTAATAGAGATCCCGGCAAGGGAACAACAGTTAAACAATTAAATTCCGGCAAGGGAACAACAGTTAAACAATTAAATTCCGGCAAGGGAACAACATCAATAATCTTAACATCCCGGCAAGGGAGATAATAAATAAAGCAACAATATCCCGGTAAGGGGAAAAATTAACTCTTTCTCTTTCTTTCACTTTTACTTCATAACTCATTTACCACTTCAGCCAATGCTCCAAAGGGTTCAATCATCTCATATACTTTCACAATTCATAATATAACTTGAGCCAATGCTCCAAAGTGTTCAATCATCTTATATATTTTCACAATTCATAATATAACTTGAGCCAATGCTCCTCGTTGTTCAAAGGTTACAATTCCTTCCACAAACTTTCCACAACAATTAGAAATCATCACCAAGGCATGAAAGATACAACGAAATCAAGATCTTCAAAATTTAAATACTCACGGTCATGCTATACACCAACGTATAGATACTCGTCACCATGCCTATACGTCGTACTCAACAATTATCACGTAGCAAATAAGACTCAACTCCTAATCCCTCAAGCTAAGGTTAGACCAAACACTTATCTCGATGCTACGAACACAACTCAAGATTCACTTATAGCTTTACCCCTTGATTCCACCGCCAATTCGCTCGTATCTAGTCAAAATTTACTTAATTATATCAATAACCGCTAAATCAATCAATTTGAATGCATGAAAATGAGTTTTCCAAAGTTTTACCCAAAAAGTCAAAATCTCCCTCAGGCCCACGTGGCCAAAACCCGAGGTTCGAACCAAAATCCGATTACCCATTTCCCCACGAGCTCAAATATGTAATTTATTTTGAAATCGAACCTCAAATCGAAGCCCAAATCCCCAATTTTTGAAAAACCTAGGTTCTACCCAAAACACCCAATTTCTCCCATGAAAATCATTGATTTGAAGTTGAAATCATGTTAAAAGATGTTAATGATTGAAGAAAACTAGTTAAAAATGACTTACAATTGATTTGGAGAAGAAAGGTTGTTTGAAAAATCGCCTTTTATGTTTTGGGGGTTTTTGAAAAATGCAAAATAACTGAAATCTCGTCTATTTATACCCCTCTCAGACCCCCTGTGCGGACCGCGGCCACACAAGCCTTCCTGAGGTACTGCGGTCCAGTGCCATGTGCGGACCGCACGAAATGGACTGCGGCCGCACAGGCCTTCTTGAGATACTGCGGTCCAGTGCCCTGTGCGGTCTGCACGAAATGGACTGCGGCCGCACAGGCCTCCACCGCGCACCGCATGAAACCGACCGCGGACCACACTGGCCCCCTTCCGCGATCGCACACGTTTTTGTGTGGACCGCACTAGCGGGTTCAGAGACCTGTAACATATGGTTTTAAGTCTAAAACATCCCGAGCCCTTGGAACTCCAAACCAAGTGTGCATACTAACTCAAAAACATCATATGGACCTACTCGTGTAATTAAATCATCAAAGTAACATCATGAACATCAATTTAAATCTCGAGATCAATGAAATTTTCTCAAAACTTCTTTAAACATAAATTATGCAATTTAAGTCCGAATCACGTCACATGACATCCGTTTTTCACCCAATTCCACAAAAATATTTTAAATCATATAGACCTGTATTGGGCACCGGAACCAAAATATAGGACCGATACCATCATGTTCTAATCAAATTTCATTTCAAATTTCTTTAAACAATTCTAGAAAATAATTTCCTTTAAAAATTCATTTCTCAGGCTTGGGACCTCGGAATTCGATTTCGGGCATACGCCCAAGTCCCATATTTTCCTACGGACCATCCGGGACCATCAAATCATGGGTCTGAGTTCGTTTACCCAAAACGTTAACCGAAATCAAATTAGCTCATTTTATAATCAAAACTTATCGTTTTTCACAGATTATCATATTTAAGCTTTTCGGCTACGCACTCGGACTGCGCACGCAAATCGAGGTGATTCTAAATAAGATTTTCAAGGCCTCAAAACATGGAATTTCATAAAAGGTCATCACATTCTCCACCTCTAAAACAACTATTTGTCCTCGAACGGACAGAAAAAGGAAGTACTTGAGTCGGGGAAAAGATGGGGATAACGGTTCCGCATATCGGACTCGGACTCCCAGGTTGATGCCTCAGGAGGCTGACCTCTCCACTGAACACGAACAGAAGGAAAACTCTTCGACCTCAACTGACGAACCTGCCGGTCTAGAATAGCTATCGGCTCCTCCTCATAAGACAAGTCCTTGTCCAACTGGATAGTGCTGAAATCTAATACGTGAGATGGATCGCCGTGATATTTCTGGAGCATGGACACATAAAACACTGGATGCACAGCTGATAAGCTCGGCGGCAATGCAAGTTTATAAGCCACCTCTCCCACTCGATCAAGAATCTTAAACGGACCGATGAACCTAGGGCTAAGCTTGCCCTTCTTCCGAAATCTCATCACGCCCTTCATAGGCGATACTCGGAGCAATACCCGCTATCCAACCATAAAAACCACATCTCAAACCTTGCGGTCTGCATAACTCTTTTGCCTGGACTGAGCTATACGAAGCCTATCCTAAATAATCCTGAACTTGTCCAAATCCTCCTAAACCAGATCGGTACCAAACAATCGAGCCTCTCCCGGCTCAAACCATCCAACTGGAGATCGACACCGCCTACCATATAAAGCCTCATAAGGAGCCATCTAGATACTCGACTGGTAACTGTTGTTGTAGGCAAACTCTGCTAAAGACAAAAACTGATCCCACGAGCCTCCAAAGTCAATAACACAAGCTCGGAGCATATCCTCCAAAATCTGAATAGTCCGCTCGGACTACCCATCTATCTAAGGAGTAAATGTTGTACTCAACTTAACCTGGATGCCCAACTCTCGCCAAAACTACCCTCCAGAAATGCAAGGTAAACTGCGTTCCTCAGTCCGAAATGATAGATACGGGCACACCATGAAGATGAACAATCTCCCGGATATAGATCTCAGCTAACCTCTCAGATGAATAGGAGACTGCCACATGAATGAAATGTGTTGACTTGGTCAGCCTATCAACAATGACCCATACTGCATTGAACTTCCTCCGAGTCTACGGGAGTCCAACGAAATCCATAGTGATCCGCTCCTACTTCCACTCGGGAAGCTCAATCTTATAAAATAAACCACCAGGCCTCTGATGCTCGTACTTAACCTGCTGACAATTCAAATACCGAGCTACATATGCAACGATATCCTTCTTCATTCTCCGCCACCAATAATGTTGCCGCAAATCCTGATACATCTTTGCGGCGCTTGAATGAATAGAGTACCGAGAGCTATGGGCCTTCTCTAAAATCAACTCTCGGAATTCATCCACATTAGGCACACAAACTCGACCCTGCAATCTCAAAACTCCATCATCATCTAAGGTAACCTGCTTGGCACCTCCGCACTACACCGTGTGTCTAAGGACACACAAATGGGGATCATCATACTGCCGATCACGGATACGCTCCAATAAAGAAGAACGAGCGACCGTGCAGGCCAATACACGACTAGGCTCAGAAATATCCAACCTCACAAACTGATTGGCCAAAGCCTGAACATCCAAAGCAAGCGGTCTCTCACTGACCGGAATATAAGCAAGACTGCTCGTACTGGCTGACTTCCTACTCAACGCATTGGCCACCATATTGGCCTTTCCCGGATGATACAAGATAGTGATATTATAATCTTTCAACAACTACAACCACCTCCTCTGTCTCAAATTCAACTCCTTTTGCTTGAACAAATACTGAAGACTCTTGTGATTCGTGAACACCTCACATGCCACGCCATACAGATAATGTCTCCAAATCTTCAATGCGTGAACAATGGCTGCCAACTCTAAGTCATGAATCGGATAGTTCTTCTCATGAATTTTCAACTGCCGCGAAGCATAGTCAATGACCTTGCCATCCTGCATCAACACTACACCAAGCCCAATACGAGATGCATCACAATAAACTGTATAAGGCCCTGAACCTGTGGGTAAAACCAACACCGGTGCCGTAGTCAGATCTGTCTTGAGCTTCCGAAAGCTCGCCTCACTCTCGTCTGACCATCTGAACTGGGCACCCTTCTGGGTCAACCTGGTCATCAGGGCTACAATAGATGAGAACCCATCCACGAACCGATGGTAGTAGCCTGCCAATCCCAAGAAACTCTGAATCTCTGTAGTTGATGCTGGTCTAGGCCAGTTCTTGATTGCCTCAATCTTCTTCGGATCAACCGAAATACCCTCTGCTAATACAACATGACCCAGAAATGCAACTGAACTCAACCAGAACTCACACTTCGAGAACTTAGCATATAACTGACTATCCCTCAAGATCTGAAGAACCACTCTAAGATGCTTCTCCCGGCTGCGGGAATATATCAAAACATCATCAATGAAGACTATCATGAACGATTCCAAATAAGGCCTGAACACTCGGTTCATCAAATCCATAAAAGCTGTTGAGGCATTGGTCAACCCAAATAACATGACCAGGAACTCATATGCCCGTACCAAGTGCGAAAAGTTGTCTTAGGGACATCAGATGCCCTAATCCTCAACTGATGATAGTCAGATCTCAAATCAATCTTTGAGAACACCTTGGCACCCTGAAGCAGATCAAACAAATCATCAATCCTCGGAAATGGATACTTATTCTTGATTGTAACCTTGTTCAACTGCCGGTAATCAATACACATTCTCATCGATCCGTCCTTCTTCTTAACAAACAACACCGGCGCACCCCAAGGTAAAAAACTAGATCTAATAAAACCCTTCTCAAACAAGTCTTGCAACTGTTCCTTCAACTCTTTCAACTCTAGCGGGGACATACGATACGGTGGGATAGAAATGGGTTGAGTGCCCGGAGCCAAATCAATGCAAAAGTCAATATCCCTGTCGGGTGGCATACCCGGCAGGTCTGAAGGGAAAACATCAGGAAACTCTCGAACAATAGGCACAGAAACAATAGAAGGGACCTCAGCACTAGAATCACAAACATATGCCAAATAGGCCAAACACCCCTTCTCGACCATACGTCGAGCCTTCACATACGAGATAACACTGCAGGTAGAATGGCCAGGAGTCCCTCTCCACTCTAAACGGGGCAAATCCGGTAAGGCTAAGGTCATAGTCTTGGCATGACAGTCCAAGATAGAGTGGTAAGGTGATAACCAGTCCATCCCCAATATAATATCGAAATCGACCATGTCTAAAAGCAACAAATCCATATGAGTCTCAAGACCCCCAATCACCACAATACAAGAACGATGGACTCGATCTACCACAATAGAATCACCCACCGGTGTAGACACATAAACAGGAATACTCAATGAATCACTAGGCATGACCAAATATGGTGCAAAATAAGATGACACATATGAGTAGGTAGACCCTGGATCAAATAACACTGAAGCATCTCTATCACAAACCAGAATAGTACCTGTAATGAGTGCATCTGAAGCCTCAGCCCCGGGCCTGGATGGAAGGGCGTAACATCGAGGCTGGGCCTCACCACCCTGAACTATATCTTTGGGACGGTCTGCAGCTGGCTGGCCTCCACCTCCAGTACCTCTACCTCCACCTCTAGCACCTCTACCCCCACCTCTGGCTGGCTGGGCGGGCTGTGGAACACCTAGTGCCTATACCATAGCACGAGGACCCTGATGTTGAGAGCTACTCGGTGCTCGAGGGCAAAACCTGGCAAGGTGACCTGGATCACCACACGTGTAACAAGCCCTCGGCTGCTGAGACTGCTGGCCCTGACGACCTAAATGACCACCCCGAAAACTTTGAAGCGACGGTGCACTGATAGGAGCAGGTGGTGAACTGTAGGACTGTTGATGGGGATACTGTATCTGGGGACCACGACCACCTGAAGTACCGTGAGAAACCTGGAGCGCTAACTAAAAGGGCCTAGAAGAATGGCCTCTACCATACGAATCTCGACCTCCGAATGAGGTACCACTGAATCGGCCTAAATGACGGGACCTCTTATATGACCCATGACCGCCTCCTTGTGACAGAACCATCTCAACTCTACGGGCCATATTGGCCGCCTCCTGAAAAATAATCTCACTCCCAGCCTCTCTAGCCATCTGAAGACGAATTGGCTGAATAAGACCGCCAATAAACCTCCTCACCCTCTCTCTCTCTCTCTTGGTGGGGAGTATGATGAGAACATGGCGAGTTAAGTCGATGAACCTGGTCTCATACTAGATAACAGTCATGAAACCCTGCTGGAAGTGCACAAACTACCTCCGATAGGCCTCTCTCTGAGTAACGGGGAGAAACTTCTCCAGGAATAATACTGTAAACTGCTCCTAAGTCAAGGCTGGCAATCCGGTTGGTCTCGCTAAGCAATAATCCCTCCACCAAGTCTTGGCGGATCCAGACAAGCGAACTATAGCAAAATCGACCCCATTGGTCTCAACAATGCCCATGTTCCTGAGAACCTCATGGCAGCTGTCTAGATAATCCTGGGGATCCTCAGAAGATACACCGCTGAAAGTAGAGGTAAAGAGCTTGGTGAACATATCCAGTCTCCATAAAGCATCGACGGACATAGCCGCTCCATCACCGGTCTGAGCTACCATACCCGGTTGTACTGCTCCAACTGGCTGAACCACTAGAGTCTGAATCTGAGGAGCTACCTACTCCGAAGTACGAGTAGTAGGATTTTGGGCCCCTCCTCCAGCCTGAGAGATGGTTGGTGCTACAGGAAGCAAGCCTGCCCGGGTGACACTCTCCATGAGGCCCACTAATCGGACCATAGCATCTTGAATAACTGGGGTAGAAACAAACCCCTCCGGGACCTGAACTTGGCCCACCGGAACTGCTGGAGTCGGAACCTCCTCATCAAAATCAACTTGAGGCTCCGTCATTGGGGCTGCTGCTCGGGGCTGAGATCTGCCCCTACCTAGGCCTCTAGGACAGCCTCGGCCTCACCCTCTGCCCCTTGTGGGAGCAGCTGCTGGGGGCTCAGGATGCTGAGTGGAGGGTGAGGAAGCGTGTGTTCTCGCCATCTGTAAAGGAATAGAGTAGGAGTTCAATTAGCATTGAGAAACAAAACTGCACGACGAGAAAGAACAAATGTGAAGTTTTTCCTAACTCTGTAGCCTCTGGAGATAAATACAGACGTCTCTGTACCGATCCCTCAGACTCTAGTAAGCTTGTCTGTGAGCTATGAGACCTATGTAACCTAGAGCTCTGATACCAACTTGTCATGACCTGGATTTCCCAACATCGGAGGTTGTGATGGCACCTACTAATGGGAGCTAGGCAAGCCAAACCCTAACTACTTGCTACGCTTCCATGTTGCTTCATTTTAACAAACACAAGGCGATAACATGATAACAGCGGAACTTTAAATAATTTAGCGGAAGTCAACAGTTAAATATCTTAAGGCTACATCTATTACAACTTTTAAAACCTCAAATACCCCAAAACCTGGTGTCACAGTGTCACAGACTGTCTAAGAGTTACTACATACAAAGTCTGAAGAAATACAATACACGGTTTTTGAACAAAGGAAATGAAACAGGAAATAGAGATAGAGGGAGACGTCAGGGCCTGCGGACGCCTGCAGGTCTACCTTGGGTCTCCAAGTGGACTGAAGGAAGCCCTCCAACTACTGTCTGAAAGCTGCTCCTGGATCTGCACACAGTATAGAGTGTAGTATCAGCACAACTGATCCCATGTGCTGGTAAGTGTCTAGCCTAACCTCGGCGAAGTAGTGACGAGGCTAGGACCAGACTACCAAATAAACCTGTGCAGTTCATATATATATAGCGGAAAAGAAATACAGAAATAACCAGTCAATTTGGGAGGGGGAAACATGTTGTGGGGGAGATAATAGTTCCGAATAGAAAGGCATCAAGTAAGAAAAGAAACAACATAACTAGAATATCAACAAGGAAGCAGAAATCAACAATTGCACGGCATCACCCTTCGTGTTTTTACTCTCAGCCTCACCAAAGCAGTTATATAAGAAAAATGTGCACAGCATCACCATTCGTGCTTTTATTCTCGTCCTCACCAAAACAATCATATAATCAAAATGTGCACGGCATCACCCGCCGTGCTTTTACTCTCTTTCATCACCATATAATCAATAGAATCGGCAGGGAATGGTACGTCGTGCGGCACGGTATCACCCTTCGTGCTTTACACTCTTTCCTCACAATAACAAACATTGCACAGGTGAAGCATCACCCTTCGTGCTTTAACACTCTTCCTCACCCAAACAACAATCACAAAAAAAGGGGCAAGGGAATAAATAAAATAGTAATAGAGATCTCGGCAAGGGAATAACAGTTAAACAATTAAATCCCGGCAAGGGAACAACATCAATAATCTCAACATCCCGGCAAGGGAGATAATCAACAAAGCAACAATATCCCGACAAGGGGACAATTTAATAACTCTTTCTCTTTCTTTCACTTTTATTTCATAACTCACTTTACCACTTGATCCAATGCTCCAAAGGGTTCAGTCATCTCATATACTTTCACAATTCATAGTATAACTTGAGCCAATGCTCCAAAGGGTTCAATCATCTCATATACTTTCACAATTCATAATATAACTTGAGCCAATGCTCCCCGATGTTCAAAGGTTACAATTCCTTCCAGTAACTTTCCACAACAATTAGAAATCATCACCAAGGCATGAAAGATACAATAAAATCAAGATCTTCAAAATTTAAAGACTCACGGTCATGCTAGACACCAACGTATAGATACCCGTCACCATGCCTATACGTCGTACTTAACAATTATCACGTAGCAGATAAGACTCAACTCCTAATCCCTCAAGCTAAGGTTAGACCAAACACTAACCTCGATACTACGAACACAACTCAAGGTTCAATTATAGCTTTACCCTCTTGATTCCACCGCCAATTCGCTCGTATCTAGTCACAATTTATGTAATTACATCAATAACCGCTAAATCAATCAATTTGAATGCATGAAAATGAGTTTTCCAAAGTTTTACCCAAAAAGTCAAAATCGCCCCTGGGCCCACGTAGTCAAAACCCGAGGTTCGAACCAAAACTCGATTACCCATTCCCCAACGAGCTCAAATATGTAATTTATTTTGAAATCGGACCTCAAATCGAGGTCCAAATCCCCAATTTTTGAAAAACCTAGGTTCTACCCAAAACACCCAATTTTCCCCATGAAAATTATTGATTTGAAGTTGAAATCATGTTAAAAGATGTTAATTATTTAAGAAAACTAGTTAAAATGACTTACAATTAATTTGGAGAAGAAAGGTTGTTTGAAAAATCGCCTCTTATGTTTTTGGAGTTTTTGAAAAATGCAAAATAACTGAAAATCTCGTCTATTTATACCCCTCTCAGACCTCTTGTGTGGATGGCACAAAATGGACCACGGCCGCACAGGCCTTCCTGAGATACTGCGGTCCAGTGCTATGTGTGGACCGCACGAAATGGACTGCGGCCGCACAGGCCTTCCTGAGGTACTGCGGTCCAGTGCCCTGTGCGGTCCGCACGAAATGGACTGCGGCCGCACAGGCCTCCACCGCGCACTGCACGAAACCGGCAGCGGACCGCACTGGCCCCCTTCCGCAATCGCACATGTTTTTGTGCGGACCGCACTGGCGGGTTCAGAGACCTGCAACATCTGGTTTTAAGTCTAAAACAGCCTGAGCCTACCCGAAACTCACCCGAGCCCTCGGAACTCCAAACCAAGTGTGCATACTAACTCAAAAACATCATATGGACCTACTCGTGTAATCAAATCATCAAAATAACATCATGAACATCAATTTAAATCTCGAGATCAATGAAATTTTCTCAAAACTTCTTTAAACATAAATTTTGCGATTTAAGTCCGAATCACGTCACATGACATCCGTTTTTTACCCAATTCCACAAAAATATCTTAAATCATATATAAGACCTGTACCGGGTGCCGGAACCAAAATACGGGCCCGATACCATCATGTTCTAATCCAATTTCATTTCAAATTTCTTTAAACAATTCCAGAAAATAATTTCCTTTAAAAATTCATTTCTCGGGCTTGGGACCTCGAAATTCGATTCCGGGCATACGCCCAAGTCCCATATTTTCGGGTCCGGGTCCGTTTACCCAAAACGTTGACCAAAGTTAAATTAGCTCATTTTATAATCAAAACTTATCGTTTTTCATATATTATCATATTTAAGCTTTCCGGTTATGCGCCCGGACTACACATGCAAATCGAGGTGATTCTAAATGAGATTTTCAAGGCCTCAGAATACCGAATTTCGTTTTAAAACAAGTGAGGGTCATCACAATATCGTAGCGGAAGCATTTATAGTGTTTAATTCACATGTGAATTAAACAATTAACACATATGGAGATTATTCGAGTTACCTCTTGAAGCGTGAACAAATCAGATTAATCTCGGTCTCCAATTCTAGAGTTTCAAGACCGCGACCTCAGCAAAACCTCCACAGTCTTCTACCGTGTTACCCAAATAATATTCGAAAAGAGAGAATTTCGGGTGGGCAAAATGCCAAGGAAGAAAATGTGTAAACCCAGTGTCAAAAACAGCCAGCCCTATATGGAGTATATATAACTACGTTTTTTAGGTTAAAACCTTTTTCCAAAACCTGTTAGGTTTTCTTCTTCTACTAAGAAAAGGTTTCCTTTATTTCCTATTATTTAGGCATAATAGGGACCACGGAATTTAATTAACAAGACTTTCTATTATGGAATTAATTTTGAAATTTGAAATTAATTTCTACCATAATAAATTATGAATTATTCCACTAAAAATTTGTAATTGTAATACTTAGTTCAATTTCGAAATTCTTCCATAAAACCTTATTTAACTCCCCATGTTAAGATTCAGATACTAACCGATCAAATTAAATTACTGATAATTTAATTTATTGATTACTTCTTTTAGACTTTCGCTTAACTTATTTCATGTGTTGGATACAAAATTCACCGGTTGGGTTTACACATGAAAACTTATAAGCTTTCATAAAGGAATATCATCAATCTCAAAAATCGAGACATAGATTCTATCAACTAATTATTACTTCGCCAATGTATATTATTTTTGTCCAATTTACTAGGCTTATTGACCCACAAAAGAATCTCGCTTTTTAATAAATCAAAACAATAAATGTCACACACAACTAATAATAAATATATCAAGATTAAGAGTATAAGTACATTGAATGGACTAGAGAAATTATTTTATTAAGCCAGTATAAAATACTCATCTCTACTTGATCCGTTCAATACATACAAAATGTACAAGCATAAGAAATCGGAATAAAAATATTCCCATAATCAAAATAAATTCCCATAATCAAAATAAATTATATTTAATCTTGTGCTACAATCATTCCGATGGTCTGCAATTCCATCATTAGATTGTGAACATCAACTTTATGACTTATAAGAACCGATGATTTAATCTTTCGTGTACAAGCTAAACTCTATACACTAAATCATCTACTATATATAAGCAATTGACACACAGATAAATACATGATGTATTTAAAATAAACTTTATTGAATTGAATAAATGAATAAACAATTATTCCATAAAGAATATTATAACGATACGCATGATTTATAGTATATATATCCTAACAGCATGTGCATGAAAACTGCTATTGACGTGCAAAATATAGTAATCTGAACTACCACTTTTCCACGTGAAAAACAAACAACAACATGCATGCAGTTGTTGTTTTATTCTTCAAATATGCAAGCATGTTACATGGCAAAAACCTATGGCTGGCCTGGTGAAAATAAATACTGATGGTAGCTATTTGAAGAACTCTGGTAAAGCTGGCATAGGTGGAGTAATTAGGGATGCAAATGGCAGCTTCATTGCTGCTTACTCTGTCCCTGTTCAATGTGAAAGTAATAATGCCGCCAATTGGGGTGCTAGGTGATGTAAAATGCAAGGTTACTCTCAATACTGCGTAGAATTGATTTCTAATATACTCACCAAGAGGTTCTCCGATAATTTGAGGCTTAAAAACATCATTGAAGCTCAGTCTCTCATTGCCTTAGGGAAGCAAACCACGTGGCGGACAGCTTGGCTAAAGCTGCTACAAGGACAATGGAATCCTCTATCATGATTTTCTAATGCTGCCTGCAAATGCTAAGGGATCCTTTCACTTAGACAAATGGCAGTTACGTACCATCCTTGAGGATTAGATATGACAAGACCAACTTCAAAGTTAGTTAAGTGTACAATTCTTGTATAATGGAGGTGGTTAGGAATTGTATAGGGGTTATCTGATTCTCACCTCTGTTCTCGTTTTGATCCTTAGGGATGGTTTTATGGTGTTGTATCAAAGAGGTCAGGTGATGCCCCCTCTTCTCTGTAGACTTTCTTTGATATACTACATAATACTCATCAAGCTCTAGGTATAACTTATTTAAAATATAATATATATATATATATATATATATATATATATATATATATATATATAACTACATTGCAACTCTTTTTAATTATTTAAAATATATATATATATATATATATATATATATATATATATATATTGAATCCCGTGGACATAGCACAAAAACATAGCATAGTGATCAAAGGGATTCAAAACCGTTATAAGGTTATTTGTTCAATTATCATTGGCCACAATCTCTTTTATAATAAATCCCCTTAGCGTTAATCCTTGTGATGACCCGATAGGTCATCTTATGTTTTAAAACTAAATTCTACGTTTCGAAGCATAAAATAGTTCACTTTAGACTTCCTCGACTTGCGTGCATGGTCCGGATGTTTTTCGGAAGGCTTATATGTTAAAAAGTAATAAAAAGGGAATTTTTGCCTTAAAAATTTAATTTGAGTTGACTTCGGTTAACGTTTTGAGTAAACGGACTTGGATCCATGTTTTGACCATCCCGATGGGTCCGTATCAAAATATGGGACCTGAGCTTATGTCCGGAATCGAATTCGGAGGTCCCTAGCTCGAGTTATGAATATTTATTGAAAATTGAAAGTATGAAAGTTTAATGGTTTTTAAGAATTGATTGATATTTGGTCTTATTGATATCGGGCCCGTATTTTGGTGTCCGATCCCGGTACATGTCCATTATAATATTTATGACTTGTTTGTGAAATTTGATGAGAAACCGAGTTGGTTTGACGTGATTCGGACGTCCGGTTGTGAAAATAGAAGTTTTAAAGTTTCTTGAAAACTTCATTTGATTTGGTGTTCAATTCGTAGTTATAGGTATTATTTTGGCGATTTGATCATGCGAGCAAGTTCTTATGATGTTTTAGGACTTGTGTGCATATTTGATTTGGAGCTCCGAGGGCTCGGGTGAGTTTCGGATAGGCTACGGAGTGAATTGGACTTTGAAAGCATAGCTGATGCATTTTTGTATCTGGTGTCTGTTGCAGGTCTCGCATTTGAGAAGAAACATCACATTTGCGAGCCTGGGCATGGTAGGGGTACTTGCATTTGCGAACTTGCTAGTTCCGGTTTTGCAAAGGCAGAGTCGCATTTGCGACTCAGCACTGTTGGGATTATCTTCGCGTTTGCGAAGGATGGTCCGCATTTGCGAGAGCATCAGGGTTTGCATTTGCGACCACTTTATCGCAAATGCAATCACTTGAGATTCTGAGGGGAGTTTGCAATTGCGGCCACTTTCTCGCAATTGTGATGTTCGCAACTGCAAACATGATATCGCATTTGCGATATCTACAGCTGTGTAAAACTTAAGTTAGACGGGATTTTTCTCTCATTCATCAAATTTTCAAATCCTAGAACCTTAGAGGCAATTTTTCCAAGACCATTGCTTCCCCAAAACATGATAAGTGATTCTAACTCATCTTCTTTCAATCTTTCATTACATTTCATAAGTATTTAACCTAAAATCTAGTGTTTTCATAATGGAAATTTGGGAGTTTGGATAGAATTAGGAATTTTTGAGAAATTGAGATTTAGACCTCAAATTGGGGTCAGATTTTGAAACAAATTACATAATCAGGCTCGGGGGTGAATGGGTAATTGAATTTTGGTCCGAATTTCGGGTTTGGACCAAGCGAGCCCGGGAGTTGACTTTTGTTGACTTTTTCAATAATGACTTAAATTGAATCTTTTGTAATCGTGGGTGCTTTCTAAGGCTTATTTTGAATCGTTTGGTTGGTAATTTACTAGATATTATTGGTTCGAAGGTTTGTTTGAAAGACAAAGTTGTGGTTGAGCTTTGAGTGGTCTTTGGAACGAGGTAAGTGTTGTATTTAACCTTGACTTGAGGGAATTAGGAACCCTCAGATTATGTGCTATATGAATTTCATATAAGCGGCGTATATGCGAGATGACGAGTGCTTATACGCCGCCGAATTATCTCTTTTCCCGGATTTTCCATTTTTTTCTTAATTATTTCCTTCCCTGTCCTAACTGTTACATGGTCTAAATGTTTTCCATGCTTAACTGCTACTTGTTAATCAATATCTTCTTCTGTTAACGATGTTAGTTCTTCCATAGTTCCATGATTCCCTGCTATTAGCTTAAATTGACCTACTTGCACCTTGTAATTGTCAATTGGTGGATTGGTCTCGTTGCATAGTATTACTCGTGTAGATTTTTTTATTGTACAAGTTTCATTTTGGTTCAGTTTGGTATTTATCGATCGTAAAGGCGTGTGGTTGAACTATTGATTTGATTGTGCTTTGAGTATTTGGTACTGCTATGGTGGGATCGGGCTGCACGCTGCAGCATGTGTAATAAGGGTGGAATGATATGGTAGAATAAGGGTGAATATGTACTATATGGTGGGATCGAGTTGCATGTCACAATAGGAGGAATAAGGGTGGATTAATTTAGTAAAATAAGGTGATTTATGATACTGATATTGGTATATGATGGGATCGGGTTGCACGCTGCATCATTTATATATTATCTCTGTTGTTGATGCTATTACGGTAAAATAAGGAAGGTTTCTGTGTTGCTGGTGGGATCGGATTGCGCGCCGCAATAACCTATATGTTTCCATTTCTTGAGATTCGTTGGTTTGAGGTATTTTTACTTGAACTGTTAGAGATTTGATAATTCTTGACGACTTTGGTTTAATCTTGAGGTTGTGGTTATTATTCCCAGTTGACTGTTTCACTCTGTTCAGTATTTCTATTTTCTGTCATTATTATATATACTGCGTACAGGTTGTAGTGTAAGTGACCCGCCTTAGCCTCGTCACTGCTTCATCGAGGTTACGCTCGACACTTACCAGTACATGGGGTCGGTTGTACTGATACTACACTCTTCACTCTATACATATTCTGGAGATGGTCTCAGCGGCGGCTACTAGAAAGCTCGGATCAGACGGTTGCGCAGACTTGAGGTACGGTTGCTCAGCGCTTGCAGTCCCTGGAGTGCCCTTCCCCTTTCTATTTAGCTGTGTATTTTCATTCAGACAGTTTTGTATTTATTTCAGATCCTTGCATTTGTTAGGTGTTGTCCTGATTTTTTTACCATATTTGGTTTTCCTATCTCATGAAGGAAATGACAACATATTTACCATAATAGTGTTTTTCTTTTCCTGGATGGAAAATATAAATTTTCCATATTTGGCTAGTCATTTTGCTTGTAGGAAAATATTTGGACTTCTATAAATTCAGGATTCTTCCTTCTTATTCGGTAGCATCCACAATGTAGCCATAGGGAGCTTGAGGGGGAAAACTTTACGGGACAAGTGTTAGTGTGTCACTTGTGTTTACCTCTTCGTGAGGTTGTTCTCGATATTTTGTACTCTATTTTATATAGTGGATTTCTTATCACAGTTATGGACATAGGTCAGTTGACGGAATCACGTTAAATATTTGTATCTCTTTTGGTAGATTTCTCATTTGTTGTCTGATTTATCGTTGTTCAAAGTTTTCTTTGCTAGTTTCCACATGACACCTAATTATTTCGGTCCTAACAAGTGGTATCAGAGCGAGGTTCAAGACAGGTTCATCTTGGCGGGTTAAGCTCTAGCCGCAACCAATTTGACGATAATCATGACTTTTGTCCGAGAAATTTGACCAAAGTGCTACGCACGATGAGACAAACTTTGTGGTGGAGATTTGGAGATGCAACTTATTGAAGATTATGAGAAGAAGGTGGATCAAGTTAATTTCGTCAGAAAATTTAGGCCAAGGGAGAGAATTGTTAGGTGTTGTCCTTCTTACCATAATTGGTTTTCCTATCTTATGAAGGAAAGGACACCATATTTACCATAATTGGGTTTTTTTTCCTAAAAGGAAAACATAATTCTTTCATATTTGGCTAGTCCCTTTTCTTGTAGGAAAATGTTTGGAGTTCTATAAATTGAAGATTTGTCCTTCTCATTCAGTAGCATTCACAATGTAGCCATAGGGGGCTTGAGAGTCGTGTTTAGGAGGAGAATTTTATGGGACAAGTGTTAGTGTGTCACTTGTGTTTACCTCTTCGTGAGGTTGTTCTCTCGATATTTTGTACTCTCTTTTATATAGTGGATTGCTCATCTCCGCCGTGGATGTAGGTCAGTTGATCGAACCACGTTAAATGTTTGTGTCTCTTTTGATAGATTTCTCTTTGTTGTATGATTTATCGTCGTTCAAGGTTTGCTTTGCTAGATTCCGCATGACACCTGATTTTTCTGGTCCTAACAGTATATACTATTCTAATAGCTCGTGTACTTATGACACCAGGTTCAGGGATTGTGTAGTAGGTGTTTGATAGTTTTAGCTTTCGCATTCATATTTTAGTTATTTTAATTAGTATTTTGCGTTATTCAATTCAATTGTTGAAAATAAATAATATATTTTAATGTTGGCTTGCCTAATAACTAAAATGTTAGGCGTTATCACTATTCCGATGGTGGGAATTCCGGATCGTGAGAATCGTACACCTGCCACTGTATGCACCAGTAAACTAGATACAGCATAATAGCGGCCAGCATCCGGAAAAAACAAAGGGACAACCATTAGTGGCAGATGCAAGTATGCAACCATGAGTTCGCAAGTTCGGCAAACCCAATACATTTGTGGTCGAACATGTACACGTGCGAAAAGTAAGCATGGATAATGTTAAAATATATCATTCAAACTCACCCTGTCAATTTAAAATCCAAAATGTCTAAATTTTAAACTTACAGTAGAGTTATATTAAATAAATACCATTTTAAAATATTACATCCTATAAATATCTTTTATAGTTTATAGCAAAAAATTTAAATATAGTTTCATCCTACAATTAAGGCACCATATATGCTACAAAATATTTTTCTCTCATTTTTTATATTTTCTCTCACCATCTCCTCTGACCAGCTTTTCTCTCTCTTCTTCCATACACTTTACCCTCTTCTCCCACAAACTTACGTTTCATAAATCTTCTCACACCCTAAATCTCTATTTCTCCGCCATTGTCACCTCTACTCTCTTCTCCCACATACCCACGTTACTCAAATTCTTTGTCCTCTCTGTATTTTCACAGCATAATCAATCTTTATTATTATTTGGCATACAAAAACAGAACTATAAAACAACAAATTTCAGTAAGAAAAACGGAAGAAATATAGAGATAGAGAAAGTAGAGGAGAAAGAGATCTAACCGTCCATCTCAACGATAGGGTTTTCAACCTTGATTTTGTCGAAAGCCATGTTTACAGATGAAAGAGGTGAAATTGTATTCACATGTATTCAGCAACATTCATTTATATATTTTAGATGTATTAAAAAGTTGTGATTATTCTCTTGTATTCAGTTTTAGTCAGGTATAATTAACTATTTTATTCAGCAGTAGTTAGTTGTATTCAAGTGTTTTATACAACTGTATTCAGTTGTATTCAGTTGTAATTAGTTATATTCAACTATTTTATTCAGCAGAAGTTAGTTGTATTTTGTTGCATTCAAGAGTTTTATTCAGCTGTATTCAATTGTATTTTGCTGTATTTAATAGAAAAAAAGGATAAGAGAATTGAGAAGTTCGATCAGATGTGTTGCTCTGGTTTTTCCTTCTTTTCACGTTTTTGAGTTGCTTTCTTTGAGCAAAATACAAATTAGTGTGTACTCGTTTTAGTTCTTTGAGTTAAATTAGGAGACTATCATGTGATTTGATTTTCTTTCGTTTTTAACAAGTTTAAGTTCCCATAATTTGCACAAAAAAGTTACTGTATTTCACTGAAATTTTGCTTGAATACAGTTAAATACAGCTGAAATTTCGCTTGAATACAGTTAAATACAGATAACACTTAGCTGGATTTCCCGTTTTCACGCCTATTTTTTTTCTTGTATTAATGAATACAACCGTTTAAATACATGAAATACATTGTATAAAAACATAAAAGATATCTATAGAGCGTAATATAGCAAAAGGTATCTATAAATGACTAATTAGGACTAAAAGATGGTGCTTTGTGAAAAATTCTCTTTTACAATTACCAAATCAAACTAATTGTGTCGGGTTATTAAATCTAAAGACCAAACCAATAAAACTCGGGTTTTTCACTCTCGGGTTTTCGGGTTTTTCGGGGTTTTTCGGTAAAATCTTCATAGAACAAAACATATAAATTGTGCTCAAAATATTTCTTTAATCCTAATAAGATACAACTATATAAAGTATTTTCCAAGAAAGTAATACAAAATATGAGATGTGTCATGGCATTATCCTAAAATATTCAACAATAAAGACAATATAATTATGTAATATAAATATTGCTAATTAAAAAACCATAATAAAAATAAACATAATCTAAAAGTACCAAGTCATGCTAAAATAAGTAGACTAATGAGGGAGTATTAGTTACATGACTAAACGCTAAAGAAAAAATAAAAATAGGTTATGCATTTTTATCTAAATTATTGCAAAACAAAAAATAGATATTTAATACATTCTATGTTCGTGGTATTGAATTGAATGTCTTTTTTTAGCATTAGTATTGATTTGATTTTGGTATGGGCTTTTTTTAGCATTATTTAATTTACTAACGTTAATAGCTATAAAACTTATTGGAACATTCAAAAGTTCTAAGTCCAACCTTGAAATAATACCTTAAAAGATAAATTATGAATTTTTTTAAGAAATATTTATAAATTACATTACAATAATTATATTTATATATTAAATATATCTAAAATTTCTATATATGTAATATCGGGTTGATTTGGTTTTGGTTTGACTTTCTTTAGCTAAAACCAAACCAAATCAATTATGGTCGGGTTTTTTTTCAACACCAAACTAAATCAAACCAAACCATAATCAGGTTTTTTTCCTCAGTTTGACTCCGATTATCGAGTTTGTACGGTTTGCCGGTTTCTTTTGTATACCCCTACATAGAGTCACATCGAATCTTTAAACTCCTTTAACATATTTTGTCTAAGTTACCCCGCCCTCGAACATGTAGCGAAGGGATTCAGTTGAATCTCTCAAGAAATTACTGTGCAAATAAGGTAAAATAATAGGGAAGTTTTTTGTATTGTAATAAAGATGGTTCAAATTTTGTTTTAATTATTAGTACGTAGATTTGAATGTCTGGTACCTCGCATCTTTTGAATCCTTGATGAAATTCCTGGCTCTACTAATATATTTTGAGACTTATAAAAGGATTCCTTGGATAAAGGATCTGACAAAAGGAAAATAAAAAAATCTAACATGTAGTCTTAACATAACAGCTACTTCCAAAGATCTTGAGATCCCTAAATTAATAATTACTATATACCATGTACAAAGGATTGCATACTAGAATAAAATAAAGCAAGAAGATTAAATTAATTAAAGGGCATGCATCAATATTCTTTTTAATTATATTAAGCATAGAGAATTTTAGTTGAGGCGCGTTTGTTGTTTTTTTTTTCAGTTGAGGCACGTTTTGAATAGCAAATACATTACAATCCTCCTCCACTATGGGGACATCCGATAAAATTGAAATGAATATAAACATCCCAGGCATCTTTTGATAGATGGAACAAACAAGAAAAAAGCTTAAGTTATATATGTAAATAGTGTAAATTATTCACACTGCCTGATTATATATCGTATTTTGAAAGAGAGAAAAAATGACATTACTTCCTTATACATTGATCCTATTTATTTCTCAGTTTATTCCTTGTGTATACCTTTTAAGAAAACATTAATAATAGGAATTAGTATTTAATTAAATTGACCTAATTTATTCTTTAGTATCTCAATCTTCTTACTTCTTTTTAGAACATACAGTAGAGTAGTGGGTAAAGTGAACTAAGTAATTGTTCTGGATTTTCTAAAACAACAAGTATTTTGGAACAACTACTTATAGTTAAAAAGAAAGTAGAAAATATAGGATAAAGGAAATATTAATTGTTTACCGTGAAAATGGTAACAACAATTAAATTTGTAAATGGGATTCTAAAAATACGTGATTTATTTTTATGCTAGTTGTTAGAACAGATGCAAAGGGTATGAAATTTAACGAAGAGATTCAAGCTAAAGCGAGGCAGTAATCAAACCGAGATGCTTGTAGCCCGAGCCTCGGACTGGTCGATGGAGGACCTCGGGGTCGATATTCCGATTCGAGCTCGAGCTATCGGGGTAACCGGGAAAGGGGATAACAGTTAAGGTATGATCAAACAAGGCTCTTTATGGCCAATGCCAAGCAATAAATGAAGAACAAGTATGAAACTAGTAAATGCTAAGAGCGGCCTCGAGCTAGTAAGAATGAGTAAGCTAGAGAGAAGAAAGAGAGAGAGATATTATTGGTCTTGTGGAGATATAGATGGAGCAACATCAGACCTTTACAAAGTAACATGGATTCCCTTTATATAGGAGAATGAATACAATATGTTACAGAGTGCATTAAATGTAAAGATACGGGGATGGGACGGCTAGGCACGACGCTAGACCCTGCTGATGCTGGCTGCTTGCCTCGGGAATTCCCCATCCTCGGAACCTTTGTTGGGTCGCGGGCAAACCTCAGGGGAGGGAGATCGATCGTAGTCCTGCAGCCTCAAGATACTGATATGAACCCCCGAATGCACCTTAGTGTCGAGAAATAGACTCCTCCGATTTCACCGTATACAGATAGTCTCCGCGTTTCCTAGAATGAAGTAATAAGAAACGATTTTGAATCGTCGTCTCGAGGTCATCATTGCTGTGACGTCAACCGTTTAAGAGCATTAAATGCCATGTTCCAGAGAATTGTGCAAGGCTGCCGTCATATGCGGTAATCGAGAAACCCACGAACTGCCATTGGCTCGTCCCTTTAGCTTCCCCAATAGTTCCTATAAATGCATCGGTTGCTTGACACTTTCCACTTTCCACTTTCACCCCACTTCCAAGCTCACGAGTCAGAATTTTTGTATTTGACACCCCTTTATCTTTTCATTGAGGGATTTTTACCATTGACACGGCTAGGACCTCTAGGACGGTTCCTCGACGGAATGACGCTGCATCATCATCTTGATCGCCTAAGGAAGAAACAAGAGCGGTTCCCTCCTTGGAACAATGTACCCCACCTGATCTCGATGTGTCAGAGGATTTTAATGTCGATGCCACTTCATATACACCGGGTTGATGCAAGCATGTGTCCCGATATGTTAGCGTTATGACCGATATTAGCAAGGTGAGGAAGGACTGCCGATGGAACGAGGCAGTGGAGGTGGAGATTCCCAGTCCCAACGATAATATAACTGACTTTAAGGTTGGCTTCCTTCATGTGTACACCTACACATTCACCCTGGGACCTGATAAATCTATCGAGTCCTCTCCCCTGGAGATAGACTTGGTTATCCTTGATTTCTGCGACCGATACCAAGTGAGGATTGGTCAGATCTACCCTTCTTTTTGGAGGATAGTGTTGATGCTTCGTTATTTCTTCGAAGGGGTTGAGGGTGAGATCTTTACCCTCAATCATCTAGTCAGGATGTACAACCCTCAATTGTATTGAGGTTTAATCAGGCTCCGCCATCGGTCCAAAAAACCATTTTCACGAGCGTCGACGAGGGAAAGGATCGAGGATGGATAAGCAGGTTTATCCGAGTAAGGACCTCGGATATCATCCCGACCCAGAGGATGCCTTTTCCGGAGAGGTGAAATACCCGACATAAGCAATTTTGCCCTTAGCTGCTTTTCAACTATTCTTCCTTTTGAAATAATCATCTCTTTGTGCTCCCTACAGCCGTTGCTTGACACCCGGATGTGGTCTTAGATTTGTCGGGATGGATCGGGCGGTTGAACGAGAAGTTTCCATATCGCGTTCGGTCTTGGACCGGGCTGGCTAAGAAGCGTTGGGTGGCCAAGAATCATGGTGAGGCTCCTTTACCGCCTATGCTTCGTATTTTGTTTTTCTTTCTGAGCCCTTAGCGAAAGCGTATTGCGGTTACTGCGCTGGTGCAGGTCTTGGCGAGAATATGCTGATGAGGCCACCCCCTGGTGGAGAAGCAGGGGCCTTGGAGCCCGACACGAGCAAGAAGAGGAAAAGTAGGGCAGTTGTTGTCCATCCTGCGACAAAGAAAACCAGGTCACTCGAGCATCGAGCCGTTGCCATGACTACTGCTTCAACCTCAAAGTCAAATCCTGATACTGAATGAGAGGATGATGATGGAAGCCCGCTAAGGAGGAGAACAAGGTCGAGTGCGAGAGACTCGCAGGCGCCTCGGTCAGAGGCTGCTGAGTCCGGAATGGCTGGCTCCGATCGGGATCGTGGGTCGGGGTCCTTAAAGAGGATGTTGATGTAGCTTCGAATCACATAACTGGATTTGATGCAGCTTCCGCCAGGGGGACTGCTGGCGTTGATCCTGAAGGATTAGGGCTCGGAGCTTTCTAGGAACATGGGTTGCCACTTGGAGAAATTGGCGACCTGAACGACTTTATGTCGAGCTTCCCAGTCTCGTTGGGGGAACTACGGGATGCCCACGGGATGATCGGTGCCACAGCGGGGACTCCTTTCAAATGGGGAGACTTTATTACTACCATTTTTGATGGTGTTATTGATAGAGCTGATCTCGATATTCTTGGTGCCATCGAAGCGGCGGAGAAGTTCATATAGCATATGATAGCCATTTCTCGTGCATTTCTTTTGTCCTCGAGCATCATTCTTCGTCTTTCTAACTTTTCTGTTATGTCGTAGTGTAAGGAGATGTACGATCATGCCATCCTCCGGCTCCACGGGGAGCTTTCTTATCATGAAAAGGAGCGTAAGAAAGTTACTTTGAAGCTGCAGGATTCGGAGGCTTGCTCTGCCCGGGGAGATAAAGAGCTTGGAGAACTTCAGGCCGCTTTGGAAACGGCGCTCCGGTAGAAAGCCAATCTTTTCGCTCAAGTACTTTGCCTTTCCCGTGCCCGACTTTTTATCCCATATTCACAAACATTATGTATTCGTATATTCATTGGCTTACCCTTCTCATGTAGGTCGAGCAGAGTGGCTTGCAGATTAATCAATTGAATGCGAAGATCTCCGGTTTGAGATAACAAAATGAAGTAGCGGCCAGGGAGTTAGCGACATCCCTAGATCTTCTCAAGGATGCTCGCAGGGAGATTGTTGCTTTGGCTGCGGCTAAGTCCGAGGTCGAGCAAAATGCTATTACTTATCAGGAGGACGCTGCCACGGCGCATAGAGTAGCTCGTGACATATCCATAGCAGCTGAGCAGAAACTAAACCGGGCTATTGAGCATGCTAAGGCGGAGGCGAGGAGAGAGACCCTGGAGGAACTCGGGGCCAAAAGTATCGATCTGTTAGCTGATCTTAAGGAGGCCCGTTCAGCGGAAGAAGAACGGGCGCTCTTGGTTGCTCCCGATAAGGGCGAAGATAATAGTGATGAGGTGTAGTCTCCGAGTCATTTTTGTGTCCCTTCCCTTTCCCCTTGTATATGGCCCTCCGGGGGATGGATTGTGTAAAGATGTTTTGCTTTTTGACAATGTAAAAAAAGGAGTTTTCATTCTATTAGTCCTTCTCCTTGCCCCTTTGCTTTTGCATTTTAGCCTTTGTCTCTCGGCGTCGGCTCTTCGGGCTTGCTCTCGGGTCAACAAGGGCCCTGAAACTGGCCATGCCCCGGGGTTAAATCGATAGCTCCTCTCGAACCAATGTTTGTGACGTCGGGGGTCTCCCTGAGGTCCCGCAATTTTTTGAGTCACGTGGGAGCCGGAGTGATTTCGCCAGTACATTCCCCTAGGAGAGGGAGACGTTAACGCGGCCAGAATTAATTGGACTTCTTGGGTAAGTGTGTAGTTGTTGCTTTGCCCCTATATATTTGTTCATCTATCTCTTAAGTGGCGAATTTGCTGTTCTTGATAAGGCTATCTCTTCTGTAGAGCCTGGCGCTTTGTGCTAGCCCTTCCGCTTCCCTATTTCAGAAATTTTTTCTCAGATCCTCACTTTTTCCCCCTAATCTGTCGTAGCCATAGCCGCTGAGTCTGATCATCGGGTGGAGGGGAGTCTCTCCTGCGTTCCACATTCAATCGG
Organism: Nicotiana sylvestris; assembly: GCF_000393655.2. Lineage (NCBI taxonomy): Eukaryota > Viridiplantae > Streptophyta > Magnoliopsida > Solanales > Solanaceae > Nicotiana > Nicotiana sylvestris. The sequence continues at coordinate 154,684,707 of NC_091067.1, forward strand.
TGCCAGCGGCTCGCCTCCGATGTCGGGAGAGTGAGGCTCGGGGTGCTCCGCCTCGAGGAGGGCTGTCACACCGGGAAAACCTCCCAATGTTTCGGGCTATTGAGAGCATGTGTCGTGGATCATTTCATCAGTGAGGGAGGAAAACCTTGAGGTGATCAGAAAAGATTGCGGATGGGGGGAAGGCGCGATTTTGCAAGTACCTTCCCCCGAGGAGAGTGCCATGACATATGTTGAGGGATTTTTGAGCGTATACACTCGTGTTTTTGCGCCGGGTTCCCCAGACCGGGTCGTGCTTTATTTCTGTCGAAGATATCAAGTAACGTTGGCACAAGTACATCCCTCTCTTTGGAGAATAATGTAGGCGATGAGATATTTTGTTGACAAGACCGGGATAGAATTTACCCTAAACCACCTCGTGAGGTTGTATTGGCCATTGCGCTACCGGGGCCTGATTGCTCTTCAGCGTCGATCCATTCGAGCTCCTACAATTGGCAGCGAGGAGGATGAGGACTGTGGATGGATAAAACGGTTCGTTCGGATCAGACGACCGATGTTATCCCTAGAGAATTTTTGTCGTTTCTTGAGAAATGGAACTTCACACGTAAGTGCTTCATATGAGTTGTCTTCGTTTCAACCTGAGGTTGGCTTCATAACGATATCTTTCTGTTCTTTATTTGTAACAACTCATTGGTCGCCCGGCGAGGTCCCTGATTTAACCGAGTGGTCTCGTAAGCAGGCACCTTGCTCGATTTATGATAGGCGCCAGTGGCGAGATCTGTCAAAAGGGAGATGGGAGGCGAAGCATCATGGTAGGTGCCCAGTGCTCTGCCTCCTAAGAAATGGCATCTTTCTTGCCGACTTAATTGATTTATCTGTCGCAGGTAACGAGAGTCCTTTCGAGGCGAGGTCGTTTCCCCTGGGAGAGGAGGAGAGGTTGTTGGCCTCGGGATCAAGGAGTGCCGATAAAAGGAAAGATGTTCCGGGGTGCAAAAAGGTTTGTAGTGAGGCGACTTCTTCGCAGCGGTTAAGGAGAAGTGATTCGGTCGATCGTCAACCTTCTGGGAGTGGCACGTCATCAGACGTTGCTTCGGCCTTCGGCGAGGCTCAGCGTTTTGGCCTTATGGTGAGTTTTGACTACTGTAAGAATGTTCTGGCCCTGCGCTCTTCTTATTTTTTGTTATCTAGATTTCTTTCATAGGTCTTTGACAGGCTTAAAACCGAGTTGCTTCGTTGCGAGGACCCGTTGTGGGAGGCTTTGGATAGGTAGAAGTCCCTCAAGCTTCTTTGTGCGGCAAAGAAAAGCGAGCTCGTCTCCTTACGGTGTGAGGTGGACTGGAACCGGGCCCGGGAGGTCCTCCTGGAGAAACATGTACCCTGTATTTCATGCTGGCTTGCGCTCCCTTTCTATCTTGGCGACTTGATGTTTTGCTATTTCAGTTGAAGGACAAGGCGGATGAGCTGGGACAACTCTGAGGCGAGGTTGGCCGATTCAAACGCGAATTCACTGAGTTGCAGGCGCATGTAAGCGCATATTTTGTGGCCAAAGAGAGGGCTCAGGCCGGGGCTTCTACTCTTGAGGCGCAAATCCAGATTGTTCGTGCGAACAATTCTACTCGGGCGAAGATGATCGCAAGGTTTTCATCCGAGCTTTCGAGGGCGAAAACCGAGTGGTGAATGTCCTATCCGAGGTTTTGATGAGCAATACCAAGGTGGGACAGAAAGTGGCAGCCTATTCAAGGAGCATTGTCGTTGCTAAAGCTGAGCTGAAGAGGGCCTTCGATCGTGCAAGCAATAGCAAGGAATATGTGAGGTGCAGATCTCGGAGGGAAATCCTCGAGGAGATTCATGCCAAGGGCTTCGATCTCTCGGGGGAAATCGAGCAAGCCAAAGGAGAGGAGTACGATGCCAAGTTCCTTCTATCCGATGCTGAGGACGGTGAGGAGGAGGCCACCGGGCCATAGTTGTCGAAAGGGGGAACATCTATTCCCTGCCTTCCTCTTTGTGTGTATAGATTTCATAATATTTCGTAGGTAGAGATTGTGCTTCACCGCCAATATGTAAAAATAAGAGGGGGAACCCCGTAATTTGTATCTTTTGTACTCTTGTTCGTCGGGATTTCAATCGGGTCAATTCGACCTTTGGACTGATAGAAACCTCCGAACCTGCAATATGGCCCCGATGTTTATTAGGTCGGCGATAACGGCTTTTATTTTTTGCCCTTAGGCTTGCGTACTTTAACCGTTTTCGTGTTCAATCTCCGAGTCGGGATTCGACTCGAGCTCGATTTACCCTCGAGTTTTACAGTTGCATGGGCTGGCGATAATGGCTCTTACACATTGGGTCGGAGCAACCTTTTATGTATGTGGCCCTTAGGCATGCATAGTTAACTATTTTGGATCCGGTGTTTGAATCGGGTTACGACTCGAGCTCATTTTAATCCTCAAGTTTTCAATTTTCAAGCTGGAGACAGTGGCCCTTACACTATTGGTCGTTGCGACCTTTTAGTGTGCGGCCTGGAGGCTCGTTTGGTTGGCGACAATGGCCCTTACGCTTTTTCCCGTGGGCATTTTGTAGGCTTTGTTTTCCTCTTGTTAAGGTTTTTTTGAAATGATTTTTCCTGACCCGTCGTCGGTTCGGGAAGAACCTCGATTTCAAGTCGTTAGTGGAGATGTCCGAGCACCTCGGAAGGTTTTTAGCTCGTACGCTGAGTAGCTCGAAGCCTTGCGATTTGGAGCTGGCATGGTCGAAGCTCGTTTGCCTATTGAGGGAAGCCTGTTTAAACCGGTTCTTTTCGAAGTATATTCGAAGTAATGGCCAGCGATTTTGTTAGCGATAGTCGGGTGTCCCCGAGTCATGTTAATTTGGCTAGAGCAGCCATTTTGACCGTAGTCATATGTTTTTGGCCGGAGCCATTTTTGATCCCGAGTGATAGTTTAGGCATTTACACCGAGGGTATACCCTTTCGGGATTCTTACAAATGGGACGTATAGCCTAAACTTCGGGATTGAGTTTTATGCCTCCAGTAAGGTCTTACAAAATTTTCATGTCTGTTGAGGTCTTACAGTTTGTCATGCCTGTTGAGGTCTTACAGTTTGTCATGCCTGTTGAGGTCTTATAGTTTGTCATGCATGTTGAGGTCTTACAGTTTTTGTTGCTATGTAGAATAGATCTAGTTATACCGAGTCTGCCCGCTCGGAGTCTTACGGTCTCGGGTTTCCAAGTGTATGGCGATTGGCGACAGTCTCCGAGTCATCGAGTTTGCTTAGGCTCGAAGTTTCATGAGCTCGGAGTTACCTTGTTAGGGCTTTATGAGCCCAGAGTTCCAACCCTAGGGTCGTGCGGGTGCCAAATTGTTGACGCTAAGTCTCCGAGTATTTCGAGACGCATTTGGTGGAGGGACCCCTGCCATGAGCATGTTGAAATTCCCTTTTCTAGAGTACGAGATGCTGAAAGATATTCTTTATTGATTGGCGTAAATACATGTTGTTTCGTTGTTGTGAGCTCAGCCCGCGCAGGCGCGGCTCCTTGGACCATTTGGTCCGGTATATTATTTCCTATCGGAGCCTCGTTCGTCACTTCCTGAAGCGAGGCTGATTGCAAAGAAAGTCTCGTAGGCTCATTGAATCCTTCTTGGGAAGTGTGTGGGTGTTGCCTCGTTAAAAAACCCTGTCGGTAAAAACCCGTTTCGGGGATAAAAAACCGATCAAAGGAAAAGAGTGCAACGGACGCTTTGAAACCTCAGGGTTTTCGAACCGGAGCGGCATCCTGATTGCCTTGGTCGCTGGCCTGCGCAAGAGTTATCGTGAAGTAGAATATAGAAGGAGAAATGGGTGATTATACCTTGGTGGCGATGGTGCTTTCGAGTTCTGGCGCTTGTTTGGCGGTTGCTAGGTGGTCCTCTATTTGAATGCGTTTGGGGCGACCATCAAAAAATCGTGTGAATGACGTGTTGGGGCTCGTCTGCTTTGTTCCTTTTGGCCATTTCTCTTTCTCGGGATTGATTTTTAGCCCGACTGCTGAGAAATTCCCAAAGGTGCCCGTTATCAAGCAGTTGAGCCACTTCCTCTCGGAGCTGCCTGCAATCCTCGGTTCGGTGCCCATGCGAGTTGTGAAACTCGCAAATCAAATTGTAGTTCTTTTAGGAAGGATCCGAGTGTACTAGTCTGGGCCATCTGGCGTCCCTAATTTTGCTAATGGCGAACACGATGTCCGACACATCAACATTTAAGTTATACTCTGATAGGCGGGGCGCCCCTGTTGGTCCCGCATACCCGTCGAAGCCACCTCTATTGAGGGGTCCCCAAGGGTTCTGTCCTTGGTTTACCAATCGGTCGTAATGGGGCGGATTGTGCTTTGGAGCATTTCTCCTATCATCGGGGTATGGCTGTTACCTCTCTTTATTTGATCTTGGCTCCTTCGCCAAGAGCCTGCTCGGGTATACTAAGCCCGAAGGGGCTCTCAGCTAGTCGTCCTCGACCCTGATCTTTGACTGGTATCGGTTTTGGACGTCCGACCAGGTTACGGTGGGATACTCGATCAGATTTTCTTTTAGCTGCCTTGATGCCACCGAGCTTTGTTCATTCAGACCTTGAGTGAAGGCCTGCACTGCCCAGTCATCGGAGATCGGGGGTAGCTCCATTCGTTCTGTCTGAAAACGAGACACAAATTCTCGCAGCATTTCGTTCTCCCTCTACTTAATCTTGAATACGTCGGACTGCCTTGTTGCTACCTTGATGGCACTGGCACACTACGAAGGAGTCCGCTAGCATGGCGAATGAATCTATGGAGTTGGGAGCTAGGTTGTGGTACCACATCATAGCCCCCTTCGAGAGCATTTCTCCAAACTTCTTCAGTAGGACTGATTCGATCTCATCGTTTTTTATGTTGTTGCCCTTCACCGCGCACGTATAGGCAGTGACGTGTTCGTTGGGATCCGAGGTCCCGTTGTATTTTGGGAGTTCTGGCATTCTGAACTTCTTTGAAATGGGTTTTGGAGCCGCTTCCTCTGGGAACGGACATTGCACAAACTTCTTCGAATCTACACCTTTCAGGATCGGGGGTGCGCCCGGGATTTGGTCAACTCTGAAGTTATAAGTTTCGACCTTCTTATCGTTGGCTGCTATTATTTTCTCGCCTGACTCGATCCTTTTGGTGAGATCCTCCAGCATTTTCACGATGGCGGGATCGGCTACCGATCTATCATTGCTTGACCTCTCTGGTACCCGTTCGGCTGGGGGGAATAGTTTTCGGCGCTACTAAGTTGGGAGTCTTCGCATGGCTTTGTAACTGAGCGATAGCCAACTGCTGTGCCTGCAACATTTCAAAAATATCGTGAAGACTAACTTACTGTGCTTCCCGAGCCGGGGTTTTTTGGGTTTCCAGTTGGTCACATTGTTGTATGCTTCCGCCGGTGTGTGAGGTTTCGTCGACCTGTTGTGCGTCCTGTGAGTCCTGTCCGCCAGAATTGGTCCGGGGGCGTTATCGGGATTCTGTGGTTACGTTCCGACAGCTGGAACAACCACGCCGGTTTCCCCATGGTTTTCGAGGTTGTCGTTCTCGACTCTGTTTACCGAGCCAGACATTTTGACCTGAAATCATAAGATCTTGGACAAGAAAAAGTGTGAAAGATAACTTGCGTTTGTGGAATGAAACCAGCAAGAAAATAATTACTATTATTTTTAGCCCCACGGTGGGCGGCAAACTGTTTACCGTGAAAATGGTAACAACAATTAAATTTGTAAATGGAATTCTAAAAATACGTGATCTATCTTTATGCTAGTTGTTAGAGCAGTAGATGCTAAGGGTATGAAATTTAACGAAGAGATTCAAGCTAAAGCGAGGCAGTAATCAAACCAAGATACTTGCAGCCTGAGCCTCGGACTAGTCGATGGAGGACCTCGGGGTTGATGTTCCGATTCGAGCTCGAGCTATTGGGGTAACCGGGAAAGGGGATAACAGTTAAGGTATGATCAAACAAGGCTCTTTATGGCCAATGTCAAGCAATAAATGAAGAACAAGTATAAAACTAATAAATGCTAAGAGCGGCCTCGAGCTAGTAAGAATGAGTAAGCTAGAGAGAAGAAAGAGAGAGATATTATTGATCTTGCGGAGATATAGATGGAGCAACATCAGCCCTTTACAAAGTGGCATGGATTCCCTTTATATAGGAGAGGGAATACAATATAGTACAGAGCGCATTAAATATAAAGGTATGGGGATGGGATGGCTAGGCACGATGCTAGACCCTGCTGATGTTGGCTGCTTGCCTCGGAAATTCCCCATCCTCGAAACCTTTGTTGGGTCGCGAGCGAACCTCGGGGGAGGAAGATCGATTGTAGTCCTGCAGCCTCGAGATACTGATATGACCCCCCCGAATCCACCTGAGTGGCGAGAAATAGACTCCTCCGATTTCACCGTATACACTAATTAATACTTATTTTATATATATTATCTTTTATACAGTTAAGGGCTGTCTGGTCAAGAATAAGGAATTACAATATTGGAATCAATTGTGATATTAGTTTTATACCACTCTATGTGATAACAATCTAGAGATTACTAATCCGGTGATTAAAGAAAAAACGATACCTTTTCTCTTCTCCAAAACTTTTGTTCTTAAGTCTTCTATGAAAACAAGGTTAAAATTTAAAATAAAAAGTTATTCAGGTTTGGGTAGAATTTAAATCAAACATATGTTAAATTATGGAGTACCTCATATTACCCATTTTTAGTCCAGTAAACTTAATATTTACAAATAAAAATGTATCTACTGAATAATTCCCTCATTAATTAATTCATATATTATAATTTCATATTATAATCCAAGTATAATTGTTCATAAGACAAACGAACCCTTAATAGATAGAACTAGAACTTATATAACAAGAGAAAATAAATAAGAGCCCATTTGGATTAGCTCATTTGAAGTAGCTGATAAGCATTAGGTGCTGAAAAATATTTTTAAGTGTTGAAACTGATTTAATAAATAAGTAGTTACGTGTTTGGATACAAGTGCTGAAACTAAGAATAAGTTGTCGTAGTATTTGATAAAAAAGTGCCGATAAACTCCTTTTCTATTAAAATGACTTAAATAACTTTAGAACTGTTTACACTTATAAGGGCGTAATTTCTTCAAAATTTTAGATTCCAAATCGATTCAAATACAAAGTATTCTATTTGTCATTTTATTTTAAATACAATTATTCTTAGAGATAAGATAACTTTGATGATAAATATAATTTATTTTACGATAAGCATATATTCATATATTATAATGATTAATAAGTTGACAAAAGTTTCTCGGTAAAAAATAAACCTGAATAGGACAAAATATTTGAAGAGAAACCAGCATTGTCTTCATCACCGCAACACTTAGAAAGCGATACACCAAAAATTTAATATCTCATCATTTATTACATACAGTTCAAAAATTAATACACAATCACATAGATACAAATATGCAAAGGAATAGAGAATTTGCTTATCTTAAATAGTCAATGAGAATTGCAGACTTGAGGGGGAGGGTGAAACAATACTTGAGGCAGTGAGTATAGATGTAAGAGTTTTGTTCTAAAAAAGAATATTTTAAGGATAAAATAATAAAAATCTTGGTCAAGCTTAAAGTGCTTATAAGCAAAAAATTCACAAGCTGGGGGTGATCAGTTTATGGTTTTTGGCCAGCTTATAAGCTGGTTTGACCAGCTTATAAGTACTTTTTGGCTTATTTACGCGTTTGGTAAAGTTAAAAGTGTTTATAAGTCAAAACAAGCCAAAAGCCATAAGGTGGTCACCCTCAACTTGAATTTTTAGCTTGTAAACATTTTAAGTTTGACCAAGATTTTTACTATTTTATCCTTGAAATATTCTTTTTTAGGACAAAACTCTTACATTGATACTCACTGCATCAAGTATTATTTCAACCTAACCCCCCTCCCCATCTCTTCAAGTCTGCAATTCTTATTGACTACTTAAGATAAGCCAATTCTCTATTCCTTGCATATTTGTATTTATGTGATTGTGTATTAATCTTTGAACTATATGTAATAAATGAGGATATATCAAATTTTGATATATTGCTTTCTAAGTGTTGTGGTGAAGAAGATAGTATTTGATTCTCTTCAATAATTTTGTCCCATTTAGCTTTATTTTCTACTGAATTTTTTTTGTCAATTTATTAATTATTATAATTTATGATTATATGCTTATCATAAAATAAATTATATTTATCATAAAAGTTATCTTATCTAAGCACAGTTGTATTTAAAATAAAACGATAAATAGAATATTTCATATTTGGATCGATTTGGAGTCTAAAATTTTGAAGAAATTATGCTCTTATAAGTGCAAACGGTTCTAAGGTTATTTAAGAAATTTTAATAGAAAAAGAGCTTATCAGTACTTTTTTATCAAATACTGCAACAACTTATTATAAATTTCAGCACTTGTATCCAAACAGGTAAGTGCTTATTTATTAAATCATTTTTAGCACTTAAAAATGTTTTTAGCACTTAATACTTATCAACTATTTCAAATTAACTAATCCAAACGGGCTCTAAATCACATAGAAGCTTCGTTTACAATTTTTTCACTGAGACATTAAGTTGGATGGACTTTTTTTAGAACTATCGTTTATGTTTGACCCCGTTAAGTAACAAATTGAAAAAAATAACCTTCTAGTAGAATTTTAAAGCATTAGAAAATCTTATAATCACCAGAATAATGTCACTAGATGAATTTTGTGGCTAATTGCATAAATATTTTTGCAATCATCAGAATTTTGTGACAATCATCATAATTTGCAAATTAATAATAATGGTTATATTTTTTATAATGATCGCTTTAACTTGCAAATTTATGGCAACTGTCAAAATTTTGTGATGATCACCGTAAATGAAAATCTTCGGGCGCAAGAATATTTTTCCCAAAATATTTCTTAACAGGGTCAAAATTTAAAGTGTGGGCACTAAATGATCCTATTTGTGCAAATCTCTCTTTTTACACTTTTGACCCGTATTTTAACCCAAGGCCCAAAACCCGAACTGGACCTATACCCCTTTCCTTTCGAAATTCATAAAACTGTTTCAATGCTCCGAAGCGAGAGACATTGACGATTCTCTTTTCAATTCACAGCTCAAAATCTCCCTTTTTACCTTCGTTTTCGATCTTCTCTGTCATTCTAATCAGCCATGGGTTCTGGTAACTTACTCTCATTTACTTCAATATTTTTTTGTAATTTTCTGTTTAAATAAAAATACTCTATTTAATCCGATTTTGTGAATATAAATGTGTGTGTATGTTTTTGAAGATGCGGATATGGAGGATTATGGATTCGAGTACTCGGATGAGGAGCCCGAAGAGCAGGATGTTGATATTGAGAACCAATACTACAACTCCAAAGGTTTTTTCTAATTTAATTTTTTTTAGAGAACATGTGTTATAATTTTGAAATTTCAATGTCATAGATATGCTGATAATTTTGATTTTTTCGTTTATTTTTGCTTTATGTACATGGACTATACAGAATTGTGTTGTGTTATTTTTTTTTATATCCTTGGTGTTTGGGCTAGCTTGCATGCACCTTGAGTGGTCCATGGGTACCTGCTACATCCCACTCTATCCATCAAGGCAATCCACCAAGGCTTGGACAGGTGGAAAGAGTTCTTCTAGTGTTTTGCCCCGGGATTTAGACCTCTTGATGTCACCCAATGTGGTACTAGTTATTAGCTTATTAGGAGCCCGTTTGGCTTAGCTGATTTAGAGTAGCTGATATGCATTAGGTGCTGAAAAGCACTTTTAAGTGCTGAAACTGATTTAAAAATAAGCAGTTACGTGTTTGGATAAAAGTGTTGAAATTAATAATAAACAGTTGAAGAACTGGGTATACGAAGAGTTTTGTTTTAAAAATAAGTATTTTAGGGATAGAATAATAAATATTTTGGTCAAACCTAAAGTGCTTATAAGCTGAAATTTGATAAGTTGGGGGAGACCAACTTATGACTTTTGGCTTATTTTTGGCTTATAAGCACTTAACTTATAAGCACTTTTAATTTTGCCAAACGCTTAGATAAACCAAAAAGTGCTTATAAGTTAGTTTGACCAGCTTATAAGCTTAGCCAAACACCCTCTAGTTGTCTTAGGGGAAAAAATTGGGGTGTGAACTCTTAAAGAGGCATTTGGTTTGGTCAATGTATTAATTCAAAATTTTAATTTGATGGGTTTAGTCTTTAGGTATCATCACTGTACACATTATACTTGAGGAATTATGGTTCAAAATGTAATATTTTAAAAAAATTAGGGATCTTTACACAAATAGCAGGGAAGATTCAGTATTTACTTTTCCTAGTTGTTATACATAGATCATACACTACATATATACAATTATCCACATATTATACATGTATTATACATCTACTCGCTATTTTTAGCTTAAGCGGTTGGGTGGACGACTGTTTAGGTTAATTCTTCAAATATTTGGAGATGTTTTTACATATATATCTATATCTTTGCATAACAATACTGAGTTCAGTTGAAATCCATTGTTTATAGGCTACATCCATCTTTGTGTATTATGTCTGGACATTGGAACAAAGGACATGTATTGTAAGTAGTTTGTAGAGTTAGTGAAAACTGGACCTATTATAGAGGAGAAAGCTTGGGCAGTGTGTTTATTAAGGAAAAAGGCAGAGTAAACGATAGGCCCCAGGGTTAGTTCAAGTGGCAAAGGTTGAGGTACTTGTGACATAAGTCACAGGATCGAGCCCGCACCCTGCTAACTAAGCCCGATATATAAGTGGATAAGGGTAGAGGGACGGGTCCATTATACCCGAGTTTCGAAGATTGCAATTGATCCTAAGTGTCGGTCTCGGACCGATACCCCGGCCAATAAAAAAGGTGGAGGAAAAGATAAAAAGCTAGACCAGCACCCAAAAAAAAACACCCCAGACTACAATTGATCCTAAGGGTGTGACCGAATGGTCAATGAAGTGGGTTGAGAACAATGAAGTCTCATGTTCGAATCTCAAGGGAGGTCAAAAACTAAGTGATTTCTTCCCATCTGTCCAAGTCTTGGTAGACAGAGTTACCCAGTACTTTTACCGGTGCGAGGTAGCAGGTACCTCTTGGATAGTCAAGGTGAGTGCAAGCTGGTCCGAGCACCACGATTAGCATAAAAAAAGATAAAAAGTTAGGCAAGTGAATATGTTTATTGGTAAAAGGGCACTTGCAGGGGAATTGGAAGGAAACCAAAGCAATTTCCTTTCCCAAAGGCTCCATTTGGATGCGATGACAGATGCGGTCGCGGAACTTGCCAGTATAGAAGTTGCTTAGAGATTAAATAACCTAAAAAACATACTGTAGCAGTAGTAGCAACAGGAAAAAAAACAACAGCTGCATCCTGTCTAGTACTCCTTGGTTGTTAGCTGGTAATATTCATGCTATACCCCATGTAATGGCATTGATTTTATGCAACTGTGCGCATGCTCTATATATGCATCTTGACTACTTATCTTGGGCTAGTAGCATTTTTCCTTTTTCCTCTGTCTTCTTACCTGGTTACAAACTAATATACTGTGATTTTGTCATTCATAGGCTTGGTTGAAACAGAACCGGAGGCAGCACTTGAGGGTTTTGCTGAAGTAGTTCGTATGGAACCTGAGAAGGCTGAGTGGTAAGGAGTTGAAAGTTATATGCTTTTTGTGCAGTGTGGTAGCTGGTAAACTGACCAGCTGGCTCTTCGCATGTTTGCTTTACATATATAAGGAGAACGGACATGCTGTGTGTTTGTGAATTTGTGATGCTGGAGATTGATGTGATGGATCTGTTCCATATGAACCTCAGGTTCCTTAGCAACTGATCTTTCTCATTGAGTTAATAATTAATACTCTACTCAAGCAAACTACTACTCCACAACTTTGTTTTATTAACACGCAGCCTAAGACACAAGCAGAGGATGAACTAAGAGAAACAGTCTTATATGGCATATGTAGGAAAAAATGCCTGCTATTTTATTAACCTTATCTTTCTCTCACAAAACCTGTGGGGAAAAAAAGGTACAATATATGACATGCGTAGATGTTTGTGTGACCGAAACTGGAAAGACTATCAAGTTTCTCCTTCCCAATCTCTCATTCCTATTTAGTTTACGTGTATGACTTAATAAATTTTCAGAAAATGTTCCTATGAGCACTTAAGGTGAGACTTCTCTAGTTGATTGTCAGATCTGATAGTGCGTAGACACACTTTGTAATTGTAAGCCAAAACATGTGGTAGTATTAAGACATATTTTACTTCTCGTTCATGTGATTTGATACTTCTTCGAGACACTGCATAATTGTAATGCTAAAGGGCTGGTGCTATTTCACACATTGGTTTCTTGTTTCATGTGATATGATGCTTCTTAAGCAAAGGTCTCCCACAAGTTTTAAGATTCTCCAGAATATGCTTTTGTATGAAACTAACCAACTATCCTTATTGTTTTTCAGGGGATTCAAAGCTTTAAAGCAAACTGTTAAGCTTTACTATAAGCTGGGGAAGTACAAGGAAATGATGGATGCTTACAGAGAGATGCTAACCTACATTAAATCAGCAGTGACAAGAAATTATAGTGAAAAGTGTATTAACAATATCATGGATTTCGTCTCAGGATCAGCTAGTCAGAACTTCAGCCTCCTACAAGAGTTCTACGAGACAACATTGAAAGCCCTTGAAGAGGCAAAGAATGAGGTCAGAACAATATTCCTTCCCACCAATGTAGTAGGCTGGAATTTAAGGTTCATACCAGAGTTTATGTCTGTTTTGTCAAGGGTCTCATAGTGCCCTTCTTCTTCTTTTGCAGAGGTTGTGGTTCAAGACAAATCTAAAGCTTTGTAAAATTTGGTTTGACATTGGGGAATATGGGCGAATGAGTAAGGTAGCATTCTTTTTCAGATTAGCATTTGCTGTTATGGTGTCACTGTATAAGTTTTCCAACCAATAACTTGAGCATTCAATTAGATTCTGAAAGAACTCCACAAGTCTTGTCAAAAAGAAGATGGCACTGATGATCAAAAGAAAGGTACACAGTTGTTGGAGGTGTATGCAATTGAGATCCAAATGTATACGGAGACGAAAAATAACAAAAAACTGAAGGTATGTTATTACCTTTTTATCATACTGGGTTTTATGCACCTTTGGTGCGAATCCTCTCGGCTGATATGGCCTAAATATCCATCTTTCTATTTAAGTCAGGTTCATATCATCATATGTAGTTCTTTGTTCTAAATTACTCTCTGGTTTTATTTTGTGCTTTTACCACCTTTTTTAAAAATCTTTTCCTCTGCGAAAAGAAAAAAGAAGTTGATCAAACTTTCACAGAAGATGAGAGACTTTCGACATCTATATATTTGTATAGAGGGTAATAAAATGCCCATTTAACTGTCTCCGAGAGGTGCAGCAAAAATTCAAAGATGAACTCCATTCTTTAATTCTATTCTACTAAAGTATCTGTCGACATGGAATTCCGACTCTTTTAAATTGGAGATTCAGTGCTTCCAAATTTTCTCTCTGACTTCTCTCTTCTATCTTTTGATATCCCTTGTTCGTTATTTTGTCATTTTCTTATTTTTATTCTGAATATGTCGGAAAGATCTACTTGATCTAATTTATTTGTTAAAGAGGATGCATGAATGACGGAATACATACTGAAACATGTCCATGAGTAGCTCAATTGCTGTGTTCTCTCGATTGCTAATTGTTGCTTCCTGAGATTCTCAAAAAAAACATGTGTTTATTTACAGGAGCTATACAATAAAGCACTTTCAGTCAAGTCGGCAATCCCTCACCCAAGAATAATGGGAATAATTCGTGAATGTGGAGGAAAAATGCATATGGCAGAGCGGCAGTGGGCAGAGGCAGCGACAGACTTCTTTGAAGCTTTCAAGAACTATGATGAAGCCGGGAATCAGAGGCGCATCCAGTGTCTCAAGTATGTGTGCTGTTTATCCATGTGCTTGTTTTATGCACCATTGCACCTTGAAAATGCATTTTTGAAACAGCTTCCTATGTGATTTCTTTGACATTTTTTCATTCAAGGGAGGATGTGTCAGAATTTTTTTAATTGCATGATAACATAGAATTTATCTCTTCACCTCAGCTATGTGGTCCCAGACAATTATTTTGCAGATTCACCTTCATTTCTCTCCTGTGCTGCTGAAAAAACATTGCCCTGCCTAATATCTTAGTCACTTTGTTTCATCTTACAGGTACTTGGTTCTGGCAAATATGCTGATGGAGTCTGAGGTAAACCCTTTCGATGGCCAAGAAGCAAAACCGTGAGTATTCAGAGAGTTTCTTCGGTTTTTTGTATAAAGAGATTAGGACCTATCAGTTTTGTGATCCAAGTACTGTGCACCTCACTCAAGTAAGCACTGCACCTTAACTATTGCTTTGCTGTTGGTGCGCGACTGTGTTTTATACTTTTCAGCTACAAAAATGACCCCGAGATATTGGCAATGACAAACCTTATAGCAGCATATCAACGAAATGAGATCTTGGAGTTCGAGAAAATTCTCAAGGTGCAGCTAGTAGAATATTGTTTCTTTAAGTCCTTCAATTTGTGGTTATTATTGATTATCATTCTGATTGTGCTTTTCATGGAGTTTTTCAGAGTAACAGAAGAACAATAATGGATGACCCCTTCATTAGAAATTACATTGAAGATCTTTTAAGAAATGTCAGAACCCAAGTGTTGCTGAAGATCATCAAGCCTTACACAAGAATCCGGATTCCCTTCATTTCCAAGGTGATAATAGATTTCTAATAAGAGTTTTTTTCCTTGCTTGTGTATATTACAGGGTAGTCTTCCCCCATTAGCTTTCGCAGCTTCTCAAATTTAACCTTCGTGTATATCAATTATATTTTCTGCTTTATTTTTGGGCTTGGTGAGGGGGGGGGGGGGGAGAGAACAAGGGAAGATTGAACAGCTGTTAGTCTATCAACCGTCTGTCTTAAAGATGGCATAATGGTGGCGTACCACTTTGCCAGATAACATTTCTGAATTTGGGATATCCATATATTAGTCAGCCATATTCTCCTTGGTTCTAATGAGTATGATGTTCTTAGATCAACCATGTTGTGCTTTATCATGAATTATTGTTGCTAAGCAGTGCGTGTAATAGAATTCCTTACTGGCTGTTATTATTTGACATGCAGGAGCTTAATGTGCCAGAAAAAGATGTCGAGGAGTTGTTGGTATCACTGATCTTGGACAACCGTATCCATGGGCACATTGATCAAGTGAACCGGTTGCTAGAGTGTGGAGACAGGTGAAACACTGAACTCGGCGTTGTGATTATTTGGTTGTTTTCGGCTGACATTACATCTAATTTGTTTTCCATGCTTTTACGCATGTAGATCGAAAGGAATGAAAAAATACGCTGCCATTGACAAATGGAACACACAACTAAAGTCTCTATACCAAACCGTTGGCAACCGAGTATGTTGAGAGTACCCTGACATGAATAGAGGAGAGTGATTATGTTATGGACTCTTAATTGTTTTTTGGGTTGATTCTGAAGTGAACGGGATTCATGCTCTGGAATATTAGAATATTTAGCTGCTCTTTTTGACTATAGTTTTTTTGGACAAAATTCGATATTTCTTCCCCCTTGTTTTTGTGTTTAAGCAAGCAATGTGGGAAAAGAAAAAACATAGAAGAAAATTCTGTTCATCGGATTGGAGTAAAAACCGAAAAGAAGACCAACGGAGTATCGAGCCATGCATGTCAAAGCAGTGAACTATTAAATAGCAAGAGCTTTTATGTTACCTTTTGCTTCTATACTGTGACGACCAAGCAGCAATGAATTGCTGCCAACGCAAACTAAACAATTTAATTATCTACTCCCATCTCTCTTTTTTTGGAATTATCCTATATATGTGAAGAGATCTTTTTTTATCTTTTTTGGTGAACATGGAATATTTATTCATTACTAAGTAGCGGAGTTACGTAGTATTGACATCCCATTGGGATCGTCAATAGATTTGAGTAACACCCCTACTGAGATAACTAAGACCGCTTAATTTTCCAAGCATAGCCAAATTATTATAAACAAAACTAGGAACATTATTAGCAATAGCTACTCCATTGCTATATGTGAGGACAAGATACTTGACAGGGTTCAGTGGAGATCTTAGTATGGGTATTATCACTTTTAACCCGTGCCAGAAATTATTTATATTTGGTAGCTGAAAAAGTGTATAAAGTTTGTATAATTTTTGTATATAACATATAAAATAAAAATATATATATATTGGTTATTATTTTGAGAGTGGCTATATAGTGTCATTTTTCCATGTTATAGTACGACAAGTTGGACGTGGGCTGTGTCTGTTTCCACTTCTAAGTTGGTTAGGCTATGCTCCATGCTTGAGCGCTTAAAGCTCAATGCAGGTGGAATTCTTGTTAGATACTGTGTTTAAAAAACAGAATAAACAAAAGACGTTAGTTTAAGAAAACAGAAACAGAAAATTCCGAACCCACAAGTTTTTTGTGTGTCCTTAAGGAATTTAATCCCCTCACTATTGTCCAAGGTTATGGATTATTTTCTCCCAGGATAGAATGGAAAAACTATTATGCAATACTGGCAATCGAATTTACAGAACACTTCGGCGAACTCAACAAACGGAACAAATCACACTTAACACTTATATTTATTTATAAAACAATGCAACAATGTAGAAAAGAGGGGATACGTTTTCAGATTTTTTATGTATGAAAAATGAGGCTAAGCCTCTAAATTTATAGACAATAAAAGGGTGAGATAAAGAGGTGCAATTCAAAAGGTGCTTCTTTCATTTCCCATTTACGAAACCTAACAATTCTAACCAAAGGCGGTTTTGTGAAAACTCAGTATCTATTCTCCTTGTGCATTCCTAATGACTCTGATAATACTTCCAGTAATATTGCTATCTGCAGAGTTAAATACATTCTAACCATACTAGTTTACTCTGAATTCTAATTACTTCTTGCACAACATTTATCGTATTTTTTTGGGCACGAAGTCGTTCAAACATCACCTTAGTTTTTATAAACTTTTGTTTTAACTATACTAACACACGACTAGAAATTGATCTACGATATAAATGTGGTTGGTTGAGTGGACATATCTACAGAACGTGTGCAGTGACAATAAAAGTAATGTCAGAATATTTTTTTTTTAAATAAAAGAAGTACGATATGTAAAGATAAATATGTTCACGTATAATCTTCTTTCCATGAAAAAATTGAACATACAGGGTATACTTGATTGGAGAAAGAAAATATTTTTTTTATTTTTTCAGACTCCATTAGTTGGACTACAATGGATATGTTGTTGTTGGTTAAAGATGTTTTTTTTTTCTTATTGAAAATCAAGTTCCTTAAAAATCAGAAAAATGACTTTCTTGACAGAAGTAATGTAACGATTCGGCCAGTCGTTTCGAGAGTTGTAGCCCCATTTCCCCATTTACTGCTCCTTTTGTGCTTTATTGTTGTTATATGACTTACGGGGTTAGTCGGTTTGGGTCTGGAAGAATTTCAGAATGAATTGAGACACTTAGTCTCATAATGGAAAGCTTAAGCCGGAATGTTTGGCCAGATGTTGACTTATGTGTAACAACTCCGGAATGGAGAGATAGCATCAAGAACAAGGATATAGTTAAGGACAATGATAGAGATGATAGAGCTCCAAGGCCATTTACAAGATCTCAAGCTAAAGAGTTGCAAGCTAAGGTTGCTAGACTTCAATGGCAAATAAAGAAGCTTTTAATTGTAGAGGAAGAGCTCAAGCCCAAAGGAGATGAATTGTCCAAGTTTTACAATTATTTGGTAGTCCAAATTGAAGTCCAAGAGGAGGAAGATTGGGTTACCAAATCAGCCCTTGAAGTCCACCAATAGGGCTCAAAATGACCTTAAAAGAGGTCCAAAAGGGGGTGTTTCAAAAGGAGCCCAATTGGAGTCCAAACCAATGGCCCAAACTAATAGTTTTAAGGCCCAAATCTGCCCCAAAAGGATTTGGCCGCCCCCACTTAATTTTGATGGCTTTTGTTACCCCTTAGGAGCCACCTACCTAAGTTTGATGGCTATTGTGACCCCTAGCAGCCCCCTACCTAATTTAGATGACTTTTTAGCAACCCCCTACATTATTTTAAGTGCTTTTAACTCCTATAAATAAGGAGTTCTTCTCATTCATAAGACACAACATTTATTGATTAAGTATATCATACTTTGAGAGTTCTTTTGAACCTTTGTTACTTGTGCTTTGAGATTTATCTTTCAACCTTTACTAGTTCTTAGTTCAAGGTAGTAAGATTACTTCTCTTTTATGATATCTTTGATTCCTTTGTGGTATTCTTAGAAGGTGATTAATACTAGTTATTAATTGTTGTCTCAAGTTACTCGTAAAGTGGTCAAGATCCGAATCTATTGTTTTGATTTGCTTTTTAAGTAAAGGCGTTTGATTTCTTCCATAAATCAAGACGTTGTTACTTTGATCTTGTCAAGGCTATAGAACTTGCGTTCTTGGAAGTTCTTGGAATTCTTTCCTTGAATTCTTCCCATATCCTTTATTTTCATCTCTTTAATTCTAGTTGTTCAATTCCTTGTTGTTATTGCTTCCGCATTTACTTCTCAAATTCTTACTCTAATTTGGATTCCCGACCTAGTTGTTATCAAGTGGTATCAGAGCGGTTTTATCAAGATTTCGTTCTTGGTAAGTCTTAGAATTTCTTGAATACTAAGAGCAAAGAAAAGAAAAGAAAAAAATTAAAAAAAAAACGAAAATTAGTTTTTAGAACAAAAAATAGAATTGCGTGCTCTCCGGGATATTTCTTTTGTATCTAATTTGTTACCAAAAATTAACAAAGGAAACAAGAAGAGGGGATCCTAGATTTTCTTACTCTTTCTAATCTAAACATATAATCCTTTCCTTTTTGTTCGCGTCATGTTTCAACCGAGCCTAATAGTTCTAGGATTTGGTTTTTCTTTCATTAGTTCCCCAAAAATCTGAATTTTACTACTAAGAATTTCATACGAGTTGGGTTTAATTATAAATCTACAAAGTATTTTGTTCAAAGGTTATTCCGAGAAAAAAAAAGAGAGGTTTTGTGATACAGTTTACACTTTTTTTTAAAGATGTCGCGTACAGGTAGTGATGATGAACGAAGGGTTCTCCAAGAAGCTGAAATCAAAGCAAGAAATGATTTTACCTTGCAAGCTATGCATCAACAATTTGAAAGGTTGAATTTGCAACTCCAAGAGATGAGGGATACCATTGCTGATCAAAATGATACAATAGCTGAACTTAGGAGGGAAAATAATGTTAGACCCCAAGCTAGGAGAAATGTACCCCATGCTCCCATTGTAAATCAAGAAAACCCTATAGATGATTTTAATGATATTGATTTTGATAGGGTGGGAAGAGATAGGAGGGGACAAAGAGGTAGAGTAGAAGATGACAATATAAGTAGTATAAAGATGAAGATGCCATCATTCAAGGGAGCAAGGGACCCAGACTTGTACCTTGATTGGGAGAGAAAGGTTGAAGCCATCTTTGATTGTCACAACTACTCTGAGGGTAAGAAAGTTAAACTTGTTGTTGTTGAGTTTTCTGACTATGCTGCTATTTGGTGGAAAAAGCTTGCTAGGGACAGATTGCAAGAAGGACAAGCACCAGTTGCTACTTGGGCTGAGATGAAGAGGGTGATGAGGAAGAGATTCGTGCCATCACACTTTCAAAGAGAGCTACAACAACGTCTTCAAACATTGAAGCAAGGGTCCATGTCTGTGGATGAGTACTTTAAGGCTATGGATATGGCTATGATCCAAGCTAATTGTACAGAGGAAGAAGAGGCTACAATGGCTAGGTTTTTAAATGGTTTAAATAAGGAAATAACTGATGTAGTAGAATTACAACAATATGTAACAATAGATGAGTTAGTTGATTTGTGTGTAAAGATAGAAAATCAAAATAAAATAAAGCAGACTAGCTCGTGGAAAGGTCGGACAAACACCATCTCCAAGAAGCCATAGCCATATCATGAGATGAAGAGTTCTTCTAGACCTCAAGAAGACAAGGGTAAAGGTAAATTTGAGAACAAAGAGGAAGGTAAAACCTTTAACCCTAAACCTTTTACACCTTCTAGTTCTATTCAATGTCATAAATGTAAAGGAAGGGGACATATGATGCATGAATGTCCAAGTAGAAGAAACATCATTCTTAGAGAAGATGGAGGATATGAGAGTGAAAAAGGTGAGGGAGAAGAAGAGGGAGATGTGAGTGATGAAGATGATGTAGAACTACCTAATGAGGGCATGATTGGGGTAGTTAGAAGGATTATGACTATCAATTTGGCAAGCAATAGTGAAGAACAAAGGGAGAATATATTCCATACTAGGTGTGGGATAAAGGGAAAAACTTGCTCTATGATCATTGATAGTGGTAGTTGTGCTAATGTGGTGAGTTCATACTTTGTGGAAAAATTGGGACTTGCATGCATGAAACACCCTACTCCATATAGACTCCAATGGTTAAATGATAGTGGTGAACTAAAGGTAAACAAACAGTGCATGATTTCATTTAATGTTGGTAGATATGAGGATGATATTCTTTGTGACATAATACCTATGCAAGCTTGTCATATCTTACTGGGTCGTCCTTGGCAGTATGACAGGAATGTTTTTCATGATGGAAGAAAGAATAGATATTCTCTTGAACTAAATGGCAGGAAATTTACTCTTGCACCTTTATCTCCTTCTCAAGTGTTTGAAGATCAAAAGAGATTAAGAGAAACAATGGGAAAACCAAGGGGAGAGATAAAAAGTGAGCCCTTGAAGTCCCCCAATAAGGCTCAAAATGACCTTAAAAGAGGTCCAAAAGGGGGTGCTTCAAAAGGAGCCCAATTGGAGTCTAAACCAATGACCCAAACTAATAGTTCTAAGGCCCAAATCTGTCCTAAAAGGATTTGGCCGCCCCCACTTAATTTTAATGGCTTTTGTTACCCCTTAGGAGTCACCTACCTAAGTTTGATGGCTATTGTGATCCCTAGCGCCCCCTACCTAATTTAGATGACTTTTTAGCAACCCCCTACATTATTTTAAGTGCTTTTAACTCCTATAAATAAGGAGTTCTTCTCATTCATAAGACACAATATTTATTGATTAAGTATATCATACTTTGAGAGTTCTTTTGAACCTTTGTTACTTGTGCTTTGAGATTTATCTTTCAACTTTTACTAGTTCTTAGTTCAAGGTAGTAAGATTACTTCTCTTTTATGATATATTTGATTCTTTTATGGTATTCTTAGAAGGCGATTAATACTAGTTATTAATTGTTGTCTCAAGTTACTCGTAAAGTGGTCAAGATCCGAATCTATTGTTTTGATTTGCTTTTTAAGTAAAGTCGTTTGATTTCTTCCATAAATCAAGACGTTGTTACTTTGATCTTGTCAAGGCTATAGAACTTGTGTTCTTGGAAGTTCTTGGAATTCTTTCCTTGAATTCTTCCCATATCCTTTATTTTCATCTCTTTAATTCTAGTTGTTCAATTCATTGTTGTTATTGCTTCCGCATTTACTTCTCAAATTCTTACTCTAATTTGGATTCCCGACCTAGTTGTTATCATGGAGTTTTGATGGTGCCGTTAGCTCTGTTGGGCGATTCTGGACTTAGGAGAGTATTCGGATTGTGATTTGGAGGTCCCTGGTGGATTTAAGCTTAAAATGGTAAAAGTTAAACTTTTGGGAAGTTTGACTGGGAGTAAAAATTTTGATATCGGGGTCGACTTCTGATTTCGGAAGTTGGAGTAGGTCTGCGGTATCATTTGTGACTTGTATGCAAAATTTGAGATCAATCGGACGTGATTTGATAGATTTCGGCGTTGATTGTAGAAATTGGAAGTTTCAAAGTTCATAAGGCTTGAATCTATGTGTGATTCGTGTTTTTAATGTTGTTGGAGGTTATTTGAGGATTCAACTTAGTTCAAATGGTTTTTTAAGACTTGTTGGTGTGTTTGGCTGAGGTCTCGGAGACCTCGGGTCGATTCCGGATGGTTAACAGATCAAGTTTGGAACTTAAAGGATTGCTGAAGTTTGGTAGTTATTGGTGTAATCGCACATGCAGAGTGGGCTCCGCAGATGCGAGCTCGTAGAAGCGAGAAGGGGACCGCAAAAGTAGCCAGGAAGGAAATGGCAGATGTCGTAGGTACGAGGTTCTTTCCGCACCTGCGTGGCCGCAGATGCGGCGAAGTGGGCGCAGAAAAGGAAACTGGAAGGTGAGCTGGGTCCGCAGAAGCGGTTGGTGGCTCACAGAAGTGAGTCCACATGAGTGAAAACCGTAGAAGCGGATGCTTTGGTAGCACCCGCGAAGCCGCAGGTGCGGGTAAGTTGTCCCCGGTGCGAAAAAGCCTGGACTGAATATAAACGTTGGATTCCGAGGCTTTTATCATTTTCTGACTTTGCAAACTTGGATTTGGGTGATTTTTTAGAGGGATTTCGAAGGGATTCTTAAGGTAAGTCACTTATGGTTAAATGTTTTCAATAATTATGTTTCTCCATTGATTTTCCCACCTAGTTAGTGTATTTTTGAGGTGTAATTTGGGGGTTTGAGGCTAGGAATTTGGAGAGTTGATTTTGGGAATTTGAGTGGCGATTTGATGTCGGATTTTGATGAATTTGGTATGGTTAGACTTGTGGTTGAATGGGCTTTTGGGTTTTGTGATTTTTGGATTTCGAGACGTGGTCCCGGGGGCATTTCTTTTTTTCGATTTCAGATTTTTGATTTATAATCTCGTATTTTCTTGTGGAATTGATTCCTTTAGCCCGTATTAATTGTATTGTATTATTTGTGGCTAGATTCGGGGCATCCAGAGGTCGATTTGCGAGACAAAGGCATATTTGAGTAGAGATTTGCTCGGATTGAGGTAAGTAACAGTTGTAAATCTAGTTCTGATGGTATGAAACCCCGAATTATGTGCTATGTGATTAGTTTTGGAGGTGACGCACATGCTATGTGACGGGCATGTGGGCGTTCATCGTAGGAATTATGACTTTGTCCATTCCATGAAACTGTAAAGTTGAATAACTTGTTGTTAACAATATGCTCTCCATGTGTTATAGAAATTTGATTGTAATCATGTTTAAACTATGTGTTAGTACTGTTGGGATCCATAGAGGCCGTGTTACATGTTGAATTACCTGTAAATTGGTATGTGTACTCAGTCTCAATTTTACTCACATATCATATCCCAGTTTCTATTATTTCCTTGATACATCATATCATTATTATTTGGGCTGATTTTTATGATTACCGAGAGCCCAAGAGAATGGAGGGGTTGATGACTGAGTGAGGGTGAGAGCTTGATTGTGAAAATATTTATGGGATCGGGTTGCACGTCGCAACATGTTTCATTGATTTATGCCATGATTGGCTTGATATAGCGTTTGGGATGAAAGAGCCCTTCTGGAGTGTGTACACACCCCCGGTGAGCGCAGGTACCTACTGAGTGCGAGTGCCGAGTGACTGTGAGGAATGAGTGACTGTGAGGTTAGAGTAAATGGAAAGACTGAGTGACTGTTGCTCCGAGAGGCTGCATTTGATTTCATTGTTGTTGTACTTAGCTACCATATATCACTGCTATGAAATTTCCGAGAGATATTATATCTAATTTACTTGAACTTGACATGTATAAACTGATTTGACTCAAATTACCGGATTTGAAAGATGCTTACTTTCTTTTGTTGGGACTACTGAAAGTGAACTATAACTGTGTAGCTCATCGCTATCTTCAGTTCTTTATTTAGTCTTGTTACTTACTGAGTTGATTGTACTCACGCTACACCCTGCACTTTGTGTGCAGATCCAGGTGTTTCCGGATAAGGTGAGTGTTGATACTTTGCACAATTAACCTTTTGAGACTTTGAGGTAGCTGTTCGTTGTTCGCAATCCTTATTTCTCCTTCCCTATCTTTCCTTTTATTGTATTTGGTTTCAGACTATCTTAGACAGTGTATCCCAGAATTTGTGACATTTAGATTCTCATGTACTCTATGACACCCCGATTTGGGAGTTTTCGCGTTGTGTTTGGATCTTTCTATCTTGTTTATGAGAAGTTGCTATTTAAACTGCTTTTAAAAATCCATTTTTTGTTAAATGTTGGGAATATTTTGAAAATGTCGGCTTGCCTAGTACCATGTTAAGCGTCATCACGAGAGGTTAGGATTTTGCGTCGTGACAAGTAGGTAAAATAAGTTCCTATCCCCTCACAACCAATCCCACAGTCCTACCATTCAAGGGTGGATCTAGTGCAATAGGTATGATTTTAGGTGGACCCACTAACTTTTGCTTATATTTTATTTTTGCATATAAAATGTTCATTAAGTTTTAAGAATACTTAGCTTAGAACTCAGCTCATCTATTCGAGTATTAATGTATATTAATTTGAGATCGGCAGGAATCCACAACGTTAAAATAGTGGATCGGCCTCTACTACCATCTTACCCTCCATTCTATAGTTATATGTCTATATTATTACACATAAAAGTTGTTGAAATAATAATTTTTCTACTTAATTATCAAATAAAATTAAGTAAAAGAATCATTTATTTTCCGGTAAAAGAAATTGTTTTCCTACCAAATGCAACCATAAAGAAGGCAAACATTTTGGAAGGATAGATGTTTCTTCAAATCTAAGCCCTAAGTATTATTTTGGGGAAGAAAGTAACTTCAGAAGACCTATTATCCCTCATGAAAGCGTGTATTGCCTCGCCGCTCTCAAACAAAATAGTGTATTAACATTCACAAAAGCCACTGTTTTTCAGCGTCTTTCTCATCGCTCAAACCAAAGAAGTATTTGCTGCAAAATATTGGTAAGTGTTTTTCTTTCTTTCACTTCCAGAAAAAACTATAGGCGATTTTCTCATAGCATAACTTTGGTATATACATGTTTGCTTCTTTATCTTGTACTATTGTCTAGTTAATTCTTGCCTCTTTTTGCCAATTGGGTTTTGAGTATTTTCTGTAAAATTTTATGGGTATATAAACTTTTGCTATTTCTTTGCTTTTTCATGCTCAAGAATTTTTTTTAAAACTTGGGGTCTGCTTATTGTGAGTAATTGAGCCTAAAGTTTTGATTTTTCCTTTAAATCTTTTAGTTGTATTGTTGGTTCCATTGTTAGTTACTTTAGTTGATTAGTTCCATTCTGGATATTTTGGAAAGTAAGGTAGCATGGGTCGGGGAAGGGGAGCCTTGGCGTAATTGGTATAATTATTGTCATGTGACTAGGAGTTCACGGGTTCACGCCATGGAAATAGCCTCTTTTCCGCAAGATAAGCTACATACAATAGACCCTTGTGGTCCGGCCCTTCACCAGACCTGTGCATAGTAGGAGCTTTGTGCACAGGGTTGCCATTTTAAGGTAGCATGGGTTGGGATATTGAGGATTCATATAGCTGAGTAATATTATTTTATTGAATTGAGTGAAACAAATATATGTTGCACACACTTTCCAAAATGCTGCACTTGTGTCGGATCCTCCAAATATACATTACATTTGAAGGATCTGACCGAGTCCGAGCAACATAGAAACAAATGAAATATTGTGATGTGATGAGAGAAGGTATCTCCTATCTAGGAGCATAAGTGGGAGCTATCATTTTGGTTCTTTTTTCTTTGCCTCACTTCAGATTCTGGTTATATTTGCTTTGCAGATTTGTTATTCATTTATTTCAAGTCTCTTTTAAGGTAAACTGGCATCCTTAGCTTGTCTATAGAAAGTAACCACTAGCGACTTAATATAGTATGGTCAGCTTCAAGCATTTGAAATAACCCCTTTTTTCATCGATTTCAAGCCTCTTTTTTTAGGGTAACTCCATCTTAAAGCTAGTTTATCTAATGAAATTTTGTCACTTTGGTCCCAAATTAGTAACTACCATTTTTGAATTATCATAACTGTCATAGTGCGTTAATAGGTCGGGTGATGCACTATAGACAGAATTGGTATTTTGGGGGCTGGGGCAGAAAACTTAGTTACATAAAGTAGAAAGCAGATGATGAATGACGAAAGGGACAACGGACAAGAAGGTCAAAAAACTGAGATTTGATAGAAAAATGAGTGGGAATCCATCTTCAAGGAATTAGGACGATAGGGGTGACAGAGCAGGTGGCGTGTAGTTTATGGAGGAATAGATGGGTTGGTTAGTTCGAAATGAGTATTTATTGCTTCATGAGTGAAGTCATGAGCTTCAAAGAAGAGTACACTTCAAACTATGACATACAATTGTAACAAGAAGCGGTCGGTTCTTCAAATCTCAATTTTGAGAACTTGGATTATATCAAGCGCTATAGATGCTGAATTTAGTTATTTAATTACAACTTGATTATTATAGTACTAAATCCATATATGCTTGATACTTTTAGCTTTTTCATTAATTGTGCGCTTCACTTTAAAGAAATGTGCTTTTAATTTCTCGTTTATTCGCTTCAAACCCCAGAGACCTTGTGGCTTTTCTGCAATTTTAAATTATAAAAACACTAGGTCATCCGTGGATTCAAGATGATCAACATGAGAATACTAGATTTTATGGATACAGAAGAGTTAATTCCGAAGGAGGTTATATTTTTAACACAAGCGTTGTCATGCCACTTCATACATTTGAATAAGGATTTTGAATGGGAAGTTTATAGCTATGGGAGATGTGAACATTCACTCACCTAGGAAGAGTGGTATGTAGTAAGCAGGGAGTGTAACTACCATGGATAATTACAAGGGTTTCCAACATTGTGAAATTTGCCCATCTAACGGATAATTGCAAGGGTTTCCAACGTTGTGAAATTTGCCCATCTAATGGTTAATTGCAAGGGTTTTCGACGTTGTGAAATTTGCTTACCCATGGTAGTTACGATGTGTTGTATGGTCTGAAGAAGGAAAGCAATATGTTTTAGAGATAAAGAAGGAAGAAATTTTGGAATATGCTAATAACTGTTAGAAACTCATTTTCATTTATCTATTGCACTTCACCTTTGCTCAACTGTTTGAAATGTTGCTTTTTTGGTGTATTTGGTGGCAACTTGTCAGAAAACTCGAAATGTTTAGTACATGGATTTTGATCTTTGTGAAAAGATGAACAGCACTGAAAATTGAGAAATGGAAGTCTTTTCGTTATATAATTGTACTCAAAGAGATAGTCAAACACTTAATATTTGGCTAGCTGAAGTGTTATTACCTATCATTCCATCATCCATTTCTGGTAAATAGTAATTTTGCTGCTTCCCACCCTGTATATACCCTGATTTTTTAAATTAAAAGAGAACTTGATTTATTGGATACAAATCCAGGTCTAAATATTCCCTGATATCTTGATTTTCTGGTCAA
This sequence comes from Nicotiana sylvestris, assembly GCF_000393655.2. NCBI lineage: Eukaryota > Viridiplantae > Streptophyta > Magnoliopsida > Solanales > Solanaceae > Nicotiana > Nicotiana sylvestris. The sequence continues at coordinate 154,712,084 of NC_091067.1, forward strand.
TTCAGCAATACCTTCAAATAGTAGTGGACAGGTTGCTGGACTAATGTTATTATAGTAATAATAATAATAATAATAATAATAATAATAATAATATGTTGTTATTATTATTATTATTATTATTATTTACTTAGTTCGCTAGCATTAGTGTTAGAATGATATACTTTTATTCATAGATTGATATTACTACCTAGAGTTTAACTGTTTTCTGGGCTTCGGTCTTATTTTTGTCTTGTTATTTTTCCTACTTGTTGCCGTTACTTTTTTTCATCTTTTCTCCAGCCGAGTATCTACCGGAAAGAGCCTCTCTGCCCTTCGAGGGTACGAGTAAGGTTGCGTACATCTTACCCTCCTCAGACCCCACTTGTGGGAAATTACTGGGTTTGTTGTTGTATTATTGTTATTGTTATTATTATTGTTATTATTGTTGTTGTTGTTGTTGTTATTGTCATCGTTCGTGTTGTCCTTTCCTTCATTATTATATTGATTACTAAGATCTTGCTGTCTATATTGGGATGCTTATTTGCTGTCCATATTGTTTCAGGGTTTTTGAAATGGAGGATACACCTAAAGTAGAAGACCTGTTGCCCGAGGGCCCCACAGATAGTGCGTCTGAGAAGATACCAGAAACCCTTGAGGAGATGCTTTCCAGGCATAGGTACTTCATAAAGCTCTTTTAGGATTTGTTGCCTTGGTTTTTGCTCTCCCCTCTCTTTGTATTATTGATATTCTCTGTACCACTTTCGACATGATTTTTACATTGTTCTGCTTGTAAGACTGGTCATACTCTGCTCGCATCCCTATCGCATTTATCAGAAAATGTTTTCAACTTTGTCAACAATTGCTCGTATTGCTCAAATATGAGCTTATGGGAGGATTACTAACCCTTTAAAATGCTGATCTGCAGAGAAAGAACTGAGAAGTTTTTCTAATTGCAGAAATGAAAATTACAATAACTGCTCCCTTGCTCCTATTTAGTTATCATGTTTACTAACAATAGTTTGATCCAAAATACTTGTCATTTTAGAAAACCAAGAAAGATTTAATTAATTTTCCATGTTAACCCTTTAATAAATGTGGAGAGAGATTAATATAGTGAACGCAAAAATAGTAATATTAAGATCTAAGAATTAATAAGGGCAATTTAGTTAACTTATCCTTTTAATTGATGTTCTATTGGGGGGGAGGGGCATGCAAAAGCCAAACTTGACAAGTAAAAGAGATCGGAGGGCAATTCAGTTATTGAATGTATGAGCATTGGTTGTGAAGCACTTGCTTCATTTATCACTTTAAACTAATTATTTGGGAGCTTAAGTTTTTGTTGACACATATCACATCATATTGTTGTATGCAGGAAAGAAATCTCTCAGCTACAGGGCAAAGAAATTGCAATGAAAAAGGCAGCGGCTAAAGGCAGCAAAGCTGAACAGAAAGCTAAGAAGAAACAAGTGGATGAAGAAGTAGCTAAACTTTCTGTGAATCTCAAAGAAAGGCATGCCGGGGAGCTTTCTTCTTTAGGCTACAGTGGTGGTAGTAATAATGGGAAGGAAAAAGGGAATCTCGACACGTTGGTGAAGGCTATTGCTGGGGTTTCCGTCGGTGGTCAAGCTGACCATTCAAAACCCAGCAAGAGTGTCAAGAGGCGTGAGAAAAGAGCTCAACAAGAAGCAGCCCGAGAGCAGAGAATACAAGAAGAGCAGAGCAATATCGTAAGTGATCGAGTTATTGAGAATGAAAAGTTAGACAGTAAGCTTGAGCCCCTTGGATTGATGGTTAACGAAATAAAGCCTGACGGACACTGTCTCTACCGAGCTGTTGAGAATCAGTTAGCCGTCCGCTCCGGTGGTTCATCTCCTTATACGTATCTTGAACTGCGACAGATGGTTGCAGCTTACATGAGGAAACATGCAACCGACTTCCTCCCCTTTTTCCTCTCTGAGAATGCGGAAGGAGGAGAATCAGATGATTCTCTTGTGGAAAGATTCGAGAACTACTGTAGAGAAGTGGAGTCAACCGCTGCATGGGGAGGACAACTTGAGCTTGGTGCTCTAACTCACATCTTAAAGAAACATATAATGATATTCTCTGGTTCATTTCCTGATGTGGAGATGGGAAAGGAGTACAAATCTGACAACGGCTCTGGCTCTTCGACTTCCAGTATAATGCTATCGTACCACATGCATGCTTTTGGGCTTGGAGAGCACTATAACTCCGTTGTTCCCAGTTCAGCCTAACAGGTTTGATTTCTATTATGTGCACAAAGTGTTTACATTGACATGATAATAGCTCAACTGATGTCATCGTTTACAACAAACCTATCGACAGTTCATATACTTTTTTCTCAAAGCCCTCCGTTTTGGTCCAAGACTGATGGTGGCTGTTTATGCTAGGCAACGGTTTCTTTTATGTCATTTGAGTCGACTGCGTTTCGTCATTCACAATGCTATTGGAGGACTAAAATCCAAACTTATGAGTTTGGTTTTCTGTTTTGTGATAACTCATATACTTCCATTTGTATTCCAAGAGCTTCTTTGGTTTGTTGTCGGTACGCGCATGCATTGTAATTTTTTCTTGTTTTTTTCCTCTTTTTGGTGGGCTGTTATCATGTTTGGTTGCAGCCAGACTTGCTAGACTGCTACTCTCATATCTCATCCTACATATACATGATGTGTGAGAGAATACCAGAAAATCTACAGGTTCTTCTTTGAAATTTGCGGAGTCGTGGTATTTGTACTTTCTCATATCTACAAGGTAGGGGTAAGGTTTGCGTATGCCCTATCCTCCTTAGAGTGAAAATAGCACGGGCTAACTAGCTTTCAGATTGGTAATTGAAAATTAGCCAGCATTTGCAAGATCATTTAAAAATACCACTATTTTGCTGAAACGTGGAAGGTTCTAGTATAATATGCTGGATTATGGAGCTCCTGTGTATGAACTTCTAACATATTATGTTGGAACTCTAGCACACGGAAAGTTACAGCATAATATGCTAGATTACGAAGCTCCTGCATATAAACTTCCAGCATATTAGTTGGAGCTCCAACACATTATGAAATTCCAGCACAATCATGCTGGAATTTCATATATAAAACATTCGAACTCCAGTATATTATGCTGGAAATTTTCGTTTTTTTAATGGTATTTTCGTTCAGATTTTATTTTTACATGAAAAAGTGGCTAAATTTCGATTACTTTTGAAATTGTGCTATTTTTCATTTACTAACTATAACAATTGTAAATCTGGTTATTTTATTTTTCCATCAAAACACTTACAAATAACATAATTCAAGTGTAGTAATCATTTTTCTTATTTCTAGGAGAAAGCGAAATGAAAAGGATTAATGGAGATATCTTTGTTTATTAAACAAGAAAAAAAAAGACTCCTAATTGACCCTCATAAAACATCACTTTTCGTTCATTTGTACGAATATATAAATGTGTTTAGCATGTAATTAACTACCTGTTATATCATTAATTATGTATGAAATATGTGAAAATAGGTGGAGATAGCTAGGTGGAGGTAATAATTGAATTTATGTTTTATTATCATACATAAATTTCTCAATCCACGTTTTCCATGGCTATGTATCAAGGGTTATTGACCAATGGTTTCATAGAAGCAACGTCTCTTTTGATCTTTTAGATTGTCAACTTCCACTCTGTGCAAGTTTTTATTTATCATAATAATAGAAATTATACAAAAATATATATACGAGTAAGAAATGTCTATATACTATAAAGCCTAAAGTTAGGAGAGAATTAAATGTTTTTACATAATAATATTGTAGGAGAGAATGTGGTTTGCACCCTTATGTCAATATTGAACTTTCTCCCTGTAAAGTTAAATTGAAAAGGAAGAAACATAAGTAATAAGAGCGTTAAAAACATGCATTTTACCTTTGTCACGTCCATTAAGAAAATACGAACTCCTAGAGAAAAAAAGATGTATTCACTAAATTAACCTTAATTAATTGTTACCTTGACACATTGGAATATGTAAATAAGGGCAAATTTTGAAAGAATAAAATTAATTTTTTCTTGATTGTGTAAATGGACACTTATTTTGGATAAAAATAAAAAATATAAAATAGTCACTTATTATGGACCGAATGGAGTAATTAAGGTTGATCCCTCGTGTTAAATTAAACATATATTGCATGTTTTAATTTTAGGGGCATTATCACTTTTAGCCCGCGCCAGAAACTATTTGCATCTGGTAGCCGAAAAAATATATAAAATTTATATAATTTTTGTATATGGAGGGTAGTGTGTATGCAGACCTTACCCCTACCCTGGGGTAGAGAGGCTGTTTCCAATAGACCCCCAGCATCCTTCCCTCCAAGAACTCCCCACCTTGCTCTTGGGGTGACTCGAGCTCACAACCTCTTGGTTGGAAGTGGAGGGTGTTTACCATCAGAGCAACCCACCTTATCAAAAACTATATACAAAACATAAAAAAGGTATATATTATTTTGGCTATTATTTTAGCTGCGGCTATACAATATTATTTTCTCTCAATTTTACATGAGCATTAATTAAGAGGGGGATTGACTATTGAGTAATATTTCCCTATTTCATATGTTACGTTCTCAGTTTTGTGGACTATTGACCAAGGCATGTGACATGCAAGCTGGTGGTTTATTTTGTCTACTGCATAAGTTCTAATCTTTATTTGTTTTATCATCATAGATCATAGAACGACAAGTCATGTAGAAGACATACTATATTGGTGTAATAATAGTAAATGTAACAAAATATTATGGTCATATACTGGTGGAAGGTAGTAGTCATCTCATGGAATTAGTCGAGGTGCGTGCAAGTTAACCCAACCAAAATGGTTATTAAAAAAAATATTATGGTCACGTACTGATGGAAGGTAGCAGGTATCTCGTCAATTAATCGAGGTGTATGCAAGTTGGTTCGGACATTACAATTATTAAAAAATATATATATTATGATCACATAAAACACGATATGAACGTACCAATCTTTTTCATATGCACATTACAGCATAATATGTAGTCAAAACACCAAATCAACTTTCTAAAACCGTACAAACATAGGTGGTTAAATGTCGTTGTCCTCCTGTTGACATGAAATAAATATAAGTATAGTTAACAAGTTTTTAGTTTTTAATATATTATATACATATTGGCTATGTTATTGTTGTATATACATATATTACGTACATATATATTACAATATAGCAAGTTTTATTCTTTGTCATAAGAACGTTATGATACATGCATTCATAAATTTAATATTTCAAATCCATCCCTAAATGAAACTAACCAAACAAACAGCTTGTTTGGATGATTGTTATATAATGTTTCATAATGTATCATATGCACCAACAACATGAAGAATAAACTTGCAATATTATAAAGAAAAATTATGATACGTGGTAAAATTACTATATAAAAAGATAGGATAAATAAAATTATTTAACAATAATTAAGTGTGAGATCGAGAGAAAAATACAAGGTAACGACGCGACCATACCAAATCGGTCGTTATATGAAGTGACACATTTCGTCGTTATGTAACAACAAATTTAACGATATGATACAATAATATTTAAGTAACAATAAAAAACAAACATCGTATTTAAAGTAACAATACGATACAATACAACAGATAAAAACTATCCAAACAAGCCGTAAGTGAATAATATAACAAGGATATTTAAATGAAAACCAAAAAAGTAAAGGAAAAGAAAAGATAAGGAATACAAACAAACAGATAAGTACAAGAATACAGTACGTACGTAGATAATAAGGACAAGGGAAGATAAGTGCAGTTGTTGTCACTAAAGATTTTTCTGAAGTCAACAAATTAATTGTTATGACTCATTGGACCCACTTACCACATGTAACACGTGGACTAGATTCTCCTTTCCAGGATAATTATTTTCTTTATTTTTGGCCCTACCAAAGTCATATCCTTTCAATAATATTATCTTAATTAAATTTGCCATCTAAATAATAATATATATAATTAAGAATTATAGTGGAATGGATATAACTCGTTCATTCTTAACTGTAGATTTCGCATTTAGTGCGATGAATTGAAAAAAAAAATCATGATAGAAAACTTATACTTTGTGAATTCGGATTATTCGAGCCCCAATGCATGTAACTAACGTTAAAAAAAAAAAAGTGAATTGGGGACTCAGATATATAGCGGAAAACAATGAAATAAAGTATGACATGCCACGAGTAAAGTGAAATACACACTTTTTTTTATGGCAGATTATATTTAATTTATTTATTTATTATGTGATAAGAAAGTGTCACCGCTACTTAAAGATAAGTTTTATAGAGCGGTAGTTAGATCGGTTATGTTGTATGGGGCTAAGTGTTGGTCAGTTAAGAACTCATATGTCCAGAAAATGAAAGTAGCAAAAATGAGGATATTGAGGTGAATTTGCGGGCACACTAGGATGGATAAGAATAGGAATAAAGTTATTCAGGATAAGGTGGACGTGACTCCCATTGATGACAAGATGCGGGAACCGAGGCTCAGATGGTTCAGACACGTACAGAGGAGAAGCTTGGATGTCCCGGTAAGGAGGTGCGAGCGATTGGCGTTGGTGGGTACAATAAGAGGTAGATGACGGCCTAAGAAGTATTGGGGAGAGATGATCAGGTGGGATATGGCGGGGCTTCAGATCTCCCAGGACATGGCACTCTATAGGAAGCTGTGGAGGTCAAGCATTAAGATTGTAGGTTAGGAGGTAGTTGAGCATATTTAGTCTACCAGTGTGAGGCTAGTGTGACAGGATTTAGTCTTAGACTGCTAGTGGTCAATGTTGTGTTTACACTACTCCTCTATTTTTATAGTGTCGGGCCTTATTTTCTGGTTATTATTTCTGCTTTCCATTTGTTTACTGGTTCTTGTGATGTTATTATTTCTATTATTTTTTGTTGATGGTACTGATGTATTGTCTCTTTTCGTCTTCTTGAGCCGAGGATCTATCGAAAACAGTCTCTCTACCCCCTCGGGATAGAGGTAAGATCTGCGTACACACTACCTCCCCAGACCCCATTTGTGAGATCTTACTGAGTCGTTATTGTTGTTGTTATTTATTTATTTTAGGAGTCACAAGTTAAAGTGACATGTTTATTATTTAACATATATATATATATATATATATATAATTTTTTTTAATTATTATCATTTCCCCTAAAATATAGATACCACTTACCATACAGGACAACAATATGGTACAAGATTGACACGATTTTTCTTTTCCTTTTCTTGCTTAAATTAATTGCTCCTAAAAGAATAATGTCCACTTGCTAAATATACGTACAAGAACTCTCAAGCAGGGCGAATTTACGGGCGGAAGGGGTTTACCCGAACTCTCTATTTTTTATAAGGCAAAATCTATTTTTTACATCTATATATTAAGTTTTGAACCCCTTAATGCAATCCAAAAGTGTAGTTTAGTGGTCAGGTTCAATTCCCACTAGCTACAATTTTTTTTTTGAATCCCTTCGTGAAGATCTATCGGAAACAGTCTCTCTACCCCTAAGATCTGCGTACACACTACCTCCCCAGACCCCATTTGTGAGATCTTACTGAGTCGTTGTTGTTGTTGTTATTTATTTATTTTAGGAGTCACAAGTTAAAGTGACATGTTTATTATTTAACATATATATATATATATATATATATATATATATATATATATATATATATATATATATATATATAATTTTTTTTTAATTATTATCATTTCCCCTAAAATATAGACACCACTTACCATACAGGACAACAATATGGTACAAGATTGACACGATTTTTCTTTTTCTTTTCTTGCTTGAATTAATTGCTCCTAAAAGAATAATGTCCACTTGCTAAATATACGTACAAGAACTCTCAAGCAGGGGCGGATTTACGGGCGGAAGGGGTTCACCCGAACCCTCTATTTTTTATAAGACAAAATCTATTTTTTACCTCTATATATTAAGTTTTGAACCCCTTAATGCAATCCAAAAGTATAGTTTAGTGGTCAGGTTCAATTCCCACTAGCTACAATTTTTTTTTGAATCCCTTCGTGAAGATCCTGTCTCCGCCACTATTCTTAAGGTAATAATTTATTATTAAATTCAAGAATATAATATACCAAAAATACCATGTGCTTTCATATGCTTACTGAAACGCATTAATTAGTTAAATAGTTTGACCAGAAATAACAGAATATTTGGTTAAAATATGGTTGGTCTCTATGCAAATGCAAGTAAAGTTCTCATAATCTACATGAAGCATATTATATATGGAGCAAGTATTTAATGTAACATTGATAAGGTCAATTTTCTTTATTATTATCTTTTTATTCTTTTTAAAATTCTTTTTTAAGAAGGAAATTGAATACCAAAAACTCTAGATGCACCTAAGGTGTGACCTAATAGTCAATAAAATAAATAAAAATCACGAAAGAGTCATGTTTATATCGCAGAGACGAATAATAATATAATAAGTACACGATAGCAAAGTAAAATGTGTGTACAAACTAACTTATATATCACCGTCATAATTTTTTCTTTTAAATAAAAAACAAATGCAAATCCAATTCACATGGTTACACCTACTAACATCAATAATAATAAATTAAGTATAATTTTACAAGTGGGATAATATATACGCATATTTTATCCTTACCGACTGACACGAGCACACCTACCATAACAACCAAACTATAAGCCATCATAAATAAAAAGTTTTCCGTACATAGAGATATAAAAGACTGAAGTTCAATTAATGTCTTCTTTTTTATATTCTTTTAATAGATGAATTTGTGTGTCTTTGTAAAAATATCACTCCACTTATAAAATATACCGTCGGATCTTTTTATAATAACATTCTTGTATAACAATCATTCATTATAAAAGTCAAATAAAATTCGGAACCGATATTGTAAGTTATATTATAATATTATAATTATAACAATACTTCATTATAGTATCCAAAAAAATATCGGAACAAATATGGCGGTTACAGAGATATTTGTATATTATTCCAGTTACTACTACAATTTTCCTATAGTTGTGTGGTGGTGATACAAAAACCACTAAAGATTCATTGGAAGCAGAGGCGGACCCAGGATTTGTGCGCAGCGGGGGCACCACTATTAATATAGATATGTCAGCTAATAACGACAAAATTTGACGTGTTAACTCCTTAAAAACTTAGTGACTTTGAGTCAGTGATCGAAAGTACATTAAAAAATATCAAAAATTTAGTCTAATAAGATCACAATTGAAAGTCTGTAAAGCAGAAGTCTCGGTCGTTGTCGCTAAATCGATGGACATCTGCTACTTTGCCGAAATGATCCTTAAAGGCAGAAGCTTTTTTGGAGTTTTTTTAATTACTATTTTTGGGAAAAATTGAATTACTTATTTTTATACATGTAAAGAAACTAGTAATGCTTACAAACTTAGTTATCATGGTAAAGAAGATGATTGACTTCTTGCTAATGAAATAACTTATCCCCTTCTAATTTCCTTTAATATTTGTTTGTGTGTCTATTGTGAGCACGTGATTTTTGTTTACGCGACAATCACTCCAAAAGAAATCAAAAAATAATAACAATTGGTCTTGCTGTACGATTTTTGGAATTTACGTGGCATTTTTGGTAGTTATTTGTGGTCTTGTCCATTCTTATTTAGTATTATCAAACAAAAATACAAAAAAAAATATGTCGTGTGTAATTAAACCATATTTCGGTTATTAAAAGGAAAATCATAAAATATGCAGCTGTTATTCTATTTGTCGTCCTTGAGTGATTTTATTTTTTTGTTGAATATTAATGTGTGTGATAGTTGTTTAATAATTGTATAGGTGGGATTTTTAGAAATTAAAGAAGAAAAGAAGGGGGTTTTCAGATTGGGCCAGTTTTAAGAACAGGCCCAAACCAAAATAACCCAGTCCAAATCCCTTTTGCCCGGTCCAATTGAGCTGGCCACACGACCGTCCAGACGACGTCGTTGTGTCGCCTTCAATTTGGACCGTTACTCTCACTAGATTGACGGTCCAGATCACTCACCCATAACCCCATACCCGACCCATTACCCGGACCAACCCCGACCCCAATACTAAACCAAACGACACCGTTTGATTAACCCTTGGATCCAGGCCGTTGATCTCGATTGATCTAACGGTCCAGATCAAGCCATCCACCCCGTATATAAGCCCTCATCTCGTACCCCGCCCCCTATCCAAGCACCCCTCCCTCATCTTCGTCTCCCTCACCAGACCCAAATCCCACGAAACCCTAGCGTCGCCCCCCTTTCCCCTCGCCATAAACCCGGCGGCAAGGACGCCGGTGACCACCATCTTAACACCCTAGGACCACCTCGACCCCCTGAACACAGATCCACTAGCCGTGGGTCTCTAATCTTCCCCCACCATCTCGAATCTTCCCCCACCATCTCGAATCTTCAAATTCGAATAATGAAGATTCGAGCCAGGCCTCGACCTATGCCAGACCTACCCCAGATTCACACTAGACACTCCTCTGACCTCCCTCGTGACCAAACCAGGCTTGGTTTGGTCCGAATCCAACCAGGAAAACATGAATCCCAAATCTGCCCTAAAACCCTAGAAGCCTTGAGTCCGATTTTTGTCCGTTTGAGCCAGAGGATTAGGGTCTAATGGACCTTAATCGGAGTGTTCTCAGTGAGAACACTTCGATTAAAGTTCGTTCAACCCCAAGAAAGGTCGATTCAAATCCGAGATAGGACCTTCTGATTTTTCAAGCCTTTGAGGTATTTTTGTTTTCCTTTTCCTTGTCAGTCCATTTTGTTGTTTTGTTAAATGTCTATTCATATATCCAAATGATTAGTTGATTTGTTTTGAATGTTTTTGTGTGTCGACTGTTCTGTCCTCGCCCGGACTTCTCATTTGATCGAATCTCTTTTGCTATTCATTGATGAGTGTACGTGTTTGACAATGTAATCAATGGAAATAATACTCGATCGATTAATTGGTTCCCAGGGTCATTTCTGGTTTTGACAGTGCAATCTGAAACCCCTGTTCAATACTGTTCGATTCTGATCATTAGCTATTGATTGTATGTGTTGTGATTCGCGTAGTCGATTCAATATATGTCGTCAATTAGTCTCAGCCTTGAATGGTAATAATGTGACTCATGTTATTCATTTTTCTGCTGAAGCTTTGTTTGAATCCAATTAAAGAATTGAGTATAGCTGCTTGTTAGTGTGCTTATTTGAATCAGAAATCACCTAAGGATTGGATAGCTGTTGGTGTTAGCAAGAATTACAGATTATAGTTCAATTTAATAGCATGTGTGCTCACTTTTGACTCTAGGCAGCATGTGTTTGGTCAGAAGTTAGGGGATTAGAATAATTGGACAGCATGTGCTGTCAGGATACATTCCTGCTGCCCATGTTTGGTTTAGTTTAATAAAATGATAAAGCATTTTAATAATGAAAAGAGTTTGTTGTCAGGGGAATCTCATGGGAGGGGTTTTATTTTCAAATGGTTGAGTGGAAAAACAGCAGGAGATAGGAGGGAGTTTGAATGGTTTAACAGACTGTAGATGGTCTGATGCAAGGCTATAAAAGGAGAAGGGTCTCGATTAGTTAGAAGAGGTTTTTCAGATATAAAAACAGTCCTAAAAAGAGAACAAATTCAGTTTTCGGTTGGCAACATAATTCCATCAGGCTTTGGTTTAGTGTGAAGTCTTAGTAGTTGATATTGTTTCTTTTTTTTGGTTTGACTCCAATTCGTTGAAACTTCCTATGCAATCTACTGGTCCAACCTTGGTTTGAGTTCGAGTCCATTTTGAGTTTTGCATGTTGTTTGTTGCTACCTGGTTATCACAAATCTTTTCGGGTTTCGTTTGAGTTGTTCCTGGTGCACTTTGTTACTGTCACTGCTGCTGTATTTGTTGTTGTTGCTGCCGTTCTTGTTGTTGCTGCTGCTGACTTCTCTGTATTCTTTTCTTCTGTTGTATTCAACATCCAGGTACACACTTTGAATCTCACACTGATGTAACAGTAACAATGAGTACGAATTGAAAGATGCAAAGGAGTTCAATCATTTGCTGCTGTAATTACAGCTTTATAAACGTTGTTAGATTCGTGTAATTTTAGTTTGTAGTTCAATAGCAAACTCATGAAGTAGCTTGTACTTAATTGGAACCTTAGTTTGTTTACGCTGTTTATTTAGTTGTTTTAGTTGACCGCATGACGTAGAGTGCACATGTGTTTAGTAAATTGATAGGTGAATCTCATCTCTATTCTTATTCTAAACACGTAAGGCATGCTGCTTCTAATTTGGCAAGAGACACAATTTAGTTCTAAGTCATTTAAACTAACTCTATCAAATTGGATTTCGTTAGGCAGTCTATAGAACCATGTTCGAATCCCGTTAGTAGCAGTTTCTAGTAGTTAATTCCCTTAATCTAGTTTCAATAAGTTAGTTAAATTCAACTCGAGAAACGTTTGGAGTAAGCTTAGCATTTCATCAAATCTTGTATACAATTTCTCTTATCAAATTAAAAGCATGTTCACCCATGGAATAAGGCACGAAACAATTCCCGCCCCGTAAATAATTAATTAGATAATTAACAAGAATCCGGAGTTGGCCAAACATGTAACTCAATTAGTATGTATTTTTCTTTCTTCCATTTCTTAGAGACGAACATAATAGAAAATGTAGTCATTGTAGGCTAATCTTTTTTTAAAAAAAAATAATGAGACAAGCCTCGCCAAATAAAAATTGCGGGGCCCTCAATAATCGATCATAATAAATACTTAGAATTTGGGATGGACTTGTTTAGTGAATTTCACTGCCTTCCCCAAAGATAATAACGCGCTAGACTCTTTAGGCGCGACTTAATTAATTTACATTCTTAAATTCGGGTGCGCATTTATGTGACCCAAATTAAAATCTCAACGGAGTCGAAATGTGTTAACAACTACGGGTGCATTGATTGTGACGTGGTTCGAGATGCATTTTCACGACGTTGCAATTTTATAAAAAATAAATGATAACAATAAAAGCGGTTTAAACTTAATAAAAGCACATAAGTCACAACATGTATTTAAATCAGATATTTAGCCATTATAACAATTTAAGCGACCGTGCTAGAACCATGGGATTCGGGGGTGCCTAACACCTTCCCTCAGGTCAACAGAATTCCTTACTTAGAATTTCTGGTTCGCAGACTTCATTTGGAAAGTCGAATATTTTCCTCGATTTGGGATTCAAGATAAACTGGTGACTTGGGACACCAAAAGTCAAACCTTTCCCAAGTGGCGACTCTGAAATAAATAAATAATCCCATTTCGAATATTGTCACTTAAATTGAAAAAACTCTCTCGCGCATCTATCCCTTGGGGTAGGCGCGCAAAAAGGAGGTGTGACAGCTCTGGCGACTCTGCTGGGGATTAGAACCCAGAACCTCCGGTTCAGGGTTCAAGAATTAGAGCTTAGAATAATTGTTATATTTGGCTTTATTATCTGATCTTTATTACATGTTTTGGCATAATGTGTTAAATGTTATCTTTTACCGCTTTGATATTATCTGAACTGTATATAAACTATGCCGAAATCCTTCTCTCTTCACCTTCGGGGATGTGCTTACTGGTTGAGACTCCCTATTCTGTTAGTGTCAATACCCTGAAATAAAAAAGAGGCTCGGACAAGTTACAAAGCCGGATGGCCTTTTGGTTCCCGGTAAGTTGCCCCCTCCTCGACTCGAATTGTCCGCTCGGGTACACAGTCTAGAACATATACCCAGGTTATAAACCTAGTATAACGAAACCTCATGCTGGATCCCTAGTAGGAACGCTTATTTGAATCATGTTGCATTTGACATAGGGGACTCAACACAGGGGTTGGGTCCGTCTAGGATAGGCAACCTGAAATGAAAAGACCATCTTGCTGCATCCCGTTTATTTCGCGCATTTATTTGCTTCAGATCTGCATGCTGACCGGTTTCTAAAAAGGGTTCAAAAAAGAAGAGAAAATAACAACGTAGGGAGATAATTACTTATTTTGGAAAAATAAAACCAATGTCCAAGTAGTGTCAAAATCTCGTCAGAATTTTCTTAAAAAAGAAAAAAAGGAAAATGAAAACAAAATTTGTCTTTTAGTTTGACTTATTAAAAAATATATATAAAAAAAAACAAAAAAAAATTCTTTTAATCACTTTCAAAATAAAAATTTGTAAAAGTAAAAAAAAAACAAAAAGAAGGGAAAATTCAAAATTAAAAAAAAAGGCTGTTTCTTTTGTAGTATCTCTTTTATAAATTCAGACTAATAGATTTTTCTTTAGTCTTTATCTTTTTTCAAAATAAAAAAAAATAACAAAATATAAAAAAAAAATCCAGAAAAATATTTTTTTTCTTTTCTTTAAAAAGATTGTATTTAGAAGGGGTTTTACTCTACGCTTGATCAAGCCCGAACTACGCCGGTTTGATTCTCGCAGGGTGCGAGATACGTAGGCAACCCTCATCGGGTCCAACCTCCCCGTTTTCGGAAATAGCCAAAATATCAGAATTTTAATTTGTGAGTCGGGTGATGCCGTTTTGTCGAGAATAGCCAAATGTTCCCGAAAGGGACGCCGGAAGGCTATATTTGCATAAACAACCATTTTTAGTCATTTTTAAATTTTGACCAAATTGCCCAATGGCCTTAGGATCCTCATCCCCGAGGATCTGCGAGGCCATGTTCCCAATATCGGGTCACAATTCCTAAAAAAAAAAGAAAAAAAAATCAAGTGATGCTTTTGTTGTCAAAAACAGCCGAATGTTCCCGAAAGGGACGGCGGAAGGCTGACATTGCATAAACGGCCATCTTTGGTCATCATTTTTGATCGGTTGATCCTCGCGGCCTTAAAGTCTTCATTCCTGAAGTGCTAAAAGGCCGCATTTGAAAACCAAGTTTGTCATTTTGAAAAAAAATCTTGGAAAAGAACATAGATAGTTTTATTTTGAGTCTAATAAAAGTTTTTCGTTAGCATGATCACCCTAATAAATGTGCAGGATGAGCACGATACAAAACGAACCCTTTTCAATAATGACCAAGATCCCTTTTGAGTTGCGATTATGGTGGAATGACTTAGGCAAGGAGGGGCAAGACAAAGTAAAGAAGTATCTGAAAGATCTCCCGGATTTACTGGACATTCAGCCTCGGGGTGATATTATCAGATCATTGGTCACTTACTGGGATTCCGCACACAATGTATTTTATTTCTTGGACTTTGAGCTCACCCCGACATTGGAATAAATAGCGGGATACATCGGAGGTGATGAAGCTCCGTTAAGGTTCAAGTACTTGATTTCACCTAGGGCCGTCACGGTACACCGGTTTCTGGATTTCCTAAAAATACCCCGAACATTTCACCATCCAGATCTTGCCAAAGATTTCTGCAGTCTCCACCTCATATATGCTAGATACGGCTACGCGGGCGGGTTCAATAAGCCAGACTTCAAACTATGCAGTAGAGGTAACCGACAAAAGTGGGACGAACACAGGCTGGTAGCTTTTATGACAGCTTTTTTGGGTCTTATAGTGTTCCCAAGGAAAGACGGAAACATCGATCTAAAAGTAACTGGGGTCGTCAGTACTTTGCTCACCCAAGATAAAAGTACTCTGGCACCTATGATTATGGCTGATATCTTCCGGGCTCTCACTGCTTGTCGAGCCAGGGGTGACTTTTTCGAAGGATGTAACCTATTGTTGCAAATGTGGATGACCGATCATTTATGCCACCGCTCCCCGCTCTTGGGTTACGGTTCGCCCGAGAAAACTTGTATTGGAGAATTCTACACAAGAATCAAAGGGTTTAGTCTACCCGAGGGAGTCACAGCTTGGACGTCATTTTTTCGAACTCTCACTGCCAACCAAATCCAGTGGACGCTCGGATGGTTGCCTATTGAGGAAATCATATACATGCCGGCAACCAGGCCCCACTTTCTGTTGATGGGACTTAAAATCATCCAACCCTATGCACCGTATCGGGTTTTGAGGCAACTGGGGAGGTATCAAGTAGTGCCGAAAGATGAAGACTTGAGTACCCAAGTGATTGAAATCAGTCCAGACGGTCGTTTCCCCGAAGAAGAAGTCTGCCAAATCTGGAGTGAGTGCCAACACCTGACAACAAACACTTGTGTGATGGATACAGCTAAAAGGGAAGTTGCCCCGGGGTATCACGCTTGGTTTAGAGGTGACATATCCTGCGAGAGACCAGCTAAAAGACCTCATCTCAAAGATTTCGTTGAGTCATCCTAAGAGCAATGGAACTGGTTAGCAAAAGAAAAGGGGTATCGGGCAGAGATCGGTGATTTGAAGCAACAGGTTGACAGTCTGAAATTCAATAACAGTATGCAAATTGCTGCGGATCGAGGCGAAAAGAATAGATTGGCCCAAGAAAATAAAGAACTTAGGGCCCAAATTCAGAAATTGAGATTGGCTCTTGATAAACAACCAAGGAGTCGATCAGACGAGCAGTTGATAAAAGGGCTGAAAAGTGAAGTCAGGGAATGGCGAGATGGTTTAGAAAAGTCTGAAAACGTCATGGAAGAGCTTAAGGTACAGTGGGGTACAAGAGCAGATAAGCATCGCCGATACTTGAATCAATTGAAACGCGACCACGAGAAAATTGTTGCCGAAATGAAGAGAGAGATGGCTACACTTGAGGTTAAAGCAGTTAATCAGGCTGAGGATTTCCAAATTGAGAGCAGATACTATTACGACTTGTTGGCCCGGATGAAGGTAGAAGTACGACAACTGAAGAATCAGCATATGCAGGATTCTCAGGTTTTAAAGACGTGCAGTGATCAGATAAAACGCCTGCTCATAGAGAAGAAGCAAACCAGAGATAAGATCAGGACCATTGCCCATGCCATCATCAGACGGTGTCTACGGTGTGAGAACATGACCAGCATTACCGTTCTCTCGGCAATGATGGGTTATGTCAAGCAGACCATGCATGAGCTGGAACAACTTGAAAGGGATCTCACACCTAGGACCGCGGCGAGGCCGAACGATGCCCCGCGGGCACCAATTTTCGAAACCTTAATGTATTCATAGGTCGAGTCTGTATCTTAGCATCTTCTGTCCGTCTTTTCGCATCAGGGTGCATTAGTCTGTTTGAGTCTATGTTTATTTTCAAGGTTTGTTTTTCCTTTTTCAAAAAATGTTGGTTGTAATAGATCGTTTCAGTAATAAAATGTGTGCTTCTTTTATACTCATCTGTTTCGAACTACGTAATGATCTGATTCACGCGGCATCGTGATACGTAGGCAATTCTCATCGGATCCGGTCACATTTTTAACTGCAAATATTGAAAACAGTAATAAAAAAGGGGAACAAAGAGAAAGAGAGAAAAATGAAAAAAATAAAATAAAATAAAGGGGAAGCCTAAAAGGAAGCCGGAATGACGCATGCTTTCGTTGCAAACATGTAGGAATTCACTTAACTGTATAGGTGCATCATGCCCCAACGTGAGATCACCTATCTGTTATTTGTTTCGAACTAACCGTTCGTTTGTCGTTGAGTCCTTCCAGGTTTTAGGAAAGGCGGTTGGTTTGGTGAAAGTCTGGCCTCACATTCATACTTCACGAGGTCGAAAGGGAGTGTTCAATTACCTGTTGTTAAGTCAAGAGGGGGTACTAACACTTACTTCACAAGATCAAAGGAAAGCATAGAAATGTCTTCAGAAATTCCGTTGCCGACAGTTCCTGTTTCCGAGGAGAGTTCGATCTCGGCCGTCCTCACGCCCAAATCCGCAACTGCGTAGGAAAATAGAATCCTGCGGCTCCGCATGTTGGAAATGCTGGATGACTGGAGTAACAAAAAAGAGCCGCCAAGTGTTATCCCTGGGTTCCCTGAGTTGTTCTCCAGGACAAGTGGGACTTCCAACGTCCCCATAAGCTATCCGGTTACCCCATTCGGGTACCCAGCCATTTCGGCCTTCTCTGCTGGATCACCCTCTGATTCTTATCCCCGGTTGTCAACAACAGACGTAGCTATGAACATATTCACTGCTCCTCCCTGTCCGATCGTGGCGCAACCCGCTACACACAAGCCAAATTTTGACTCATCCTCATTCACATTCCAAGCACCATCTTTCTCACTGGAACCAACTCGGTTCGCCACCAGCACCCATCCTCCACAGCCTCAATGCGAGTTTGCACTTGGGTAGGATCAAAACCCTAAAACTGCTGAACAAGATGAGATGGCAAAAAGAATGAAGAGCCTTGAGCAGAGTTTGAAAAACATGCAAGGTTTAAGCGGACAGAAGAGTGTCTCCTATACCGATCTGTGCATGTTCCCTCACGTGCACCTACCCGTGGGTTTCAAAACCCCAAAGTTTGAGAAGTATGACGGGCACGGTGACCCCATTGCTCATCTCAAGAAATATTGCAACCAATTGCGGGGAGCCAGCGACAAAGAGGAATTGCTAATGGCATATTTCGGGGAAAGTCTGGTAGGAATAGCCTTAGAATGGTATATGGACCAAGACATATCTCGATAGCATATATGGGATGATCTCGCCAGAGATTTTATGAGACAATTCCAGTATAACATCGACATTGCACCAGACCGAAATTCTCTGTCAAACTTAAAGAAGAAACCTATAGAAAGCTTCAGAGAATATGCTATTAAATGGCGCGAGCAGGCATCGAGGGTAAAACCTCCCATGGACGAGATAGAAATGGTCACTACTTTTCTCCAGGCTCAAGAATCAGACTATTTCCAGAATATGATGTCAGCCATGGGAAAGCCTTTCGCGGAAGCAATCAAGATCGGGGAGATGGTGGAGAACGGTTTGAAAACAGGTAGAATCCTAAGT
The DNA here is from genome assembly GCF_000393655.2 of Nicotiana sylvestris. Taxonomy (NCBI): domain Eukaryota; kingdom Viridiplantae; phylum Streptophyta; class Magnoliopsida; order Solanales; family Solanaceae; genus Nicotiana; species Nicotiana sylvestris. The sequence continues at coordinate 154,730,916 of NC_091067.1, forward strand.
TAGGCAGCCATAAGGGAAACCTCCCAAGCCGTCCAAAGCGGGTCCGTAGGAATGGCAAGAGGAAAGAAAAAGGAAGAAACGTCCATGACAACATCAGAAGCAAGGGAATATCGTAATCCCAGGCCCCGTTTTCCAGAAAGAACCCCACAACATTACTACCCTCACCAAAATGTGACATATGCTTCTCAACCCTACATGGTCATGAATACCCAGCCCTATGTCCATCCGCCACAGCAAGCCAATCGAGGCCAAGCTCCACCTCCCAGAAATCAGCCTCCCTACCGCAACCACTATAATCCACAGCCTCCTCATAATAACTTCCGCCCTCAGGAACCACCTAGAAGACGGACTTTCACACCCATCGGTGAACCATATTCTACTTTGTTCCCAAAGCTAGTCCAGTTGGGTTTCCTGCAGCCAGTCCATCAGACAAGGCACAATCCGGCATCACCTACTTACAAAGCCGGTGTTAGGTGCGCCTATCATTCAGGAGCGGAAGGGCACGATACAAATGACTGCTGGGCTTTGAGAAGGGTGGTCGAGAATTTAATAGAGCAAGGGAAAATAGTACTAAGGGATGAGGAGGTCCCAAATGTGACTAACAATCCGTTGCCTGCTCACAATAACGGGCTGCTGATTGGAATGATCTGCGAGGACAAAGAATTTGATCCTGCTTTAAAAGCTATAATCACCATCGTCGATGCAGGGAAAAGGCCTAAAACCACCCCGAAGCTAGAGAAAGGGGAAAAGAAGGTCAGTACTGTCAAGGGCTAGCCCGAAGAGAAGGTGGAGAAAAAGACAGTAACGATGGTGCCTGTAAGGAATGAAGTTCTTTACGTTCCACGAGGTCGAGCAGAGAAACCGCAGAGTTTCGAAGTCAAATGGGCAAAACCAATGTACGTACCAAAAGGGGCCTATGTGGTCCGGGGGACGATTCAACTACCTCGGCTGAATGAGCCAGTGGTTATCGGACGTGTGCCACAAAAGCCGATGACAAACCCGTCCACAGTACTGTGGAACTATCAAAGAACGTTGGTTACGTACAAAGGCAGAGAAGTCACGGGAGAACTTCCAGAAAATACTTTCATTGGAAGGTATTCAAACACTCAAGAGTTAAACAATGCCACACGGAGATGCTTCCCACCAAAGAAGCCTGTAAGCGTTGAAGAAGCGGAAGTTTTTTTCCAAAAGATGAAAATGCCAGACTACGAAGTGGTAGATCAACTGCGCAAGTGCCCCAAGCAAGTGTCCATGCTATCTCTGCTGATAAGGTCGGCCGAACACCAAAAGATCTTTCTCAAGACCCTGAACGAAGCATACGTACCATTTGAAACCTCAGTCGAACAACTGGAACGAATGACGGAGAGGTTCTTCGCCGTTAACCAGGTTTCTTTCAGCAAGAACGACTTACATCCAGAGGGAGCAGCTCACAACCAAGCCTTACATCTGACAGTTAAATGCGAAGACTACTACGTCAAGCGGGTAATGTTGGATGAAGGTTCAGGTGTTGACATTTGTCCGCTCTCCACGCTACAGAGAATGGAAATTGGTACCGGAAGAATCCGCCCCAATAATGTCTGCGTAAGGGCTTTTGATGGTGTCAAAAGGGACACCCTCGGGGAAATAGACTTGGTGTTGACTATAGGACCAGTGGAGTTTGAAATAACTTTCCAGGTGCTTGACATGGATACGTCCTACAATTTTCTCCTCGGCAGACCTTGGATTCATGCGGCAGGGGCTGTACCTTCCACTCTTCACCAAATGGTGAAGTTTGAGTACGAAAACCGGGAAATTGTGGTCCACGGAGAAGACGAACAGTCTATTTATCGGGACCCATCCATCCAACATCTTGAACCAAGGGAAGGGAGCGAGCACACGATTTATCAGGCTTTCGAAGTTGTGCTAGCAGAGCAGTATGAAGAGGGAAGACCTTGCCCCCAACCTTTCTTGTCTAACGCCTCAATCATGGTGGCTAAAGAGATGATCCGGCATGGATTCAGGCCAGGGAAAGGGCTCGGACGAACATTGCAAGGAATAACGGAACCCATTACATTGCCTTCCACCAAGAAACTTTTTGGGATAGGTTTTCAACCCACTCCAAAAGATGAAGAGTGGGCAAAGAAGAGGAAAAATGAGGGTTGGAAACTACCTCGGCCATTGCCGGATTTATATGAAACTTTCGTCGGACCAAAATACACCGAAGAAGAAGACGATGAGGTTTTCACGGCCGAAGAGATCGAAGAGATATGTGGGGCAATGAGAGAAATGCTCTACGAAGCTCACATGGTTCAACCAGGAGAAGGCACAAGCACCGCTGAGATACTATATGTGGGACTAAACGCCAAGCTTCGAAACTGGGAGGCCATGCCATTCCCTACTAGACAGGAGTCCGGGTAGACCTGTCCTGCCACCCTTCCTGCATCACGAGTTATCCCCAGGATATAACTTGGATGTTTTTCCCTTCAATTGTTGTTTTGAATTCCTGAGTTATAAACATTGTTATCTTCCAAATTCCAAGAAAATAAAAATCATTGTTTTTCTCATTTTTCCTTTGTTCTGATTTTTGTTATTTTTCCTTTATCTTTTCTTTCAGTTATAATAATGCGGCTTTAAATAATATGACATGCTTGCGGACTTCACGCCCAGATCACAACGAGCTATTTAATTGTGAAATAATGAACCAAGAACCAGAATATGACGAAGAAGAGGCTTTTAGGGAAATAAACCGAGAATTGGAACACTTTGAGAATAAACCTAAGCCGAATCTGAATGACACTGAACCGGTTAATTTGGGAACTCCTGAAGAAATCCGAGAGACCAAAATAAGCATTCACACGGAGACGCGATAATTCAACTCCTTTTTGAATTTAAAGATGTGTTTGCTTGGTCATACGATGACATGCCAGGACTAGGTGTTGATCTGGTGGTGCATAAATTGTCAATTCACCCTGATTGTCCTCCAGTTCAACAAAAGCAACGAAAGTTCAAAACTTATGTCAGTGACAAAATTAAAGAAGAGATCACCAAGCAGCTGAAAACGGGAGAAATTCGGGTAGTCCAGTACACCACGTGGTTGGCGAATGTAGTTCCAGTGCCGAAAACGATGGGAAGACTCGGGTATGTGTGGATTATCGAGACTTGAATAGGGCGAGTACCAAAGACAATTTCCCATTGCCCAACATCCATATCCTTGTTGATAATTGCGCCAAACATGAGATACAGTCTTTCGTAGATTGTTACGCTGGGTATCATCAGGTGTTGATGGATGAAGAAGACGCCGAGAAGACTGCTTTCACTACACCTTGGGGCACTTACTGTTATCGGGTTATGCCGTTTGGTCTGAAGAATGTTGGGGCAACTTACATGAGGGCCATGACTGCCATTTTTCATGACATGATGCATCAAGAAATAGAGGTGTATGTGGACGACGTGATAGTCAAGTCCAGGACACAGGATAATCACATCCAAGACTTGAGGAAATTCTTCGAGAGACTGAGGAAGTATGACTTGAAGCTGAACCCAGCCAAATGCGCTTTCGGAGTCCCATCGGGCAAGCTTTTGGGTTTCATAGTAAGCAGGAGAGGTATCGAATTAGATCCAACAAAGATAAAATCTATCAGAGATCTACCTCCCCCAAGAACGAAGAAAGACGTGATGAGTCTGTTGGGCAGGTTAAACTATATCAGTCGATTCATTGCCCAGCTGACTAGCACGTGTGAGCCCATATTTAAGCTATTGAGGAAAGATGCAGCGATCAAATGGACGGCTGAGTGTCAAGAAGCATTTGACAAAATCAAAGAATATCTTTCAAATCCCCCAGTTTTGGTCCCGCCAGAGCCAGAGAGGCCATTGTTCTTGTATCTGACAGTCTTGGAAAATTCTTTCGGTTGCGTCCTCGGGCAACATGACATAACCGGAAAGAAGTAACAAGCGATCTATTACTTGAGCAAGAAATTCACCGGCTACGAGGCCAAGTACACTCTGCTAGAAAGAACGTGTTGTGCTTTGACGTGGGTTGCTAAAAAATTGAGACATTAACTCCAAGCTCACACTACTTACCTCATAAGCAGGCTGGATCTTTTAAAGTATATATTTCAGAAACCAATGCCTACTGGAAGACTGGCCAAGTGGTAAATCTTGCTCACTGAATTTGACATAGTCTATGTCACCCGCACGGCAATGAAAGCCCAGGCGTTAGCAGATCATTTGGCCGAAAACCTGGTTGATGAAGAATACCAACCGTTGAGTACTTATTTTCCGGATGAAGAAATAAACACCGTAGAAGTAGTCTCGGAAAACGCTCATGTTTGGAAGATGTTCTTTGATGGGGCCGTAAACGCCAAAGGTATAAGAATCGGGGCAATTTTGATCTCGCCCTCTGGTCAGCATTATCCTGCTACAGCTAGACTGCATTTCCTTTGCACGAACAATACAGCTGAGTATGAAGCCTGCATCATGGGCATGCATATGGCGATCGATCAGGATGTCGAAGATTTATTGATTATGGGAGATTCTGACATGATTATCCGGCAAGCCCAAGGTGAATGGAAAACTCGGGATATTAAGCTTATTCCTTACCGACAGCACGTGGAGGACCTCGGCACGCGTTTTAAAACAATAGAGTACAGGTATATCCCGCGGTGTCACAATGAACTAGCGGATGCACTTGCTACCTTGGCTTCAATGCTACCCTACCCAGGCAACGCCCACATCGATCCCTTGGAAATCCAAATCAGGGAAAGACACGGTTACTGCAATGCAATCGAGGCAGGATCGAGTACACCGCCATGGTACCATGATATCAAGAGGTTCTTAAAGACACAGGAATACCCCGAACATGCTACCGGAGATCAGAAGAGGACTATCAGGCGGCATGTAGGAGGTTTCTTTTTGAGCGGCGAGGTATTGTATAAAAGGACCCCGGACCTCAATCTGCTAAGATGTGTTGACGCCGAGGAGGCGGGAAGGATCATGCACGAAGTACACGCAGGAGTGTGCGGGCCCCACATGAACGGGTATGTTTTGGCAAAGAAAATCCTTCGAGCAGGTTATTACTGGATGACCATGGAAAAGGACAGTTTCAGCTTCGTTCGAAAGTGTCATCAGTGTCAGGTGCACGGTGATTTGATTCATGCACCTCCCACGGAATTGCATCTCATGTCTGCGCCTTGACCATTTGTTGCCTGGGGCATGGACGTCATTGGTCCGATCAAGCCAAAGGCCTCAAATGGACACAGATTTATATTGGTTGCTATCGACTACTTCACAAAATGGGTGGAAGCTGTCACTCTCAAGTCGGTCACTAAAAAGGCTGTAGTGGATTTTGTGCATTCAAATCTTATTTGTCGTTTTGGTATTCCTGCAACTATCATTACGGACAATGCGGCAAACCTGAATAGTCACTTGATGGGGGATGTATGCGAACAGTTCAAAATAACGCATAGGAATTCCACTCCTTATCGGCCCAAGGCCAATGGAGCTGTGGAAGCAACAAACAAGAACATCAAGAAGATTTTGAGGAAGACGATCCAAAGTTCCCGACAGTGGCATGAACAGTTACCCTTTGCATTGTTGGGATATCGCACTACGGTACGCACGTCAGTAGGAGCAACCCCTTATCTTTTGGTTTATGGGACCGAGGCTGTGATACCAGCAGAGGTAGAAATTCCTTCGCTTCGAACCATTGTCGAAGCAGAAATTGAAGATAGCGAGTGGGTTAAGACTCGATTGGAGCAGTTGACTTTGGTTGACGAGAAACGAATGGTTGCGGTTTGTCACGGGCAATTGTACCAATGAAGAATGGCTCGTGCTTACAACAAGAAAGTCCGACCCAGGAATTTTGAAGTGGGTCAACTGGTATTGAGGCGCATTCTGCCCCATCACCAGGAAGCGAAAGGAAAATTTGCTCCAAATTGGAAAGGCCCATACATCATCAGGAAGATATTGTCGAGAGGAGCGTTGTATCTGGGTGATATCGAAGGAAATGATCCTGAAACAGCAGTGAATGCGGATGCAGTCAAAAGGTACTATGTCTGAGTTATACTCCAGTTGGTCCTGACACATTTTGAAATGATGAAGGTTTTATTCCCACTACCCCAAACACTATCAACTCTCTCTACAAGCCCTTTGAGCCGGTTACATTTCTTTGGCTACCTATAAAAAAAAAACATTGATGAGGCCTGAACTACGTCTGACTTGATTCCGAAAGGATACGTAGGCAGCCTCTCTCTGAGGTTCAGTCACACCAAAAATAAATCCAATTTACCCTGAGATTGCAACCGGGGCACATCAAACGGCTTAGAAGTTGTAGTTTCATCTACCATTCTTTTACCAAGCACAAGTCCTTCGGATCAATTACCAAAGGTAGGGGAGCCGAGAGATATCACGATTGGAGGCCGGTACATTCAGAATTGAGAGAAATAAAATGAGAGAGTCTTGTCGGTGAAAACCTTCGGGCACCGTGAGGCGACGGGAGTAGAGAAACCAAAAATGAGAGAGCTTGTTTGGTAAAAACTCGCAAAGAGTGCTATCAAGCGACAACAATAAGAGAAATGAGAGAGGTCAACTAGCGAAAACCCGCAAAGGGCGCTGTCGGCCGAAAGGATGACTCCACCTCAGGAAGTCTTGGCAAAGTTCCACCGGTTTAGAAACATAGATCCATTTTGGTTCATGAGGAAATGCAAGTTCATTGAAGGTCAGGCGTCCAGTCCAAAAAGCATGTCATGTCAATTTAAAGCCAGCATGTTTCCATCAGATAAGTCCTTCCTGTCCCGAAAGAGACACTTCTCTTCTAAAAATTTGTTTCTTCATTGTTTGTGTTACTTTTCTTTGAATCCCTTTCATTTTTAACCCCAAGTTCCAGATATACGGGAAAGAATAGGTGGCAGGACCGGTTTCACGGAGTTCCGTTTCGTAAGAAGAAAATACCCCGCTTCAGTGGTACGTTTGTCCAAACCCAATGGATCATGATGTTGGTTGCATTCGAAGTAAAGCCACACACACACACACAAATCCCCACATGGTCTCCTTTTGTACAAATCCCCACAGGGCCTCCCTTTGTAAAAATCCCCACAGAGTCTCCCTTTGTAAAAATTCCCCAAAGAGTCTGCCCCAGCTAATCCCCAACGAGTCTGCCTTGTACAAATCCCCACAGAGTCTCCCTAATAAAAATCCCCACTAAAAATTCCCAAGCAGAACGGGATGGAAAAAACCAAAGCCTTACAAGGCAAATCATCACAAAATCTAGAAACGCAAGTCTGAGTAGTCCAAAGGGTTTCGCCTGTGAATCCAATCGATGACAAAGTTTCTCAACAGAAATAAGGACGCGACAAAGCAACTGGAACAATCAAGGTCACCGAACCAACCGCCATTTCCGAACTGACAATTGTTCTTTGTTTGGAAAATTGAAACAGGTGTGACCCAAAGCAACCGTACAAGAGCAAGTTGTCGCCCAAAAAGAAAGAAATACATGAGTGCAAGAAATGGCTCGGCAATAAGGAATCCACTTAAAAGGGAAGTTTACCCAAAATTCTCTTTACATTTTACTAAAAGAAGAAAACTCAAAAAAAGAGGGTCAGTTAGAATCATGAGCATTTTACATTTAGCCAGCATTAGGGTTCCAACCCTGAACTGAGCATTTTCCATTTAGCCAGCATTAGAGCTTCAACCATGAACTGAGCATCTTTTTGTTAGCCAGCATTAGGGCTCCAACCCTGAACTGAGCATTTTTCTGTTAGCCAGCATTAGGGCTCCAACCCTGAACTGAGCATTTTTCTGTTAGCCAGTATTAGGGCTCCAACCCTGAATTGAGCATTTTTCTGTTAGCTAACATTAGGGATCCAACCTGAACTGAGCATTTTTTCTGTTAGCCAGCATTAGGGCTCCAACCCTGAACTAAGTGTTTTTTTATTAGCCAACATTAGGGCTCCAACACTGAACTGAGCGTTTTTCTGTTAGCCAGCATTAAGGCACCAACCCTGAACTGAGCATTTTTTCTGTTAGCCAGCATTAGGGCTCCAACCCTGAACTGAGCGTTTTTCTGTTAGCCAACATTAGGGCTCCAACCCTGAACTGAGCGTTTTTCTGTTAGCCAGCATTAGGGCTCCAACCCTGAACTGAGCATTTTTTCTGTTAGCCAGCATTAGGGATCCAACCCTGAACTGAGTGTTTTTCTGTTAGCCAGCATTAGGGCTCCAACCCTGAATTGAGCGTTTTTCTGTTAGCCAGCATTAGGGCTCCAACCCTGAACTGAGCGTTTTTCTGTTAGCTAGCATTAGGGCTCCAACCCTGAACTGAGCATTTTTCTATTAGCCAGCATTAGGGCTCCAACCCTGAACTGAGCATTTTTTCTGCTAGCCAGCATTAGGGCTCCAACCCTGAACTGAGCATTTTTCTGTTAGCCAGCATTAGGGCTCCAACCCTGAACTGAGCATTTTTCTGTTAGCCAGCATTAGGGCTCCAACCCTGAACTGAGCATTTTTCTGTTAGCCAGCATTAGGGCTCCAACCCTGAACTGAGCATTTTTCTGTTAGCCAGCATTAGGGCTCCAACCCTGAACTGAGCATTTTTCTGTTAGCCAGCATTAGGGCTCCAACCCTGAACTGAGCATTTTTCTGTTAGCCAGCATTAGGGCTCCAACCCTGAACTGAGCATTTTTCTGTTAGCCAGCATTAGGGCTCCAACCCTGAACTGAGCGTTTTTCTGTTAGCCAGCATTAGGACTCCAACCTTGAACTGAGCATTTTTCCTGTTAGCCAGCATTAGGGCTCCAACCCTGAACTGAGCATTTTTTCTGCTAGCCAGCATTAGGGCTCCAACCTTGAACTGAGCATTTTTCTGTTAGCCAGTATTAGGGCTCCAACCCTGAACTGAGCATTTTTCTGTTAGCCAGCATTAGGGCTCCAACCCTGAACTGAGCATTTTTCTGTTAGCCAACATTAGGGCTCCAACCCTGAACTGAGCATTTTTCTGTTAGCCAGCATTAGGGCTCCAACCCTGAACTGAGCATTTTTCTGTTAGCCAGCATTAGGGCTCCAACCCTGAACTGAGCATTTTTCTGTTAGCCAGCATTAGGGCTCCAACCCTGAACTGAGCATTTTTCTGTTAGCCAGCATTAGGGCTCCAACCCTGAACTGAGCATTTTTCTGTTAGCCAGCATTAGGGCTCCAACCCTGAACTGAGCATTTGTCTGTTAGCCAGCATTAGGGCTCCAACCCTGAACTGAGCATTTTTTCTGTTAGCCAGCATTAAGGCTCCAACCCTGAACTGAGCATTTTTCTGTTAGCCAGCATTAGGGCTCCAACCCTGAACTGAGCATCTTCCATTTAGCCAGCATTAGGGCTCCAACCCTGAACTGAGCATTTTTTCTGTTAGCCAGCATTAGGGCTCCAACCCTGAACTGAGCATTTTTCTATTAGTCAGCATTAGGGCTCCAACCCTGAACTGAGCATCTTCCATTTAGCCAGCATTAGGGCTCCAACCCTGAACTGAGCATTTTTTCTGTTAGCCAACATTAGGGCTCCAACCCTGAACTGAGCATTTTTCTGTTAGCCAACATTAGGGCTCCAACCCTGAACTGAGCATCTTCCATTTAGCCAGCATTAGGGTTCCAACCCTGAACTGAGCATTTTTCTGTTAGCCAGCATTAGGGCTCCAACCCTGAACTGAGCATTTTTCTGTTAGCCAGCATTAGGGATCCAATCCCTGAACTGAGCATTTTTACCTTATGACGACATTAGGACCCCAATCCCTGAGTTGCGTTTTGTAGACTAAAGTTTTCCAATCCCCTCATCAATTCTGTAAGTTGTTATGGCGATTAATTCAGTAAATTTTCCTAGTAAAACTGGGGCAGAAAATTTCGTTCGTTTGTTTTGTTTGTCTCAGCAGGTTTGACCTCGAGGCGCATGGATCGAAACGACCTACGGGATGGGTCTCAATACAGAATAAAGAAAAGAAGAAAAGGATAAAAAGAAGATGTTCCGAGATATTGGAACAAACAAAGGGCGAATCGCTCCAAATTTGATCAAGGTCCCGAGTTCCGCCAATCCCGTCTCACTCAATATCGCAGAAATAAACAGGCGCCTACAACTTGCAAGCATCAAGATTCGGATTGAAATCTACAAGCAGAATCAGCTAAGACCCAAGATCAAGTCGCAAAAGAATTATAGATAGGAATCTTGTAACTAGCGTTTGACAGGCATAAATAGTTAGTTCAGTCTCAATTTCCTTTGGTTGTAATAAGGCGGTCGGTAAGCAGTAGTGGCAACAGCAACGGCAGTAACAGCAAGCATTACAAATCCCATGGTAGTCCCAGCTACCAAAGTTTCCCGAACTACATTGACCTGATTCCTGTTTAGCCCAGGATATGTAGGAAATCTTTGAAGCGAAGATTCGGTCAAATCTTTCAAAATATGCTTCACACGGAGTATTCCAATAGGCAAAAATCGCTCATATCCGCTTACTTTATCTTTGCACGAAAACTCTTCATGTTTTCGGACAAAGAGGGGCAGCTGTGAGCACGTGATTTTTGTTTATGCGACAATCACTCCAAAAGAAATCAAAAAATAATAACAATTGGTCTTGCTATACGATTTTTGGAATTTACGTGGCATTTTTGGTAGTTATTTGTGGTCTTGTCCATTCTTATTTAGTCTTATCAAACAAAAATACAAAAAAATATATGTCGTGTGTAATTAAACCATATTTCGGTTATTAAAAGGAAAATCATAAAATATGCAGCTGTTATTCTATTTGTCGTCCTTGAGTGATTTTATTTTTTTGTTGAATAATAATGTGTGTGATAGTTGTTTAATAATTGTATAGGTGGGATTTTTAGAAATTAAAGAAGAAAAGAAGGGGGTTTTCGGATTGGGCCAGTTTTAAGAACAGGCCCAAACCAAAATAACCCAGTCCAAATCCCTTTTGCCCGGTCCAATTGAGCTGGCCACACGACCGTCCAAACGACGTCGTTGTGTCGCCTTCAATTTGGACCGTTAATCTCACTAGATTGATGGTCCAGATCACTTACCCATAACCCCATACCCGACCCGTTACCCGGATCAACCCCGACCCCAATACAAAACCAAACGACACCGTTTGATTAACCCTTGGATCTAGGCCGTTGATCTCGATTGATCTAACGGCCCAGATCAAGCCATCCACCCCGTATATAAGCCCTCATCTCGTACCCCGCCCCCTATCCAAGCACCCCTCCCTCATCTTCGTCTCCCTCACCAGACCCAAACCCCACGAAACCCTAGCGCCGCCCCCTTTTCCCTCGCCATAAACCCGACGGCAAGGACGCCGATGACCACCATCTTAACACCCTAGGACCACCTCGACCCCCTGAACACAGATCCACTAGCCGTGGGTCTCGAATCTTCCCCCACCATCTCGAATCTTCATTTGAAGATTCGAGCCAGGCCTCGACCTATGCCATACCTACCCCAGATTCACACTAGACACTCCCCTGACCTCCCTCGTGACCAAACCAGACTTGGTTTGGTCCGAATCCAACCAGGAAAACCTAAATCCCAAATCTGCCCTAAAATCCTAGAAGCCCTGAGTCCGATTTTTGTCCGTTTAAGCCAGAAGATTAGGGTCTAATGGACCTTAATCGGAGTGTTCTCAGTGAGAACACTTCGATTAAAGTTCGTTCAACCCCAAGAAAGGTCGATTCAAATCCGAGATAGGACCTTCTGATTTTTCAAGCCTTTGAGGTATTTTTGTTTTTCTTTTCCTTGTCAGTCTATTTTGTTGTTTTGTTAAATGTCTGTTCATATGTCCAAATGATTAGTTGATTTGTTTTGAATTTTTTTGTGTGTCGACTATTATGTCCTCGCCCGAACTTCTCATTTGATCGAATCTCTTTTGCTATTCATTGATGAGTGTACGTGTTTGACAGTGTAATCAATGGAAATAATACTCGATCGATTAATTGGTTCCCAGGGTCATTTATGGTTTTGACAGTGCAATCTGAAACCCCTGTTCAATACTGTTCGATTCTGATCATTAGCTATTGATTGTATGTGTTGTGATTCGCGTAGTCGATTCAATATATGTCGTCAATTAGTCTCAGCCTTGAATGGTAATAATGTGACTCATGTTATTCATTTTCTGCTGAAGCTTTGTTTGAATCCAATTAAAGAATTGAGTATAGCTGCTTGTTAGTGTGTTTATTTGAATCAGAAATCACCTAAGGATTGGATAGCTGTTGGTGTTAGCAAGAATTACAGATTATAGTTCAATTTAATAGTATGTGTGCTCACTTTTGACTCTAGGCAGCATGTGTTTGGTCAGAAGTTAGGGGATTAGAATAATTGGACAGCATGTGCTGTCAGGATACATTCCTGCTGCCCATGTTTGGTTTAGTTTAATAAAATGATAAAGTATTTTAATAATGAAAAGAGTTTGTTGTCAGGGGAATCTCATGGGAGGGGTTTTATTTTCAAATGGTTGAGTGGAAAAACAACAGGAGATGGGAGGGAGTTTGAATGGTTTAACAGGATGTAGATGGTCTGATGCAAGGCTATAAAAGGAGAAGGGTCTCGATTAGTTAGAAGAGGTTTTTCAGATATAAAAACAGTCCTAAAAAGAGAACAAATTCAGTTTTCGGTTGGCAACATAATTCCATCAGGCTTTGGTTTAGTGTGAAGTCTTAGTAGTTGATACTGTTTCTTTTTTTTTGGTTTGACTCCAATTCGTTGAAACTTCCTATGCAATCTACTGGTCCAACCTTGGTTTGAGTTCGAGTCCATTTTGAGTTTTGCATGCTGTTTGTTGCTACCTGGTTATCACAAATCTTTTCGGGTTTCGTTTGAGTTGTTCCTGGTGCACTTTGTTACTGTAACTGCTGCTGTATTTGTTGTTGTTGCTGCCGTTCTTGTTGTTGCTGCTGCTGACTTCTCTATATTCTTTTCTTCTGTTGTATTCAACATCCAGGTACATACTTTGAATCTCACACTGATGTAACAGTAACAATGAGTACGAATTGAAAGATGCAAAAGAGTTCAATTATTTGCTGCTGTAATTACAGCTTTATAAACTTTGTTAGATTCGTGTAATTTTAGTTTGTAGTTCAATAGCAAACTCATGAGGTAGCTTGTACTTAATTGGAACCTTAGTTTGTTTACGCTGTTTATTTAGTTGTTTTAGTTGACCGCATGACGTAGAGTGCACATGTGTTTAGTAAATTGATAGGTGAATCTCATCTCTATTCTTATTCTAAACACGTAAGGCATGCTGCTTCTAATTTGGCAAGAGACGCAATTTAGTTCTAAGTCATTTAAACTAACTCTATCAAATTGGATTTCGTTAGGCAGTCTATAGAACCATGTTTGAATCCCATTAGTAGCAGTTTCTAGTAGTTAATTCCCTTAATCTAGTTTAAATAAGTTAGTTAAATTCAACTCGAGAAACGTTTGGAGTAAGCTTAGCATTTCATCAAATCTTGTATGCAATTTCTCTTATCAAATTAAAAGCATGTTCACCCATGGAATAAGGCACGAAACAATTCCCGCCCCGTAAATAATTAATCAGATAATTAACAAGAATTCGGAGTTGGCCAAACATGTAACTCAATTAGTATGTATTTTTCTTTCTTCCATTTCTTAGAGACAAACATAATAGAAAATGTAGTCATTGTAGGCTAATCTTTTTTTTTTTAAAAAAAATAATGAGACAAGCCTCACCAAATAAAAATTGCGGGGCCCTCAATAATCGATCATAATAAATACTTAGAATTTGGGATGGACTTGTTTAGTGAATTTCACTGCCTTCCCCAAAGATAATAACGCGCTAGACTCTTTAGGCGCGACTTAATTAATTTACATTCTTAAATTCGGGTGCGCATTTATGTGACCCAAATTCAAATCTCAACGGAGTCGAAATGTGTTAACAACTACAGGTGCATTGATTGTGACGTGGTTCGAGATGCATTTTCACGACGTTGCAATTTTATAAAAAATAAATGATAATAATAAAAGCGGTTTAAACTTAATAAAAGCACATAAGTCACAACATGTATTTAAATCAGATATTTAGCCATTATAACAATTTAAGCGACCGTGCTAGAACCACGGGATTCGGGGGTGCCTAACACCTTCCCTCGGGTCAACAGAATTCCTTACTTAGAATTTCTGGTTCGCAGACTTCATTTGGAAAGTCGAATATTTTCCTCGATTTGGGATTCAAGATAAACCGGTGACTTGGGACACCAAAAGCCAAACCTTTCCCAAGTGGCGACTCTGAAATAAATAAATAATCCCATTTCGAATATTGTCACTTAAATTGGAAAAACTCCCTCGCGCATCTATCCCTCAGGGTAGGCGCGCAAAAAGGAGGTGTGACATCTATGTACTAGTGCTAAATAATTATTCATGAACTTAGAAAACATAAAGGGAAAAAAATACCTGGTGATGGTCTCGAACCTTGGTCAAACGGAGACAAATGCAGGTACTAAACCAGCGAAGCCAATCCTTCTTTCGTGTATAGGGGGCACATCAAAATTATTTAAGGGGTCCTTGTCGTATATACAAATATATATAAATGATTTTTTGCCGAGGCTAACGGTTCCGGTGACCCCTCTACCGTCCATGTAGGTCCGCAACCAACTTTTTTTATATAAATATTTGCAGTGGCATTTAACAAAGGTGAATTTCAAGATTTGGTTGCTGGGATTTTTCCACTGACCATATATTTTTGTCCAAAATCATTCAGAATTATAAACTGCTGTAATCTTTTTTGACCCAATAAAACACCAAAAGCCGCCTTTGGTATCTTCTTGTTCCTTCTTCATATTCATCTTCATAAAAGTTTTATCTTTATCTTTATAGCCCAAGACCCCATTTAAAGTTCAGCTCAAAGTATGTATTTTTTTCTCTTTCTTACTTTTTTGCTTTGATTTTTTTTTTATTAATAATCCTACTGTCTGGACCAGCTTGCATGCATTATGGCTATATTTATAATATTTTTTTTTTGGCTTTGGAATTTGTTGGGAAGATTGGAATATTTGTATTGTTTTGATATGTTTATGAGTTTTGTTCATGTGGGGAATTAGCTATATTTAGGAATTTTGCCTTTTGGGTTTTCTTGAAATTATGAAATATGGGATTTTGAATCTTATTAGATTGAGATCTTTTCCACTTTTTGAAGTTCCCTTGAAAAAAAACTTTCCTTTTTCTGCATTTTTTTGTGTACTTAGTTTTTGAAAAAAAGGGGTTATTTTGTTGTTGCTATTTGTTTAATCGGAGTTAAAATTTGGCTCCTTTTTTGAGCTTTTCCTTATTTTTATCAACAAAGTTTGTATTTTTATGCAAATTGTGAAGCTAGCTGATTTTTGGTTTTGTTGGTTGATTGGACTTGAGGTTTAGTTTCTTGAGTTTCCTTTCTATTTCAAGAAAATTGGGGTTTTTTCTTTGCATTTGTTTCTGGAATCTGTTGTGAAGTCATAGAACTCAATTCTTGCCGCATTTTGCTGATTTTGCCACAAAAAGGTTTAGGTAGTGGCATCTCTCTCTCTCTCACTCTCTCTCTCACACACTCACACACACACGGAGGGAGAGACCAATGTCCTTTTGGTTATTGATTGAATCAATAGTTCTTTGTTTTTAATTCAAGTCTCACTTTCTTTATTTATTTCCTTGAATTGGAATACTATTATAATTGACTTATTTTAATTAAAATGGTGTTGCACCTTGATTCTTGCCCCTACACCTTAAACAAATAAGAGAAGTAAATAAACAAACTTTTTTTTTATTATAAAAGCATTAGTTGTGTGCTTTTATCTGCAGTTAGTCAAGTTGTGTTAGAATATCTGTTTTATTTTAACTTTATAATTGGTCTGGGAACTCTCCGAATGTACGGAATGAATGTGATGACTAGTCTGATTTTTTTTTTTGCTTTACTCCGGGTAATATATGTTAGGAAGTCAGGTTTCTTATCGAAGTTTTAATCATTGTGCAGTAAAAAGTTCTCTAAGGAGGATTACGACTGCACTTTTTAGAGGATCGTCCCTGTATCTTAGTAATGAATCAGGCAAAAATCAAGCGTAGAGTTGGTAAATATGAAATGGGAAGGACAATTGGTGAGGGAACATTTGCTAAAGTCAAGTTTGCAAGGAATTCAGAGACAGGAGAGGCTGTAGCAATCAAGATTCTTGATAAGGATAAGGTCCTGAAACACAAAATGGCTGAGCAGGTCAGTCTTCAATATATTCATGCGTTATGCTTTCTCGAACTTTCGTCTCTTTCTATTGTCTGTTGTTATCCACTTACAAATCATAACATAGATTACACGAAAGCTATGTGAATGATGTCTTTTGACATCTGACATGGCGATTGAGTTGTTATCGATTTGTTATCCATCCTTCTACAGTTTTAAGTTCTTTGAATGGTTGATTCGTTTTGGCAATGTTTACTATTTATAATTCTTGTTCATAAATTGACAGATAAAGCGGGAGATAGCTACAATGAAGTTAATCAGACATCCACATGTTGTTCGGTTATACGAGGTTGGTCCTCTCTATGTCAATGCGCATGTGCTTGTGTGTATTTGTGCGCGCCTATGTATGTGGTCTCTGTGATCATATGGATGTGTAATTGGATCCTATGCCACTGGTTTCCGTACCTCCAACCTTTAGGTTAATTATTAAGCAACCCATTACTTTGCATTTGGTTATGCATCGTATGTTGAGAACTTCACTTTAGATCTTCACATCAACGATCTGTCAACTCACTATATCGGAGGGATAACCAACTGGCCTAGCAAAACATATTTAGCATTCTGTTGAGAATTTATGACTCAATTTTGGACAAGACAAGGTCCGTTGTACAGCATGTATTTTCAGTATTACCGACATGTATTAGGGCAGATTCTGGCCTTTAACATAACCTATATTGGCATGCAGATAATTTGCTGGTATCCATATACTGCGGTGGCATTGGCTAATATACTGGAGTAGTTAGTTAATCTTCTTGATCTACTCATATGGTACTTTCCAAATTTTCAAGAGTTATACTCTTTTTGAGATGTACCATCAAAATCTTGAAAAATGAGAGAACTAGAAAAGTTTAAGTCAAAATTACCAAAAAGGGAGCTGGAATTGTAAATTTCCCATTTGGGAACAGACATGTATTTTTCTCTCCTGTTAAATGTTCAAAATTTTGTTAAAAGAACTTTTGGGATGTTGTATACCAAATGCTTGCCTACTAACAACAAATCCATTGACGAACATCTCAAGTATCGAATATTTTGTGTCCTTCGAGTTTTTAACAAGGCTGTTAATCATGCAGAAGTCTTATACTGGCAATAACCTACTTTTGTTATCAAAATCGGAAATAACGTACTAAAGAGAAGATGTCGTTGTGGCTTTGATGACGACCGGGGTTTCATATGTTTAACTTTGAATCCATATCCTTTTCATCTGCCTGCAGGTGATGGGTAGCAAGACGAAGATATTCATTGTTCTGGAATTCATTACAGGTGGAGAGCTCTTTGATAAAATTGTAAGGGCGATTCTTCCTTTTTTCTAATTCATTCTCTCCCCTTACTTTTGGAGATAAATAATTTGACCAAAGAGCACAAAACTTGTTTCTCACTGACTGTGAATTTAGTTTTCATGTATCCTACCGAAGCTATTCAAACCTATTCAGCACACTTAAAAATCTCTCTGACACTTAGCATATGATTAAAGATATTATCTGTTTTATTGGCATAAAGGTAAATCATGGACGGATGCATGAAAAAGAAGCAAGGAAATATTTTCAGCAGCTCATTAATGTTGTTGATTATTGTCATAGCAGGGGAGTCTACCATAGAGATCTAAAGGTGGAAAGTGTTACTTTTGCAGCATTTTTAGTTCTTAATTTCTGTTCTGTTTTTTCCTTAAAGCTTCTGGCTTTGTTTTTGCGACCTTTATTTTGACATTCTTTAATGATGCAGCCTGAAAATTTACTGTTGGATGCCTCTGGAAACCTTAAAGTTTCTGATTTTGGATTGAGTGCTCTGTCCCAGCAAGTCAGGGTAAATATCTGATCATATGTTCTTTTAACATATATCTCCAACTTTTGATACGAGTCACTTAAGTTGTTAATTTGTGGTTATCAGACGTAATTCAGTGAATTCAACTGTGTAACCTGCTAGTAGATTGTGTAACAATGTCTGAAGTCTTAACGTCCTTTACTGATTATGTACATTTCGCCTTTGAGAAATGTGGTAGTGATAACTCATCCCCCCCCCCCCCAAAAAAAAAAAAAAAAAAGTGTGGGACCAGAAATCTCCATGGAAAGCCCATCGACAATCAAGTGATCGGAATTTTAAAATCGCAAATGCAGTAGTTGTCACTATAGAAAACGAGCCAGCACGATACTGAAATGTATTTCTGCTTCTTCCTATGATATTAACTAGTCTAAACATCATTTTCACTTCACTTTTTTGAAACAATAAAGGATGGGCCATGGGACATTGTCAGTTAATTTGTGATTGACGGATGATTTGTTGTTTGCTTTAACTACTCTGAGAATTGTTCAATAACGAACTTTTTTTCTTTTTAGCTAGAGAACTCCGAAATCATGCTAGTCGTTACTTTCTCTACATGTATCATCTTGTGATTAGTTCGGATTTGAAATATAGCTTCAAGCAGCAGTAATACTGCAATATATTTCTTTCATTTTGGTGATAGTTAATCTTCCTTTTGGAATCAAATGTATTTCTTATTTTTCACTCAAATTTCCAGGATGATGGTTTACTCCATACCTCGTGTGGAACCCCTAACTATGTTGCTCCTGAGGTATGATGAAATTGGTCTCCACAACTCTCTTCTTGTTCACTTCTTACCGCACAAAAAAAGTCCTGTTCATGTGCACCTTTTTCTTATTATTCTCTTCGTCTAAAAAAATGAGATTCCTTTCTTAGGTACTCAATGATCATGGATATGACGGCACAACAGCGGATCTTTGGTCGTGTGGAGTCATACTCTTTGTATTGCTTGCAGGTTACTTGCCTTTTGATGACTCTAATCTTATGAACCTGTATAAAAAAGTGAGCATTTCTTACGAATTCATTATTGAGTCAAATCTACTTTTGTTGTTATTAGTTTCATAATGTTTATCACGGTCTGCGCAGATCTCCGCTGCTGAATTTTCTTGCCCACCTTGGATGTCTTTTGGCGCTATGAAGTTAATTACTCGCATTTTGGATCCAAATCCTATGACAGTAAGCATGCTGAATTTCTAAATACAGCTTCTGGATTTATAGCTTGCAATCGAATATATAACGTCATCTACTTCTCTTATTTATTACATGTGTTTCTTACGCAGCGTATTACCATCCCAGAAATTTTGGAGGATGAGTGGTTCAAGAAAGATTATAAACCTCCTGTTTTTGATGAGAAAAAAGATGCCAACCTGGATGATGTTGAAGCTGTATTCAAGGATTCTGAAGTGAGCATAGTGGAATATGGAACAAATTTTGCATTGACTTCAGAGGAAAGAATTGATTGATGTATGAAGTTATCCTCACTTGGTTCTCTTTTTTTGGCACAAAGCAGGAATATCATGTAACAGAGAAAAAAGAAGAGCAGCCAACTCCTATGAATGCATTCGAGTTGATCTCAATGTCAAGAGGACTCAACCTTGGGAATCTCTTCGATGAACAGGTCAATGACTATGAACTTCCATTTTTGTCTTATTTATCTTGCATATTTTGGAACTTCTGGTTGATTAGTATGGTGCTTGTGCCTGGAGTTACGTCGCGCATGATTATTCTGTCTCAATAGGACATGCTTTAATGAAATTAATGTGAATTTCAGATAATTTTAGTGACTTGGTTGTGGCCAATAAAAAGTCGCCTTCTATTGGAGATAATAAGTGTTGGATAATTTTTCGTTTATAAAGGTTTGCCAGTTATTCATCAGCTATTATCAAGTTGCGAAGCCCTCCACAGTTTGTTCTAATATCAAACACCAAAACATAACAATGGGAGAGAGAAGTCAAGAAACTGTTATGTGTTGTAAAAACAGCTTCTTTGCATATTACACAATAGGATAGATGACTTTTTGCAGACATGAACCTGAAGGCCCTGAGTTGCATTAACCTGGTCAATTCATCAAATTTAGCCGTTAACTAAGCGCTGGACATCTCAAAACGTTGCAGTAATATTGCATGCATATACGTACTAACTTCTCTCTCTCTTTCTCCTGTGTGTTGAATATCAACATCTTATGCCTTATAAGGCTTCTGGAATCTCAATGTAACAACGTTCGTGTTGTGAGGAAATTACTATTCAGAATTCCCAGTTTGATTTGCAGTTATGTTATTCATATGAGTGAGGATGAAAATACGGAAGTTAAAAACATAAAGTTCTTAAACATTGACGATTACTAAGTAGGTACTCCACTTTGTCGGAAACATTGATGATGTGTATATTACTATATTCTTCCTCCATTGACAGATGTTTTGATTCCATTGTTCGCAGGAATTTAAGAGAGAAACAAGGTTCACATCTAAATGCCCGGCCAATGAAATAATCAGTAAGATTGAAGAAGCTGTAAAGCCCCTTGGTTTTGATGTTCACAAAAAGAATTACAAGGTGGTGATGAATTTCAAACATGCATTTCACTCGGCATCTAGATCCCTAATTAGTTAAATTAATTTTATCTAATATTGATTCTGTGCACTTGGCCTGATTCTACTCTTTTACCTCAGATGAGGCTGGAAAATGTTAAAGCTGGAAGAAAAGGGAACCTTAATGTTGCCACTGAGGTATGTTCAGTTTATTAATTGGTCATTTGTTTTATCTTATTTATTATTACTTTTTTCTTTTTGTATTGAGATTGCCATCAACAACAACAACAACAACAACCCAGTATAATCCCACTTAGTGGGGTCTGGGGAGGGTAATGTGTACGCAGACCTTACCCCTACCCTAAGGTAGAGAGACTGTTTCCAAATAGACCCCCGACATCCTTCCCTCCAAGAACTTCCCACCTTACTCTTGGGGAGACTCGAACTCACAACCTCTCGGTTGGAAGTGGGTATTGAGATTGCCATCATTATTTCGAAATGTGCATCTTTTGTCGTCGTATCCTGAACACTGTTTGGCCTGCAATTTAGGTATTTCAAGTCGCCCCTTCTCTTCATATGGTTGAAGTGCGAAAAGCAAAAGGCGATACTTTGGAATTCCACAAGGTACCATATTTAGCCAACTGCTAATTTTTTTTTTATCTAAATGACAATGCTGAACTGCGTATATCACTATTAGTAGGTTTTGATAGGCGAAAGCATTGTATAATCACAAGCTGATTGCTCTAGCAGGAACATAATCCTCAAGTTTAACTGTTTAGCTGATAGATATATGAAAAAAGTAATGGATATTTAGCTTATAAAAGGTCATGCTTGTGTAGTAGCAATCTCTGTACTTATTTCCCAAAGGCATAGGTTTTTGCTGTGTTTTAAAAGGGCAGTTCGGTGCACTAAGATCTCGCTATACGCGGGGTCCGGGGAAGAGCCGGACCACTAGGGTGTATTGTACGCAGCCTTAACCCTGCATTTCCGCAAGAGGTTGTTTCTACGGATTGAACCCGTGACCTCCTGGTCTCATGGCAGCAACTTTACCAGTTACGCCAAGGCTCCCCTTCGGGTTTTGCTGTGTTTTACATAACCGGAAATTCGTTAATACAACAACAACAACTACCCAGTAAAATCCCACATAGTGGGGTCTGAGGAGGGTAACGTGTACGCAGACCTTACCCTTGCCCCGATACGGCAGAGAGGCTGTTTCCGATAGACCCTCGGCTCAGAAAGACGGAAATAAAAATTCGTTAATACCTTGTGCATTTTTAAATCCTATCAGTCTTTGCATTATCCTCTTGTTCCTGACCTCTTTTAACTACTAATCAATCTCGAACGATATCTATTTTGCCATCAATTCTTCATTGTTTAATCATTTTTTTGTACTTCTTTTATGCAGTTTTACAAGAATCTTTCAACTAGTCTAGAGGATGTAGTGTGGAAAACTGAAGAGGACATGCAAAATAGGTAGTATTTTTCGATCAGTCGAGTGGAGCATGATACACGAAGTTTGATTTGCGGTCGGGATATTATCAAGTGCGTATTGCCGAGGGTGAACATATTACTACCATGAAGAGCAATAGCATTAGCTTTTGCTGGTGCTACCACATATGTATAAACTTTACAAGTTCTTTCTTTCTATCCCCTTTTTTCTGTTCTTTTTTGGTCTGTTCTTTGTAGTGGGACTTTTTTCTCCCATGAGAAAGTGACCATGTGAGGAATTTCCATTTGTTTCATCATGAGTAGGACTTTGTTCCTAATCACTTGCTGTTTGTATAACTGGTATACTCTTCTGACAATTGTATTAAGCTTTTCAGCTCCCTAAAAAAAAAAAAAAAAAAAAGAAGGAATCCACTAAGGAGAATTATAATTTTCATTTTCCTTGTCAAATGTGCAATTTGTATAATTAGTAGACACTTTTCACAATTTTTTTAACTGGATGCTTTATTAGAGATGAATACTATATGGTAGCGGTAGGAAATTCCTTAGCCTTAAATTAGGATATTCAAGAAGCACAGGTTGTTCCAGTTCGATACCGTCAGGAATTCTTGATTATTAGCTCCCTCAAAAAAGAAGTGCACCTATGAAAAATAGCTTTTCATTATCCCCCGTCTGACCACCCTATTTAAATTTTCCTTTTTAAAAGAGAAAACATGTTTTTTTTTTTGGGGGGGGGGGGGAGGGGAGGGGATTGGTAGATACATTTCACAAGATATTTCAAAGTGTTTGCAAGAGAAAGTTTGTATAGTGAAATTGGGCATTGTGGATAGGAGGGTGTGTAAAGGTTTCAGATTCAGACCCTTGAAAATGGAGAATTTTTGGAGAGAGAAAGTTTTACCCTCCTCTTCTCCCCTTTATTGGGTTTACCGGCACGAATTTGAATGTTATTGTCTTCAGTAATTAAGATAAGATGAGCACTGGCAAAGGCGGGATTTCTATTAAGGGGTATAAAAAAGAAAAAGCTAAAAAATTAGAAGGGAATGTGGCCAGTGCAAATTGAACCAGCAACCTCACAATAGTTTTGAATTCCCTTAACCGCCGAACTATGCTTTTGGGTTGTAGCAAGGGGGATCAAAATATATATAGATGCATAAAATAGATTTTACCTTATATGTACGGTCCAATTTTTTGGCGAAGGGGTTCCCAAAACCCAGAACCCCCTTCTGCCCACCTAAATCTTCCCCTGGATGCTTGTATCGAGGGAGACTGTCTACATCACAACTCTTGGATTGCGGCCTTTTCTCCACCACTGCGTGAATGCAGGATGTTTCGTGCATCGAACTGCCCTTTTACACCATAAACAGAATGGAATATATATATAACAGGAAGGATCCACTTTTTGTGTTTTCAAAACTTTATGAACAGCCAAAACAGCTTTCAAAACAAGTTAGTCTTTGAAAACTGTTAAGGATAAACCATTGTCAAAATTGGACAACACCAATCAAATGAAGGAACTTGAAAATGTCCCAATTCAAATATCCTTTGCCCCACTCTACTTATTTCCTTTTATAACCTTCACATATGCCACCTTCTCCTCTGTCAATTCTCTTTGTTGAAAGAGCATGCCTAGTATCATTAGCTACCACAAAATATTCTGCAAAATCATCATTTTACACGGTATGCTTTTTCCGTAAAAATTTACTTGCACCCAGTGTTTACACTAACCCAATTAATACATGACACCTGTACTCACATACACTAAAAGGGCGGCCCGATGCATAAGCTCTCGCTATGCGCGGGGTAGGGGGAAGGGCCGGACCACAAGGGTCTATCGTATGCAGCTTTATCCTGTATTTCTGTAAGAGGTTGTTTCCACGGCTCGAATACGTGACCTCCTGGTCACATGGCAATAACTTTACCAGTTACGCCAAGGCCCCTCATTTTGTACTCACATACACTATAATCACTAAATGGTTTTAACCATGGTAAATTAGTATAGTTTAGTGTGCATACCGGATGCGAAAAGTTTACCATGCTTTCCCCTTTTGAGGGAGAAGTCATTCTCTTTGAGACAGAAAAAAATAAAACATAAGTTCTGAAACAAAGAGTACTACAGATGTACATTTTAAATATATATACATTTTACATATTACACTCAAGCACTATACTGATATTTTTCTTCCTCATCAAACAAGGGAAACAACAAACAAATAAAGAAGAAAAAGACCGCCTATCTTAAAATATATGTAGCATGTGTTGGTACATTTATCTTGAATGTGTGACAACTCTCTTTTGATGATGACTTATCTTGTTATTTGCTGCATTATTTGCCTGTGTTGGTGAAGTCCTAGAAATATCTTTTGGTGTTGGCAAAAGCTTTAGTGTAGCTAATAATACCTCATCCATTGTTGGTCTAAGTTTTGGATCTACATTGAGGCACCATAAGGCGAGTGCTGCTGCAGCTTGTGCACCTTTCTTCGAGTACTGCCCTCCGAACCTTGTATCCATGATTCTCAGTACTCGTCTGCTGTCGCTTAGGAAAGGTATTGCCCACTCTACTAATGTTTCCTCAGCACCTCCCGGGTTCTCCTCGCCTGTAGCTCGTTTTCCTGATAGCAGCTCCAATAGAACAACACCGAAACTATATACATCGTTCTTTGGAGTCAAATGACCTGTTACAAGTAATTGGGGGTTGACTTGAGATAAGATATACAAGATACCAACCGTGGGTCACAGTAATCACAAGGCGAATAGTTTAATGGAGAAGGATTAGTTAACAAACTGATTGAAATATACCTGTTGCGACATATTCTGGTGCAGCATAACCCCGAGTTCCTATGACCCTCGTTGAAACATGAGTTCTATCTCCATCAGGACCATCCCTTGCGAGGCCAAAATCTGATAGTTTCGCATTAAACTCCTGCAGATGTTCAATAGAATATTTCATTTGTGATTGTATGATTGAAATCAACAGTTTTCTGATGCTAATCAATATCTCAGACGTAGAGACTGTACCGAATCAAGTAGAATATTTGATGCCTTGAGGTCCCGATAGATGACATTAGCATCCAGACTGTGCAAGAAGGCCAGTCCTCGTGCAACATCTACTGCAACGTGCATCCGTTTACCCCAAGTCATAAGCTGAACTCCTTCTGCACAAAATGGAAACATCACTAGTCTTCATCAGCAGTTTTCAAGAAAACACACACTATGCACTGATTTTAAATGTATCAAATGGAGGCATTAGATGAAGACATGCTACAAGAAACAATAGAATTATAATCGATGAGAATAAAATCAAGCAGGGAAGAAAAGCTTAGAAAAAGATTTTCAAGTCCAGCCTAGATTGAGTTGGCTTTGTTGTACAAGTATTCGACGCAATGAACTGCTTTCTTCAGAAGATCACAGAAAAGATCCTTCAATTGCATGAACCATTATCTTTTTATTTCTTTAACCCCTCCCTAATTAGGAGGATCTATAGTGTTTCTACGCTTCCCCTCCAGCGTGACTTGAACCCAGGACCTAACGGTCGTGGGTGGAGGTGCTTTTACCAGCTGAGCAAGCCTCACTTGTCCATGAACCATTATCTTACTAGAGATAATAATACTTATGGAGTATTAGCGTTATATCAATGCTTGAGAAAAATGTCCGGCACTACTACACTAATAAAGCATACAAATCAGAGGCGGATCCAGGATTTGAAGTTTATGGGTTCTAGTCCTTCTGGGTTCTCCCCATTGGAGTTACTCGGTTCTAAATTTATAATTTGTACATATTAAATAAACTTTTCAGGACAAATACAAAGTTACTGAGTTCTGCTGAAACCGTGCCGTATATAGTACATATGCCCCTGTACAAAATCCTACCTAAATTACGGGAAAAATTGAGAAAAATGATTATAAAGAATTCGGAAAATGAAGAGATTGACTCACTTCTGAATAGATGATTTTCCAAGCTTCCTTTGGTCATATACTCGTAAACAAGAAGCCTGTTATCACATTCTACGCAATATCCAATCAGCCTCACAAGATTTTCGTGGCGAAGCTGCCCTAAGTAGTTAACCTCTGCCTGCAGATTTGATGCGAAGGACACAAAGTTATTATTATCACTGAGAATAAGTGCCACAAACAAAATATTAAGAAATTTTCTGAAGGCGTGTAAATGAACATACAAGCCATTCTCTGTGCCCCTGAAAGCTTTCTGGCTTAAGTTTCTTGACGGCCACTACCATTCCTGTCCCTGGTTTGCAGGGAGTAAGCGTATTTTCATCTAGCCATCCTTTGAAGACATATCCAAATCCTCCCTCACCAAGAAGACTATCAGCTCGAAAGTTCCTAGTTGCATTCTTGAGGTCATTGAAGGTAAAGGACTTGAGATGGCTGACGGCAGATAGATCACTTTTGCAAGACTTGAGAGCATGTCCTAAACTGCCCTCAAGTGTCTGGCGATGACTGTATTCTTTTCTCTCACTGCCAGGGCCTGTTCTAGAATCTGGAATTACAATTGCGAAGAAGTAAGCAGATAGGAAACAGAACTCGATTTGCAAATATTAAAAATTAAGTAATTTGTTTTCCGGTTAAAGTTCCGAGTTACTCTTTTATTGCCAATGTTGTGCAAAGCATTGTTAAGAAGGAGGGGATGACCTAACCTTCTTGTACAAAATGATAACCTGCTAATCAGATTATAGCGGTATGTTCTAATACATTGTAGTGGTAACTGCCAAAGTAATATTCAATACAAAAAGCTAAGTAATATTCAATAAGAAAAACGAACAAGTCATGGCACGAGTCACACATGCTTTCACAATGTTATGTATCTTATCGATGCCAGTGCTGCTATTCTGATGAACCGGATCAGTGGAAAATAAGCAGCTAAACAGATTTCTGAGAACCTAGAAATTGGCTTTTAGACCCGAAATTTCAGGGGTCAGTATGATGCAGGAGAAGCAATGTCTAAAACACCAAAGCGCAAGATCACTTTGAAGAGTTTAAGGAATAAATTAACTTCTTTGCCATAAAATATAATTGCTCTCACTCTCGTATTTGTAAAGGGATGCAATAAGTAAATTCACGAGAATGATTTAATATGGTTCACGAGTCTACTTCAACAAAATCAAACTAAACCAAGAGCAAATACACATACACAACTGTTTGAAGTTTGAACATAATTGCAGGATAGCACATATAGTGGCCCCATCCAACCTGAAACTCTACAACCTTCTGGACAGAGGCAGATTCAGGAATTAAAGTTTATAAGTTCTTATAACGATCTCAAGTTAATAACTAGGTTCACAGTCAAATGCTTATAGATATTTAATGAATTTTTAATACATATACAAGATCTCGACAAAAGCTACTGGTTCCCAGGAATCCACAATATACCCTCTAGATCCACCACTGCTTCTGGACTGCAATATAACGAACAATAGCCTCACATGTCTATTTCCTTTGCTTAGGTTTTGTTTCCAGTGTGAAATAGAACTTGAGATGCAAAGGGGGGAAAGAGTAGACAACTACTCTAGAGTCTAAACTACACAAAGCTCTTGGGAGCCAATTCGCATAACTTTGAAAGTTATAGCGAGGATTATCCAAATAATTGGATAGCAATAGCACAAAGTGTTAAGAAGCAAATAACAGAACAATAGACCGTATAATTTGCTTCTTAGCCAACAAAATTCAAACTTCTAAAAGATGATAGAATCCTATTAGGGTAACACCAAAATCACCAAACGACAATTTGGGTAAGTATCCTTTTACTCTAGCGAAACAATAAGACTTCTCAAAATAGAAACTTTTCTACACAGAATGTGACTTGAAAAGCAATCCACATATTTTTTCTTATGACGTGGTGTCCGGGCCAATTTTCACGCTCCTCGACTATTTCACCACATGTACCAGTAACTCTGCCCACTAGGCATATGTAAAGCAATCCATATGTTTTAGCTCAATGCTTCCTGAAAGCTATTCGTTACAGCATACAGCATACCTATTCTCAATAGCTAACATACATATTCTACAAAATTGCAAAATCTAACTCGAGAATTAACCCTGAAATATACATAAAAATAGGGACTTGAACAAATTACAAAAGCAATCCATATCTCTCTACTTCAATGCTTTCTGAAAGCTAGTAATTACAGCACACCTATTCTCAATATATGTATATATATATAAGGGCAGGCCGGTGCACTAAACTCTCGGGATCCGGATAAGGGTCGGACAAGGTTCTATTGTACGCAGCCTTACCCTGCATTTCTGCAAGAGGCTATCACGGCTCGAACACGTGACATCACATGGCAGCAACTTTACCAGTTACGTCAAGACTCCCCTATATATATTATATACAGAATTGTAAAATTCAACTCAAGAATTAGACAAAAAATGGGGTCTTGAACAAACTACAAAAGCAATTCAAATATTGTACAAAACTGAAACAAGAGGGAAACATGCAAAAAGGCAAAGTGAAAAGAGAATGTGGGAATGAATTCATACCAGACAACAAGCTAGAAGATGCATGAGCAAGCCTTACAGGTTTACCATAGCAAATCCCCATATTAAAACAAATATCAAGATTCTCACTTTATAACCAACTTTTCCTTTAGAAAATTTGAAAACCAAGAAAACCCCAAAAAGGATAAAGGAGAAGGAGAATATATGAAGAGAAAAGGAGTTGAATAAGTACAAGAATAGAAAAATGAACCCATTGTTATTTGTTATTGTTAAAGAGGAAGAAGCTATGAGAGAGAGAGAGAGAGGCCCTTTTAGTCTTCAGTCAAGAGTAAGGAAAATCTCCATTGAAAATGTTGTCACAGCTACGGTTAAACATATGGTCATATGTGGGGTCCATTTTTGAGGATGTGGGCCATAGTTATGTCTATGTCGTAGGGGTGAAGTATTGAACTGTGCCATAACAAATTTTGACAATCCTTACCCACGGAAGGTTGTGATTTTCAACTCGTTGCCTAAACATAGTAATGACGTTACTTGAAAAAGTGAACAAATAAATATATCACGTAACAGTATGTAGTATATCAAGTCATGAGTGACAACGAAGCCAAGCCGCCGTCTATAAACAAAGGGATGAAATCCCGACGAAGGCCTAAGCTACCGTAATACATTGAGGTAATGAGGCCACTTAGCTGTATATTATACAAAGGGAAAGGCGTCGGTACGGAGCCACGTTAGTTGTGAATATAGAATATTTTTTATTTTTATTTTACTATTACGTCAGCTATCTAATATATTAATTTATTATATATATATGTGTGTGTGTATGTGTATGTGTGTGACACCGCTTGGAACAAGGTGCCTACCCACATGCTCTTCGGCCAACTTGGGAGGAGCTAGCCAAAAATAAGCTAAGACTTATTGAAAGAGTCAAAACAGGGACAAGCATCCAAATGGTCTTCTAGACTTCTTTTAATAATAATAATTATTATAATACCAATTTCGTAAAAGAATTGATAGTACCAAATCCTCCTAAGAAAAAAAAAAACAGATATAATTTAATTCGAACGAAGTGAAAGGGGTAATAGATTTAATGTTCTCAAATGAAATCAAGTTACATTCAATTTAATGTTTGAAAAACAAAAAGTAATACTACGAAATAATCATCCATTAACTACGTCTTAATCTTAAAATTTTGAATAAAACAACTAAAATATAAAAATAATGATGGTTCTTTCATATAAGCAACTTGTAAATTAGCTTGAAAAGAAATAATAATCATTTGACTAGTTGTAGCTGCTGTTTTTTTTTTTTAATTCTAAGTCAAACTTAGCTTTCCTGTTTGTTATATTTTGACCGTTTAACTTGTCAACGACTTCAATCCTAGTTGCTTCAATAATATCAAAATGGCAAAGGTCAAATATATTCCTGTACAGTAAGAAAAAGTACTCCTGACCTATATACCTATGCCGTAATACTATTGGTTCAAATATACTTCTCTTCTGTTAACTTTATTCAAAGTGGACATCCAATCCTACGTGGCACTAACATTTGATGAGGTATATATATATTTTTTTTTGAAATACAATATTTTTCATGATAGCGGCAATCGTGACAATAGTTGTGAAGGGGCAGAAAATTTTAGAGGTGAAAAAAAATAGAAGGGAGGGGTAAAATGGGTTAGGGGTGCTGAGGTGGCAAGCCGGGTGACATCCATCTCATCAAATGTCAGTGTCACGTAGGATTGGATGTTCACTTTAGATAAACATAATGGAAAAAAGTATATATTTGAACCAATTGTATAACGATAAGGCTATATTTGGACTCAAAGTATAACGAGGAGTACATTTAAACCTTTTATAATAATACAGGGATATATTTGGCCTTTTTTCCAATATTAAAATTAGCCTTTGCAAAAGTGGCCTACTTTTGCATAACATTGAGAATTGGAAGAAAAAAATTGTAGCAATTTTTAAAGCATATTTCAATAACGTTATGCAATAAAGAAAGCTATAATAAAATAATTTCATTGATCTTTTTACTTCATACATAGCCCAGTCGAGTTTATTTTTTTCAAAATTCAGAAATATTTAATTGTGCTTTCGAAACATACTTTTCAGTAAAATTTCACCTGCATTTGGATATATGCAAGCTATATATTTGTATATAGACTCCTCTCACGGTGGAAAAAAAATAAACCCCTATCATTTAACCGTAGTTGATTATAGATATTTTCACCTTATTAAATTGATTAACTACGAGAAATTCAAATAAGTTTGGTTTTTACACATTTTCTTGTTTCCCACTAATTCTTAGAAAGGAAAATTTGATAAACAATACCAACAAAAGTTGTAATGGAGTGGTAAGTACTCATTCATTCTTAACTAGAGGTCTCGGGTTCGAGCCATGAACATGGAGTCGCCTTTGTTAGGGAACACTTTACCTCCCAATGTGACTTCCCGGTGCGAATCCAAATTTAGTCGGGCTCTAGTGTAGATATCGAAAACCGGGTAGGAACCCCTCCCCCCAAAAAAAGACAACTCCATAAACAAAATTATTTTAAAGGAGTCCTCTCTCAAATGGTGGCCTTACTAAAAGGAGAAATTAATGAGGAGAACAAGTTGATCCACAACCCTACTTTATTTGAAGGACGACTTCGTCCATATTTGACTTTTATTCAAGAAAAAGAAAATAGGGTGTAAAAATACATTATATATTAAATCATTGAGGAGGTGATACACTCAAACATTTCTGCTTTCACCTAGCTATTCCGTTTTTAAATGATAAATTCAATATTGCATAGTGTTGGTCAAATGAAAAATAATAGTTGTCTTTGAATTCAATTAAATTTCATTTTCGAAATTTTATTTTTGTGGAGCTCTCAATCATTTTCAGCAATAGGGCACATTTAGTAGATTTCGTCCCACATTTCTCCCGCAGTCCAGACCTCTCATATTGATATTAATACATATATTTAATAAAAAAATTCAACGAAGCGATGTCGCGTGACACCTTCATGCTAAGAGTGCATCCGCCCTTTCAAGGAGCCGTTAGCATCGGCTGCTTAAGAAATTTGACTAATTGTTTCTTAAATCTAAAATGAATTGAAAAGGAGACTTATTTTCTTAGTGATGTGACATAAGATAATTAATAAAAAGAGTTGCAACAAATTAAAAGTTACCATTCTTCTAAAGTGGAGTGCACGCACTTGGAAATAATTGGTCTTATTTTATTTTAAAGCAAACTTTCCAAAATGGCATGCTACGTTCTTTTGTAGCATTGAATGATTAAATGTTAAATTAATTAGAGTTACAAAAAAAAAAAAAATTAACTGCACGCATGTACTACAAATTTCCTCACTTTAAATAAAAGAATAATAGCTTTTTAACTTCAAGAGAAAGATTTTAACTTTTTGGTCAAAGACAAACTTTATTTTTTCAACATTAAAAGTTTGCAAATATTGAAAAATCTTACTCCATATGAACTTTTCTACTACTTTGACTTGTCTCGTTAAGACTCGTTTGATACGAGTGATAAGGATGTTTACCTCGAAAATACGAGTAACAATTAAATTTGATTTGTGGTTTTAAAGATATGTGATTTAGTTCAATACCAATTAATAATCAAGAATATGAAGTAGAGATGAAAGAAATAAGTGAATCAAACCAATGTTACTCAGCAGTGATGACCTCGAGATGAACTAAGAGCAATAAAATAAGAACAATAAATGTAAAGGACAGCGCTGATGAACAGTAAGAGAGAAAAGCAGGATAGTATATTTTTTGCCAATGATTAAATTATGTTACAAATGATTGGGGTCCCCTTTATATAATGGGGGAACCCTAAATAAGGTACATTTCTATTTATAATAAGGAATATTATTGATACAACTATCTAACCGCCTAGTACAATCCTATTTCGGGATTTGCGCCATGATTTTGGGGACATGGCAGGAATCTCGCTCATTTTGTTAGAAATCCATGACGGCATTATTTCGGGGTCGAGCATACTCGGTTTCGATGTCCATTGTATTCTGATCCTCGGGCATTGCATCCTATCTTCGAGCTCGAATTTGATCCATCGGGCTCGATCTCGACCTTGTCTGAACTCAGGCTTAAGACGAACCCTCGAGCCTATAAATCGAAGGCATATGATTTTGACCATATACAGATAGTTCCCGCGTTTCTTAGAGAAGGCCGATAAGAGACGACTTGATCTTCGATGCTCCGACACCTCGATCCTAATGTTGATCTCATGATGTCAGCGGTTGAAGTTACTGAAAGGTCACTTTCACGCAGTTCCCAAAGTCATCAATTAGAGGCGGCTGACGGTGGGCTATTGGCTTCCCCAATACGCTTGAGCGACCTCTATAAATAGGCCAACTTCACCATTTTACAAACTTTACTTCTCTAATCGTTTTCAAAATTTCATTAGCTCCTTCAACTCCTCTGAGTTCATCCTCCTCTTTAATTCGCCTTTGCTTCACCATCAACCCTTTCTCTTTGAATTTCTACACTATAATGGCTAAAACATCTAAATATGTTCCCCAAAAAGAAAAAGCCTCTTCATCATCGCGGCCAGCCAGAAGTAAAATGGTGGTGCCACCTCGTATTGAGGAGTGTATTCCCCCGCTGTGTGAAACAACATCCGATTTCAAAATTGAAAAACCTGTATCGACACCAGGCCGATGCGAGCCCATGTCCCGATGCATCTGCCTAATAACCGAAGACGAGCTCGATCATGTAAAAAAAGACTGCAACTAGGAGAAAAAAGATGTGGTGATCCCTTCCCCGAGGAGAACATCACTACTCATAAAGCGGGGGTACTTAAGCGTGTATACCTACCCATTTACGTTGGGTTCTGCAAAATCCAGCTCTAGGTCCCATAGACCAAGTTATTCTTGACTTCTACCAACAATACCAAGTGACGCTCGGCCAGATCTACCTTTCATTCTGGCGAATCGTCAATTTGATCAGATACTTCTTGAACCAGGTTGAGGGGATGCCTTTTACCCTCGACCATTTGATCAGGTTGTATAACCCTCGCCTTTATCGAGGTAGTCTGATAAAGCTGCAATGCCGATCCTCGAATCTCTCTTCTCCAGCATCAATGAGGACAAGAACCGAGGATAGATAAGCCAATTTGTCCGAGTCAGGACCTCTGACCTGATTCCTGCTGAGAGGATGCCATTCCCCGAGGAATGGAACATGAAATGTAAGTACATGCATATCAATGGTAACTTTATACCTTGCTTCCCTTTTTCTTCATTTTTTTCTCGATCTAATATCTTTCCGATGGTGCAACTGTTGCTTGATTTCTTGGTACGGTCCCAGATCTCTAAGATTGGGTCTGAAAACTAGCCTATATTTCCTCATAAGCGAAGCGTTGCTGGCGTAACATGTCCAAGGGTCGATGGGAGGCTAAAAACCATGGTGAGTTCTCTTGTTTGTTTACTCGTGTTTCTCAGTGAAATACTTACTTTTTGTTTTATGCAGGCCTCAGAGATGCTGTTGCCATGCGGCCTCCCCTGGTCAGTGAGGAAGAGATCGCAAAGCCTTCCAGAGAAAAGAAAAGAAAGAGGGTGTTGCCTACAAATACACCGAAGCTGAAGAAGAGCACGACTCGAAAGCCCAAAGCTAATACTGTGGCCCTATCTTCGGAAACGGCCCAACGCCTTCGGGACGAGGATGAAGAAAAAAATGACGACTGCCTGTTGGTAGTTCGAAAAAAGGGAAGCACTGACGCTTTGAAGTCTGCTGAACCGATGGTGGTTGATGCGGTTCATTCTAGGACCGAAGAAATCTCCGAGCGGAGTTCGAGCAAAGTCCCCGAGTCATCGGGCAATAAAATAGCACCTCGTCTTGAAGGTTATTTGGAGGGTGAGACCTAGTGGCCTGGTCCCGAGGCCCTTCAAAGAGAAGAGGATGCCCCGAGTGGATCACTTGGGGTAATTAATGTGGATGATTCACCACCTGGTCCTGAGTTCTCCGAGGGGCAATTCCGAGATGCTCGGAACATAAGAACTCGTGTGGGGAAGAGCCATGGAGGGCATGATATCTTTCGAGAATGCCTTGCAGGGATCGAAGATGGCCCCGCCCCAGATTCTTCTTTTATTTTCGACGAGGCCCATCGGCTCTTCAAACATGTAAGTTTATGTCCCTTAAATTACGTCTGAGCTTTATCCTTGTTGTTCTGAGTCTAACTTTTTCCCTTTGTTAAAGGCTGTGACGCTTTATAAAGAAGCATTCTCCAAGTCTCGAGCTGAGCTCGCTCAATATGAGGCCGAGCTTAAGAAAATCTCGGAATAGAGGAACAATCTTAAAACTCTCTATGTCAAGAAAGAGGAGGAGTCAGCGATCTTCGGGCCGAACTGGCAAAGGCTCGTCAAGAACACACCGAGCTTATCGAAAAGGTAGTATACCCTTTGAGGTTTTGTTATGCATTTTCCCGATTGATCGGCTAACATTTCAACTTTGCAGGCTCAACAAAAGGGCGAGCTGGTGGAGCAACTCCTAAAGGAGCTCAAGATGAAGGAGGCCGAGACCCTAGGGTGGAGGCAAGGCATAGACCGTCTCGCCTCAGAGAAAGATACTCTTTGGGAGTAGCTGGCTTCAATTGAACGCCAGTTTCAAAGTGTTAAGGAGGAGAGATTGACTCGGAGCCGCAAAATCGAGGAGCTTGAAGCTAAATTTGCTGTTGAGCTTGCCAAGGCCAAATCTGAAGCAGAGGCGTTTATATCTTCGTACCGAGATGACGCTGAAGCAGCTAACACCCGATCAAAGGAGATCTCTACTGCAGCCGAAGTTAATCTCTCATGTTCACTTTACCATGCCAGGCGACAATCCCGAAGAGAAACCCTCGAGGAGGTGCATGCTCGCGGCTTTGATCTCTCAGCCGATATTGAAAAGGCAAAGACTTTGGAAGAAGAGGTTGCCACTGCTTTCCGAGGACGAAGATTCAAACAGTGGCTCCGAGAGTGGAGGATACGGAGGTAGTCCCCGTGGATGAGGCTCCTGAAGACGCGACTCCCAGAGATGCAGATGCCGAAGATATAGCCCCAGAGTAGGTTTAGGTTTCCTTTAGTTTGGTTCAGTGTTTTTGTGCAAGGACCCTCATGGGGATTGTAGAATATCTTTTGTAAGCCTCCCTTGTAAATATAAAGAACCTTTTTGCTTCATCTTTTATTTGTTTTGAATTCTGTTTTGTCTTTATTTTGTGAAAATTTTAGGTCGGCCCTTAGGCTCTTTTAGTTTGGCCCTTAGGCTATATTGGTTCGGCCCTTAGGCTTTTTAAATTGGGCCAATTCGGCCTCTAAAACAGCTATAGTATTTCCCTCTTTTCGGCTAAAAGACTTAGTAAAAATTTATTTATGCCTTAGCATGTGTTTTTGTACTCGTTGGGCTTTTCGAAGGTTCGATCGATTGGAACCTCATTTGTAATTCGTTTGTGTAATGATAATCGAATACCTCTTGAGGTTATTTCGAAGGCTGATCTTATCGAAGCCTTTAAATTATTTGAGGGTTAGTTTTATCGAAGCCTTTTATCATTTGCTTTTGCTGAGGGTAGCCTGATTTAATCGATTTTTAAAGTGTTTGAAGGCCTTTAATTTTATGGCCGAAGTCGGACATCTCCGAGCCGTATTATTTTGGTCGTAGCCTTTTTATATGACCGTAGTATTTAATATGGTCGTAGCCTTCGGGTATGTCTCTTGGACTTGTTTCCCAATAACCTTTCAAACTTGTTCGGAAGGTTAGTCCCCGAGTATGTTGACCTTGGCCTTTATATCGAGGGGATGCCTCTTTGAGGTCTTATGAGTCCGAGTTTTTGGTGAATCGGATGCGTTGATTGTCGATGACATTCCCCGAGTATTCGGGGGTGAATTTAGATTCTGGCTCTTGAGCCGTTTCCCATAGGATTATAAGTGTAGAGCTCGTATAATAGTAGACTTCTTTGAGACACAAAGTATTTTTATATAGAAAGAATGCTTCTTTGAATAATTGATACATGAATACATGTTTTGCCATCGGGGCTCAACTATACTATATGGACATGATTCATCTGACTGTTTAGCCCATTACAAAGTTCTCCTATCGAGGCCCTCTTTGGCATAAAGTATTTTCCTCGAAAACATAACCTCCGAGGGTGATTCCCCCTAGTATTCGAGGTTGATTGAAAAGAAGCCTTGGATATTGTTGAGTTTTCCTTAGGTAGAACATAGTTGTTGCCTCGTTAAAAACCTCGCCGGTAAAACCCATTTGGACAAAATCTGATTTAAGGGAAAAAAAGTGCAACGTATGCTTTAAAACATAAGGCCTTCGTGTAAAAAGGTGCCTTCGATAGCTTCGATCGAACACCTGCAATGGGTTATTTTCAAATTCAAATGGACAAAGGAAAATCATACCTCAACAATAGTATCGCTTGAGTAGTGATACATTCCAATTGTTTGGCAGTTGTTCACATTTCATTGTGCTAAGTTTGTAAGATCCTTTACCGACAACTCTGAGGACTCGGTACCGTCCTTCCCAATTCATGCCTTTTTTCCTTCGTTCTGGTCTCGAGTGTTGAGGGTGACTTTCCATAGAACTAAGTCCCCGACTCTGAAGTGTCGAAGATTGGTCCTTCTATTGTAGTATATCTCGATTATTTGTTTTTGCGTGGCCATCCGAACAAGTGTTGCCTATCATTTTTCATCTAATAGCTCGAGGCTAGTATTCATAGCCTCGTGATTTGATTCCTCTGATGCA
Source organism: Nicotiana sylvestris (assembly GCF_000393655.2). Classification (NCBI taxonomy): domain Eukaryota; kingdom Viridiplantae; phylum Streptophyta; class Magnoliopsida; order Solanales; family Solanaceae; genus Nicotiana; species Nicotiana sylvestris. The sequence continues at coordinate 154,768,109 of NC_091067.1, forward strand.
TGTCAAAACCTGGCGTTGGGTTCTCCAACCTCGACAGGGATAAAGGTCTCAGAGCCATATACTAAAGAGAACGGAGTAGCCCCCATGCTAGATTTCGATGTTGTTCGATATGCCCAAAGGACCTCTGGTAGAACTTCTCTCCATTTTCCCTTTGAGTCATCCAACCTTTTCTTTAAGTTTTGAATAATGGTTTTGTTTGTTGACTCTGCCTGCCCGTTCCATTTCGGATGATATGGCGTTGATAGAATCCTCTTTATTTTGTGTGTTCGAGGAACTCCGTTACTTTGCTGCCGATGAATTGCTTTTTATTATCATATACAATCTTGGCAGGTATCCCGAATCGGCATATGATGTGGTCCTAGATAAAGTCAATAAATTCTTTTTCTCTGACCTTCCCGAAGGCCTGTGCTTCCACCCACTTAGAAAAATAATTAGTCATAAAAAAAAATAAATTTAGTTTTACTTGGGGGCGTTGGTAGAGGGCCGACTATGCCCATCCCCCATTTCATGAAAGGCCACGGGGATAGTATCGAGTGGAGCTATTCTCCGGGCTGATGGATCATCGATGCCAACCGTTGGCATTTATCACATTTTTTGACAAACTCCTTAGTATCCTTTTCCATGTTGTCCTAGTAATACCCTGCTTTGATAATTTTGTAAATCAAAGACTCAGCGCCGGAGTGGTTCCCACAAGTACCTTCATGGATTTCTCGTAAAACATAATTGGTATCCCTCGGCCCTAAACATACTGCCAATGGCCCATCGAACGTTCTCTTGTACAATGTTCCGCCCTCGTCTAATGCAAATCTAGCAGCCTTGGTTTGTAAGGTCCTCGATTCTTTATGGTCTGATGGGAGTTTTCCATCTTTCAAATAATTGAAGTACTTATCCTCCAGTCCCAAATCAAACTTGTTGAATTTATCTCGTCATGACCCTCTTCAACCAAAGACCTTGATAACTGGACTATAGTCCCGGGGACGATATCGGATCCCAAATTGGAAAGTGCATCGGCCTCACTATTTTGCTCTCGAGGCACATGATCCAGGGTCCATTCCTTGAAATGATGCAATGTTACCTGTAGTTTATCTAAATACGTTGCATCCTATCCTCACGAACTTCAAAACTTATGTTTACTTGGTTTACCACCAACAGTGAATTGCACTTGGCTTCAATGACTTCTGCTCCCAAGCTCTTGGCTAACTCGAGACCTGCAATCATGGCCTCATACTCGGCCTCATTATTAGTCAACTGTGACGACCCGTCCGGTTGTCTTAAGAATTAATGCCTCGATCCCCTATTAACTGCTTTCCCCAAGTTTATTTCTACTAATGTGATTTGCCAGGATGCTCGGTTTTGAGTTTTGAGGAGTTTTGGGACACTTAGTCCCTAAATGAAAGCTTAAGTGTTAGAAAGTTGTCCGAAGTCAGAACAGTGGGGAGACAACCTCAGAATGGAAATCTGACGGTTCCGTTAGCTCCGTTAGGTGAATTTGGGGCTGGGAGCGTGTTCGAAATATATTTTGGAGGTCCGTAGCTAATTTAGGCTTGAAATGCTGAAGTTTGAATTTTTGAAGTTTCCGGTCTGAAAGTGAGATTTTGATCCGAGGGTCGGAATGGAATTCTGAAAGTTTTACTAGCTCCGTCATGTCATTTGGGATGTGTGTGCAAAATTTCAGGTCATTCGGACGAGATTTGATACAGTTTTTGATCGAAAACATAATTTAAGAGTTCTTGGAGTTTTTAGGCTTGAATCCTATGTGAAATTGGTGATTTGATATTGTTATAAGCGTTCCGAAGTGTTGATCAAGTTTGAACGATGTCATGAGATGTGTTGGTATAATTGGTTTGAAGTTCCGGGAGTTCTGGGTAGGTTCCGGGATGTTTTATTGCAAAAATCATAGCTGTAGCAGGTGTACATGGGTTGCAGGCCCTAGAACTCACTCACGCGATCCGCACAAAAATTAGTGCGCCCATGTTGAGTGCTGTGCGGACTGCACAAAGTGGGGCGCGGCCGCGGTGAAGGGCCCTCCCGCTGGTCCTACTTTGGAAGCTCATATCTTTTGATCTACAAGGCATTTTGAGGTGATTCAAAAACGAAAGTTGTATCCCTTCGTGTCTAGTTTCCAGAAAGGTAAAGATATAGCAATTTGAACATTTGTAGAAAAAGTTATGGCCAAAATACTAAAGCTTGTCACTGCAGAGGGAGGCCTGTGCGGCCGCACGTTGCCTTTGCGCGGACCGCACTGGCTTGCGCGGACCGCGTGAGTTTTGGTGCGGCCCGCAATAGCTGGAAACCTGAGGGATACCTATAAATATGAGGTTTTGGGTTTTATTTAATATTTTGACCTAGAGAGCTCGGATTTTGGTGATTTTTTGAAGGGTTTTCAAGAAATTCATCGAGGTAAGTGATTTTAACTCAGATTTGGCTAGAGTACATGAATCTAACACTGAATTCATCATTTAATTCGTGATTTTAGAGGGAATTTGGGAAGAAAATTGTGAAACCTTTCAAAAATGTAAAATGATGATTTGAAGGACCAAATAGTGTCGGAATTGTATAATTTTCGTATGGTTAGACTCGTGAGAGTGCGAGGTTTCTGGGAATATAAATTTTTACCAATTCCGAGATGTGGGCCCGAGGAGCGTTTTGGTCATTTTCCATAATTTTGCATATTAGCTTTGAATTAAAACATAGGATCATTTGTTTGGGATAATATTTACGATATGCAATTGAATTGATTAGATTTGGGCCATTTGGAGTCGGATATTTGTGGCAAAAGCGTGGTTTCTAGTTGATTTTGAGCCGATTCGAGGTAAGTGGCTTGTTTAACCTTGTGTGAGGGACCTTTCCCTTTAGGATGTGCTATATTTGATAATTGAAATGCCCTGTACGTGAGGTGACGAGCGCGTACTTGAGCTAATTGTTGAAAATCCGATTTTTCCTTAAGTATTTCAATTGAGTTCTTTTCTTGTTTTATTCTACTTGTGAATTTAGCATGTTGCTAGCCTAAAAAGGCATGTTTAGTTGACTTAATTGCCTATTTACTTAAATTGCCTGAATTGCATTACGTGAAGCATGTTAGGATAGAAGTAAATGTTTACTTGGTACGAAATTAGCGTTTAATTTAATATTCTTGTGTTGCTGCTCTGTGTTTTAAATTGGGACTACGGGTTAGATTCCCGGGAGATTCCCCCTGCACATTTACTTTGGGACTACGGGTTAGATTCCCGGGAGATCCCCCGCACATATATTGAGGATACCGAGAGATCCTCGGGATACTTAGAGATCCCCGGTTACTTTCTTTATGGTTTTCTTTCATCATTGTTTCCATTATTGTACTCTTATTATCCTGCATAGATTCTTACTGTAGGTTCTCAATTGCACTGCTTATCTTATCCTTCCATCTTTATATTTTATATAACCTCAGTAGGGCCCTGACCTTCCTCGTCACTACCCAACCGAGGTTAGGCTTGTCACTTAATGAGTACTGTTGTGGTGTACTCACGCCTCTTATGCGCATATTTTTTTCATGTGCAGATCCAGGTACCTCTACTCAGGCGCTCTATCAGTGAGGCAGGAGGACTACAGAGACTTCGAGGTAGATCTGTTGCGTCCGCAGACCGACAAGTCTCCCTCTTTATTCTATCTTTAGTATTTAGTTCTCTTTCCTTCCGTTTGCTAGATATTCTGGTGTTTGGAGCCTCACTATACATTTCTGTAGCTTGTGTTTTCCCGTGAGTTTCCGGGTTTTGGGATTGTTTTAGTCTTGAGATATTGAGTCGTATATGCCGAGCGACATTTAGTACAATTTCCTTTTTAGGTAATTAAATATGGTATTCTATTTTTCCGCAATTATTATGTTTCCGCAAGTGTTAGGCTTACCTGGTCACGGAGACTAGGTGTTGTGAGCACGTGATTTTTGCCCTACAAGAACTACTCCCAAAAATTCAAAATAAAATAGTTTTGTGTTGCTTGTGATTTATTTGTATTTGTCTGTGCATGTTTATTTTTACTTTAATTAAGAAAAAATACAAAATATGTGTTGCATGTGCATTTAGGATTTAATTTTACAATTAGGAATTAATTAAACAATATTTGGATTTGCAAGAATGAAAATCACAAAAAATATGTACTTGGCATTTTTTAGCATTTAATCTCCAATTGTGTGATTTTATTTTAGTTGTTATTTAATGGTGTGATAATTGTTATTAGGAATTAATTAGTATTTTTTAATTTGGTTTATAATTGAATTTAGAATTTTTATTAATTAGGAAATAAAAGAAAAGAAGGAAAAGGAACAAATGGAAACCAGACTGGGCCAAATTGGCCACAGCCCAGTTCTTACAAAATTAGCCCAATACCCGCCCCAATCTAGTCCGTCTCCAGATATATCCAAACGACGTCGTATCTAGCCAATAGATCTAAGCCATTGATTTGTTTTGATCGAACGGTCCAGATCACCCCTCCCATAACCCGTTTTGACCCATTCCTTGTACCCAGTCTAACCCGATACCCTCACAAAACCAAACAACACGTCTCTTTAAGTGAGTTGATCCAAGCCGTCGATCTCAATTGATCTAACGGCTAGGATCAAATCATTTTTCCCCATATAAGCCCAAACCATACCCCCGCCCCCCAAAGCCATACCCCCCTTCGCCTTCGTCTCTAACCTAGAGACATACCCAACACCCTCCGCCTTCAACCACCGCCCTCCGCCCACCGGAAATCGCCTCACGGCAGTTCTGGTGGTCCAAACAGCCCCAAAATTACACCACAGCCTCCCCACGACGTCCTCTTTCCAAATACCGAATCAGTTTTCCTCGAATCAGTACCAGATGCTTCGAATCTTAGATCGAAGAATCGAACCAAACCCTAATCCGTCCAATGGTCACCAAGTTTACACCCCAGTTTCCCATCGACCTCCCCAACCTAACCCCTCTAACCATCACCCTCGAATCATGGCCGACTGCTTCGAATCTCAGATCAAAGGCAAGACCTCAAACCTACCCAATCAGTCCCAAATTAACACCATACCACCACCTGACTTCCCTCATCTCTAATCTAGCACCACCACCATTCGAATCAAGTTGGATACATTCGAATTTGAAGACAACTCGACGAACTCTAAAAGAACCAAGCTAGGGGATCAATACACAGTAGAAAACGGAGGTCGAAATCGACCTTAGTCATGTGTTCTCAGTCGAGAACACTCGATTAAGGTCCATTTCGGCTTCAGAATCAAGTTGAAGCTTCGAGTAGGTCGAATTCGTTTGGTCTGAAATTCTAAAGTACTTATTTTTCTTTACTTTCTCTTTTGTTGTTTCATGGCTTGTCTGATTAAGTTTCGTTATAGTTCTATATTTTTCAATCACTTTCCTTTCTTTTTCTTGGTCCAGTCTTCTTCTATCAGTCAACATATGGTTAAATAGTTTCGTCGATTAATTCGGTTTAATTGTAGTTCAGTAGTTCTGGTCAAGTCATTTACTATTACGCCAAATTGTTTCATTTTTATGTGATGTTTGGTCCCCTACTCTGTGACGTGACTTGGCATATGAATTTAGTTGTTCATTAAAATGTGTTTACAGTTTTATCTGCTCGTATTTAGGTTTAGTGTAGAATTGTGTTAGTCTATTCCCTGAATCCTTAAACCCTTCATCTTGGTTGCAATACTGTTCGTTCTGATCAGAGTTCAATTGTTGTGTGAGTTTAGTGGTTTGAATCTAACTGTGGTTCTGTTTAAGTTTGGGGTACGGGGGAATTGAACTTGTGTTTAAATTCAGCTTTAGTTAATCAGTGATTAGGTTTCTTTCTTAAGAATTGGTTATAGTTGAAAGAAGTAATCACAGGGGTTCCATAGGGGTAATTTGGGAATTGAAAACTTGAAGAAATGGGTAGTTTGAGTCTTCTGTCCACTAAGTACTAATGTACCATTAAATAGACATTTGTTTAATAGTTAGTGGGAAACAAAACATAATGGTATGTGGAGGCTTAAAAGGAATTGATTAAAATATAGCATTGCCCATACACCTTTGAATTAAACAATGAAATTAGACACTTAGTAGTGGTTGTCAGGGAATATGATGGAAGAAACACATTTCTTAATGATTTAAGTGTTAAAACAGGCTGAAAAAGGGGTCTGTCTTAGGGTATAGAATACATGGCAGACCTTAGAATAAAAAAGACCTGAAGGAGGGGAGGGAAGAGAATTTTACTGTTTCATTACCTTAATTAACTTGTCAAAATCTCAGCCAATAGTCCAGCTCCCTGAGAATCATAAACAGTTTTAAAATTCTCTGCTTCAAGTTTCAGAGATCACTTTTGAGAGTCTTTTATCAGTTAGAGAGGGTCTTGAAAATCAATTTCTAAGGCTTAAAGATTGGAGAGCTTGTTTCAAGTTTCAAGCCTGTTTACTGGAGTGTTTGATGTTCACTGGTTGGTTTTTTTCTTGTTGAGTTTGAGGTCCAATTAGTTGCCCGGAGTTATTTGTTGTTGCTGTTTGGTTTCACAACTGGTTATGAGCTGTGGTCAAGTGTTTTTCTGATTTGAAACTGGGTTTGGAGTTGTTTCTGAATTCCAATTTGTTGTCTGTTGGTGTTATTTGCTGTTGTTGTTGTTGTTGTTTGATGTGCTGTACTACTGCTGACTTCCTCTTTATTCTTCTGTTCACTCCAATCCAGGTACACAACTAAGCTCAATTTGATGTAGCCTTGAGATGTAAACATGAAATGGAAGTGCTCGGGCCCTTAATTATTTGATTTTGTATCTGTAGCTCAGTAGATATAGATGATAAGTAGTTGTATAGTCCAATTTGATCTATAACTCAATGAAATGTGGACTGTGAAGTTTGTACCTAATTAGGACTGTTTAAACTGTTAATTCGTGTCATTAGTTGTAGACTTAGTATAGTTTAGTACTGATTTCAGTTAACATTGAGTTAAAAATCGAATATCGGTATTGTTTGGACCTACAATTAATCCAGAAGTCAACATGTGGTGCTTCCGATTTCAGGTTAAACACGTTTTTTAAAAATAGCCCAACATGCTAGTTATTGATGTCCTCTCCTTTGTTCGTTAAGCTCACTATTTCGACGTAGGAACAAGTAATTGCATGTTAATGGTTAATATCAATAGTCTACTTGAATTTGAATCAGTTAACTTATTCATGAATGTTAGCAGAATCAAATAACCGAATCGTGTAGTTCAAAACTCGATCCAGCATATGGATTGGGTTCTTTGGACCTAAAGTTGAAATGGCATTTGGTCTACTAATTTTCAATTGATAGACTATAGGATTTTCTAATATTAACTAATTAGGGCCCCCTTTTACTTATTTCTTTAGAAGATAAATAAATAGAAGAATAATAGTCATTTTAGGATTAGCCTTTAAATAATAAATGAGACGAGCCTCGCCAAATAAAATGCAGAAGTTGTGGGGCCCTCAGTAAATATTGCATTAAAATACTTTAGATTTCGGGACGGACCGTCCAATGAATTTCATGGTTTTCCTCAAAATAATAACGCGCTAGTCACTTTAGGCGCGCTTTCAATAAATTACTTTCTTAAACTCGGGTGCACATTTATGTGACCCAAATCCAAATCTCAACGGAGTCGAAATGTGTCAATAACCACGGGTGCATTGATGTGACGTGGTTCGAGACGTGTTTTCACGACGTTGCAATTCTCTATTAAAATAACAACAATTAAAAGAGGGAAAGAGTAAAATTGACACACATGTTCAACATGTATAAAAATCAGATAAATAAGCTGAATATGACAGTTGAGCGACCGTGCTAGAACCACGGAACTCGGGAATGCCTAACACCTTCTCTCGGGTTAACAAGATTCCTTATCCATATTTCTGGTTCGCGGACTGTAATATAGTGTCATTTTTTTCCTCGATTCGGGATTAAACCGGTGACTTTGGACACCATAAATCTCCCAAGTGGAGACTCTAAAATAAATAAATAAATCCCGTTTCGATTGTCTTAATTGGAAAAAACTCCCCTACGCCCCTGCGGGCGCAGGAAAAAAGGAGGTGTGACAGCTCTGGCGACTCTGCTGGGGACGGAACCCAGAATCTCTGGTTCATGGTTCAGAATTTGAGCTTTAAATAATTGTTATAATTGGCTTGTTTTATCTGATTCTTTACGTGTTTGGGCCTAATGTGCTAAGTGATGTTTTTTACCGCTTTGATATTATCTGAACTGCATATAAACTGCTACGAAGCCCTTCTCTTCTCATCTTCGGGGATGTGCTCGCTGGTCGAGACTCTCTATTGTGTTAGTGTCATACCTTGAAATAAGAAAGAGGCTCGTACACGTTACTAAGCCGGATGGCCTTTTGGTTCCCGGTATGTAGCCCCCTCCTCGACTCGAGTTGTCCGCTCGAGTACACAGTCTAGAACAAATACCCAGGTTATGAACCTAGAATAACTCAGCTTCTTGTCGGATCCCTAGTAGGAACGTTTGTTTGCATCACATGCATTTGACTTTGGAGGCTCAACACAGGAGTTGGGTCTGTCTAGGACAGGTGTACCAAAAATGATAAAAGACCATCCTGATGCATCTTACTTGCTACTTGTGCATTTGTTTGCTTCGGACTTGCATGTTGACCAACTTTTGAATATTTTGAGGAAAGTGAGATAGAGGTACGAGGGTTAAAGAGAGTTAATCGCGTGTTTTGAAAAAAACATCAATGTCCAAATAGTGTCGAAACTTTGCCGAATTTTTGAGAAAATGAAAAAAAAGAAAAAAAAGGAAAAAAAATATAGTTTTATTTGCCAATGAAAAGAGTCTGGTTTTCAAAAGACGTTTGTTTTTATCGGCCCGAACTACGCCAGTTTGATTCTCACAGGGTGTGAGATACGTAGGCAACCCCCATCGGGTCCAACTTCACTTCTGCGAAATTAGCCAAGAGAACAAAAATTTTATTTGAAAATAATTAGTGTGATTCCATTCTTGCTAGAAATAGCCGAATGTCCCTAAAAGGGTGCCATAAGGCTGTTTTGCAAGAACAGCCGCTTGTGGTCATTTTTTTAAACTTTCACCGGCTAGCCGACACAGCCTTAAAATCTTCGACCCTGAGGTGCTGAAAGGCCGTATTGGCAAAACCGGGCTTTATTTTAAATGAAAAAAAAGAAAGAGAAAAGTGCCCATATTATCTTTGAGTCAATTGAATCATAATTTTTGCTTAACCACCCTGATAAATGTGCAGAATGAGCACAAGTCAGAATTTACACGTAACAATTGTGAACAAGATCCCTTTGGAGTTGCATACGTGGTGGGATAACTTGGGCGAATCAGGGCGCGACACAGTCAATCTATACCTGGGAGGCCTCACTGGATTACTGAAGATTAATCCTAGGGGGGATATCATAAAGGCCTTGGTCGCATTTTGGGACCCGACTCACAATGTATTTCATTTCTCAGATTTTGAACTTACCCCAACATTGGAAGAAATATCCAAATACATCGGGGGTCCCAAGGTTCCTCTGAGACACCAGTACCTGATTGCTCCAAGGGCCGTAGCCGTACACAGGTTCCTAGACTCTTTGAAAATAAGCAGGGGGGTCCACAATCCAGTTGGCAGCTGGTTTCTGTACTTTGCGGTTTATATACAACAGATATGACCACATAGGGGGGTTCAACAAGCCGGAAATCAAAATCTGTAGCAAAGGAAACCGCCTTAAGTGGGAAGAACATAGGTGTTTTGCATTCATGATAGCCTTTTTGGGACTCTTGGTGTTTCCTAGAAAAGATGGGAACATTGACATACGAGTATCTGGGGTTGTCAGCACTTTACTTACTCAGGCCAACATCACCCTCGCACCCCTAATAGTAGCTGAAATCTTCCGCGCTCTCACAGCCTGCAAAGCCGGGGGAGACTTTTTTGAGGGTTGCAACGCGTTGCTGCATATGTGGATGATCGAACACCTATGTCGTCTTCTTCAATTTATGAGTTATGGGTCGACAGAGAAAATATGCATAGAGGAATTTTCTACGAGGGTTGACGGAATCAGCATACCAGAAGGGGTCATAGAATGGATAGCACATCTCCGTTCCGTCACTGCAAGCCAAATAGAGTGGACATTGGGATGGCTACCTGTGGATGAAATCGTATATATGCCAGCCATTGGACCCTATTTCCTTTTGATGGGGCTCAGGAGTATCCATCCCTATGCCCCTTATCGAGTTTTGAGGTAGTTGGGGAGATGCCAAATAGTTCCGAAAGATGAAGATCTTAGTGGCCAAGTAGTCGAGATCGGGCCCAACGGACAATTTCATGAAGCAGCAGTCCGACAAATTTGGAGCAAGTGTCAATACTTAATAGCAAATACATGTGTACGTGATTGGTCCAAAGGTGAAGTTTTGCCGGGATACCTTGCTTGGTTTAGGAGAGAAATCGAGTTTGGGAGACCGTCCAAAAGACCCCATCTCCAGGAGTTCGTCCAGGCGTCGCAAGAACAGTAGGATTGGTTGGCTAAAGAAGAGAGTTACAGGGCAAAAATAGGCAAGCTGAAGCAACAGATTAGAGACCTGGAATTTGAAAATAGTCTGCAAGTTGACGCCGATCAGGGAGAAAAGAACAAATTGGCCCAAGAAAATGAGGCACTGAAAGCCCAAATCTGACAAATGAGGATAGATGCTGACCACCAACAAAGGAGTCGATCGGATGAGCGGTTAATAAAAGGGTTGAAAAAAGAAATCAGTGAGTACCAGAATGATTTGAAGAAATCTGAGGGTACCATAGCACAACTCCAGGCACAATGGGCAAAAAGAACAAAAGAGCGCACACAGTACTTACAACAGGCGAGAAGAGATTATGAAAAGACCATTGCCAGTCTAAAAAGGAAGGTGACCACCCTAGAGAGCAAGGCGGCTAAACAAGCCAAGGCTTTTGAAACCGAAAGTAAACACTGCTATAATCTAATGGCCCTGATGGAAGATGAAATACAGCAGTTACAGAAACAACATCTGCATGATTCTCGGGTTTTGAAGGCTAGAGGGGATCAAATAGAATGCATACTCGTAGAGAAAGACCGAACCAGGGACAAGATGTTAACTATTGCTCATGTTATTACCAGGAAATGTCGGGTGTGTGAAAACATGACCCGCACTACTTTCTTCTCGGCGGTGATGCTATTTGTGAAGCAAATCATGTATGAATTGGAACAGCTGGAAAGGGGCCTTACACCTAAGCCCGCGGCGAGGCCGAATGATGCCCCGCGGGCACCCAAATTTAAAACTTTAATGTGTTCATAGTTCGAATTTGCATTTTCTTTTTCCTTAGAGTCTGTTGTCTGTTAGAGTCTGTTTTTTTTCTTCTTTCGCATCAGAGTCTGTCAGAAGTTATTGAGTTCGTACTTGGTTTGGTTTCGAGTCTGTTATTTTCCTTTCCAAAAGCGTGTGATTTGTAATAGAATGTTTATTAATGAAAAATCAAAAATTTCCAAAAATTGTCTCTTTGCACTTATAGGACAGAACTACGCACGGTCTGATTCATGCGGGGACATGATACGTAGGCAATCTCTATAGGATTCAACCACCACTAAAAAGAAAAAGGGGAAAATGAAAAATAAATAAAGAAGGATAGAATAAAGGAAGCTTAAAAGAAGGGGCACAATTATGAGAGGCCGGAATGACGCACACAACCGAAACAAATGCATGATAGAAAATGGTTAATTGCCTAGGTGCATTGCATCCCAACGTGTAATTGCATATGTGTTAAACTCTAAAACTAAGAATGTTGTTGTTGTCCAGAGAATTCAAGTAGTTAGTTTATTTAGAGGATACTGACATATTATCATTACCAAACCAGATCGAAGGGACCAATACCGGAAATCATGTCTATCCCAGATGTCGACACTAGTGTTGAGGTAGAGGAGTTGGACGTCTATAGAATGAAAGAGGAGATGCTCAAGCTTAAGCAACAGATGGCCGAAATGTACCAGGCCTGGTCCAAAGGGCAATCACCGCCAGCTTACCCAGCCAACCCGGCTTTTACCCCACCATTAGCTCAGTCTTAGGATCATCCCGCCACCGATACAGGTTTTCCCTTTTATCAACACTACCATGTCACTACTTCTCATACGCCACAAGATCCACCACCAAAATCAATTCCATACCCTCCTCCGCCAATCACCCCTATCTTTGTGGCATCTCCACCAGCTACACTCCATAAATCCCCGAGTGAACCTGTGTTCCAAGTGCAGGACAACCATTATTATCCCCTGGAGCTTACCTTCAAAGCGCCTGAAGCCTATCCACATTCTGACCTACTAGGGAAAGCAGAAAAACCGGCCAGAAATCCTAAACAGGAAGAGATGTTCAGAAAAATGAAAAGCATAGAACAATCCTTTAGGGATATGAGAGGGTTAGGAGGTAAGGTGAGTGTAGCTTACAAAGACCTGTGTTTGTTCCCAAATGTACAACTACCGGCAGGGTTCAAAATGCCCAAATTCGACTTGTACAACGAACATGGTGATCCGGTGGCTCATCTGAGAGGTTTTTATAGCAAGATGAGGGGAGCAGGCGGAAGAGATGAATTACTGATGGCATATTTCAGCCAAAGTTTGAGTGGATCGGTGTTAGAATGGTACACCAGACAAGATGATAGCAGGTGGTACACATGAGACGATTTGGCCCAAACATTCGCTTGTCACTTTCAATATAATCTTGAGATCATTCCGGACCGACTGTCCCTGACCAAACTGGAAAAGAAGCACAATGAAAGATTTAGAGAATATGGTTTCCGGTGGAGGGAGCAAGCAGCAAGGGTAGATCCCTCAATGAAAGAGAGCGAGATGGTTGATTATTTTTTGCAGGCTTTGGAGCCGACCTACTTTGGTCATCTAGTGTCCGCAATTGGCAAATCTTTTAATGAGGTTGTAAAAATGGGAGGCATGGTCGAGGAGGGGCTCAAGTCCAACATGATCATTAGTTATTCAGTGATCAAGGCAATCACCCAGGCCATTCAAAGCGGCACTGAGGGTGTACTTGGGAAAAATAAGAAGGAAGATGTCGCGACTGTTGAGTCCGGAGCCTGGTTTGGATCTAGAAACCTGTCACCCTACTATATCCAACCACAACCCTACCACCAAAATTACCCCCACACTCCATATAGCCCTCCACAACATTACTACCCACCGACAGATCCCCATTTTTTCGTCCATCATTCACAAGCCTATACCCAAACCCCGACATACGCACAATGGTATACACCGACTCCAAAAAATCCATACCCAGCTCCACAAAACACATATCCCCCCAAGGGCCTACAAAAATCCCCCCGGGACAGGTTTCCGACCAAACCATCCCTCAAGAATGAGAGGTCACAGAAGCAAAAGACTTTCACTCCACTGGGGGAATCATATACCAGTCTTTTCCACAGGTTGAGGCAATTGGGCATGTTGAATCCAATTGAGCCTAAAATGTCAAATCCTCCCCCTAGAAATCTTGACCACTCAGTGAGTTATGAGTACTGTTCAGGAGCCCCTGGTCATGATACATAGAAGTGTTGGAAACTAAAAACAGTTGTGCAAGAGCTTATTGATACTCATCGGATCGAGATTCAAGCCCTAGAAGCACCAAATATCAATCAGAATCCACTGCCAGCTCACCATGAGACACACATGATTGAGTTGATACACAAAGAAGGGGAGCCCAGGAAGCCCTCACAGACGGTAATGATAATTCGTTCCAGCGAAACCAGCTCAAAGGAAAAAGTAACCAGTGAAAAATCAGTGGTCCAGTTGAGAGGGGTAGATGATAAGCCAGCGGTGGTAGCTGAGAGAGGGTCGTCAAGCATTGTTGTAGTGAAACCAGAGAAAGTTAAAGTGGTAGTGCCAGGGGTCGCAAGTAAACCTGTTATGGTCGTGAAGGGTGCTCGCACAGAGCATGTTATTATAAAACCAGTAACTCAGCTTCCAGTAATCAACAACAAGGCTGTTCCTTGGAATTATGAACGGGTGACGGTGATTTACAAGGGGAAAGAAGTCAAAGAAGAAGTTTGTGAAGCACAAGGTTTGACTCGCTCAAGAAGGTGTTTTACTCCCGAGGAGTTAAGAAGAGCTAAAGATAATCCAACGCCGGTAAAGAAAGTTGTAACTAAAGAAGAGGCAGAGGAATTTTTGAGGAAAATGAAAGTGCATGACTATTCTGTTGTAGAGCAGTTGAGGAAAACGCCCGCTCAGATCTCATTACTCTCGTTGCTAATCCATTCAGATGAGCACCGCCAATCCTTGATGAAAATCTTGAATGAGGCCTATGTTCCCGACAAGATCTCGGTAAACCATCTGGAAAAGATAACCAACAAGATTTTTGAAGTAAATAGAGTCACTTTTTTGGATGATGAATTACCGGTAGAGGGTACTGAGCATAACAAAGCCCTTTACCTGACAGTGAAGTGTGAGGGCGCCGTGGTTACCTGGGTATTGGTTGACAATGGTTCAAGTGCGAAAATCTGTCCTCTCTCCACTCTAAGAAAGCTAAAAGTTGAAGAGGAAAGGATCCATAAGAACAGTATCTGTGTGCGGGGATTTGACGGCGGAGGCAAAGACTCAGTCAGGGACATAATGTTGGAGCTGACCATAGGTCCAGTAGAATTCACAATGGAATTCCAAGTGCTGGATATAGCTGTTTCCTACAATTTGCTATTAGGGCGACCGTGGATTCACGCCGCTAAAGTAGTGCCATCAACACTCCATCAGATGGTCAAGTTTCAATGGGACAGGCAGGAAATAGTGGTGCACGGCGAAGATAATTTTTGCGCTCACAACAACACTATTGTGCCATTCATTGAAGTGGAAGATGACAAGGGACCATGGGTCTACCAAGTTTCTGACGCAATGTCAGTCGAGAAAGTTCCAGAGGGGAAATGTATCCCAAATCCAAAGATAAACGCTACCTCAGTCATGGTAGCATACGAAATGTTGAAAATGGTTTTGTACCAAGAAAGGATTTGGGATCAGCGTTGCAAGGCAACATACAACCCGTATCTCTTCCTGAAAATTTGGGAACATTTGGTCTAGGATTCAAGCCCACAGCCGTAGATATAAAAAGAGCCAGGAAATTAAAACAGAGGGCATGGGTCCTTGCAAATCCGGTCCCACGTCTTTACAGATCATTTGTCAAGTCCGGTACGAGGAGTCACTCAGTGACAGCAATTCCCAGTTCTATGATTAATCCTGACAAGGAGTTGATTGAAAGATTTGAGAAGTTGTTCGGCAGTGTGAACATGGTGGAAATTGGAGAAGGTTCTAGCAACGCAGAAGTGCAATTTTTCGGGCAAAAAACAAAGCTTAATAATTGGAAGGCTATTCCTCTCCCTACTCGGAAGGAGTCTTGGTAGTTTGCTCTGATTTTCCTTTAAGTTTGTACGGATTATTCTAGGGTTCTAATCCAGATTTCATTTTTTTCAGTCTGTTTGAGTGTGTAAACCTTGTTATCTTTTATCAATCAATGAAATACAATTTCCCTTTCTTCATCATTCCTGATATTTTTCCTTTTGTTTTGTTTTCTTTTCTATACAGTTCTTTTTACGCTGGTTCTAATGACATGGCGTGCATAAGGAATCCTCAGCCTAGTCTTAAAAATTAATCTGATTCCGAAATGTTAGTGTAAGGAGTAGATTGTGATTGCGAATCAGAATATGATGATGAGGATGGAGCCTTCGAAGAGATTAGTAAGGAGTTAATTCACTTCGAAGAAAAACCCAAACCCAATTTGAATGACACAAAAGCCTTCAATTTAGGGGACACAGACAATGTCCGAGAGACTAAAATAAGTGTCCACCTCGAGCCAAAAATCCGGGAGGAGTTAATTGAAGCACTCATCGAGTACAAAGATGTTTTTGCGTGGTTATATGATGACATGCCGGGTTTAAGCACTGATTTAGTAGTCCACAAATTGCCCACTGATCCAGCGTTCCCTCCCGTCAAGCAAAAGTTGAGGAAATTCAAAACTGATATGAGTGTGAAGATTAAAGAAGAAGTTACCAAACAGCTGGATGCAAAGGATATCCGGGTCACCCGATATCCTGTTTGGTTGGCTAATGTCGTGCCTGTACCGAAGAAGGACGGTAAGATCAGAGTATGCATCGATTACCGCAATCTCAACAAAGCAAGTCCGAAGGATAACTTCCCACTACCCAATATCCACATTTTGATCGATAATTATGCCAAACGTGAGATTGGATATTTTGTGGATTGCTATGCCGGGTATCATCAGATTCTAATGGATGAAGAAGATGCAGAAAAGACGACCTTCATCACGCCATGGGGAACTTACTGCTACCGGGTAATGCCATTTGGTTTGAAGAATGCTGGGGCAACTTATATGAGAGTAATGACTACTGTGTTTCATGATATGATACACAAGGAGATTGAGGTATATGTAGATGATGTGATCATAAAATCAAAACATCAGGCCGACCACGTCGGGGATTTGAGGAAATTCTTCCAGAGGCTTCGCAGGTACAACCTCAAGCTTAACCCCGCCAAGTGTGCATTTGGTGTTCCATCCGGAAAACTGTTGGGATTCATAGTCAGCCGGCGAGGCATCGAGTTGGACCTATCAAAAATCAAAGCCATACAAGAATTGCCGCATCCGAAGAACAAGACTGAAGTGATGAGTCTGTTAGGAAGGTTGAACTACATCAGTAGGTTTATTGCCCAACTCACGACAACTTGTGAGCCTATTTTCAAGTTGTTAAAGAAGGACGCTGCAATCAAGTGGACTGATGAGTGTCAAGAAGCGTTTGATAAGATAAAAGGTTACTTGACAAACCCACCTGTGCTGGTTCCGCCAAAACCAGGGAGACCTTTGATTCTTTACTTGACAGTCTTGGAAAATTCATTTGGTTGTGTACTGGGGCAGCATGACGTCACCGGCAGGAAGGAACACGCCATCTATTATCTTAGCAAGAAGTTCACAACTTATGAGGTTAAGTACACTCACCTAGAAAGGACATGTTGCGCCCTAACTTGGGTGGCACAGAAGTTGAAACATTGTTTGTCATCCTACACTACTTACCTCATTTCACGCTTGGATCCATTGAAGTATATCTTTCAAAAGCCTATGCCGACAGGAAGACTTGCGAAGTGGCAGATTCTGCTCACAGAGTTTGACATAATCTATGTGACTCGAACTGCGATGAAAGCCCAAGCATTGGCTGATCATTTGGCCGAGAACCCGGTCGATGAAGAGTATGAGCCACTGAAGACTTATTTTGCTGATGAAGAAGTGATGCATATTGATGAACTAGAACAGATCGAAAAACCAGGTTGGAAACTTTTCTTTGATGGGGCTGCTAACATGAAAGGAGTGGGAATAGGAGCCATGCTTATTTCTAAAACAGGACATCTTTATCCTGTTACAGCTCAACTTCGGTTTTATTGCACCAACAATATGGCTGAATACGAGGCATGCATTTTGGGTTTGAGGCTAGTTGCAGACATGAATGTCCGGGAAGTTCTGGTCTTGGGAGACTCGGATCTTCTGGTGCACCAAATTCAAGGAGAATGGGAAACGCGAGATCTGAAGCTCATACCATACCGACAATGCTTGTATGATCTTTGTCAATGGTTTAGATCAGTGGAGTTCAGGCATATTCCAAGGGTCCATAATGAGGTCGCCGATGCTTTGGCTACCCTAGCGTCAATGCTGCACCATCCGGACAAAGCCTATGTCGATCCTTTGCACATTCAAGTACGAGATCAGCATGCTTACTGCAACATGATTGAAGAAGAATTGGATGGAGAACCGTGGTACCATGATATCAAGGAATACATTAGAATAGGAATATATCCAGTGCAAGCCACGGGGGATCAAAAGAGAACAATTCGACGGTTGGCAAGTGGATTTTTCTTGAGTGGAGGAGTTTTGTACAAAAGAACACCAGACCTGGGATTGTTAAGATGCATAGATGCTAGACAAGCTACGCCTGTCATGTCCGAAGTACATTTAGGAGTCTGCGGACCACATATGAGCGGATATGTGTTGGCAAAGAAAATTCTCCGAGCGGGATATTATTGGCTCACCATGGAGCGAGATTGTATTAGTTTCGTGCGAAAATGTCATCAGTTCTAGATACACGGAGATTTGATTCATTCTCCGCCATCGGAATTACACATAATGTCAGCGCCATGGCCCTTCGTCGCTTGGGGCATGGATATCATTGGACCAATTGAGCCAGCAGCATCCAACGGGCATAGGTTCATTCTGGTAGCCATTAATTATTTCACCAAATGGGTTGAGGCCAAAACTTTCAAGTCTGTGACCAAGAAAGCAATGGTCGATTTTGTTCACTCATATATCATCTGTCGATTTGGAATCCCGAAGGTGATCATCACAGATAATGGTGCTAATCTTAACAGCAATTTGATGAAAGAGGTATGTCAACAGTTTAAGATTACACACCGCAATTCTACCCCATATCGTCCCAAGGCGAATGGAGTAGTTGAGGCAGCCAACAAAAACATAAAGAAGATACTTCGGAAAATGGTAGAAGGTTCTAGGAAATGGCATGAAAAATTACCATTTGCATTGCTGGGTTATCGCACTACTGTTCGTACTTCAGTAGGGGCAACTCCTTATTTGTTGGTATATGAAACTGAAGCTGTAATACTTGCGGAAGTTGAAATCCCGTCCCTTCAGATTGTCGTTGAGGCTGAAATCGATGATAATGAGTGGGTCAAAACCCATCTAGAGCAGTTGAACTTTATTGATGAAAAAAGATTGGCAGTTGTGTGTCATGGCCAGTTATATCAAAATAGAATGGCAAGAGCATACAACAAAAACGTGCGGCCTCGGAAATTTGAAGTGGGTCAGCAAGTGCTGAAACACATCCTTCCACATCAGGCTGAGGCAAAAGGCAAGTTCGCCCCAAATTGGCAAGGGCCATTCATTGTAACTAGAGTATTGTCCAATGGTGCTATATGTTTAACAAATATCGAAATAAAATGCATAGCCATGGCTATCAATTCTGATGTAGTAAAAAGATATTATGTATGATTTCTTTGGTATAATTGTTGATTGTTTGTATTTGGCATTATTTCGAAGATTGAAATGACGAAGACAATTTGTTCTTCTATCTAAACACTTTACCCTTTGTTCTCCTTTTTGAGCCTTATTTATTTCTTTCATACCCCTCTTTTGGAATCAATAACGAAAAAGAGAGAAAAGAATGAAAAGAAAAGAGAAAAGAAAAGAAGTGAAAAATATAACAACAAGGAAATTCAGGTGTGAACTACGTTTGACCTGATCCCTGTTAAGGGTACGTAGGCAGCTTTACGGCTCGGTAAAAGTGATATAAAATATCCAAAGATCCCCAAACAAGAAACTGGGGTAGAGGTTGTATTTGTAATGAGAAATGTGATTCCAAAAGTTGTAATTTTAAACCCATGTCAAATGATTTTGAGCCTTTGATACCCTTTCTTTTTAAGCCCAACCAAAAGCCCACATTACGGTCCAAAGAAAGGCCTTCTGATCAGTTTTTTGAGAGATGACAAGTCGAGCAAACAGAAGTGATTCATATCAGGGTAACACCCTGGTCCAAGCAGGGAAACTAATGAAAATGAGAGAGTCTTATTGGTAAAAACCTTCACAGGCACCATAAGGCGACAGAAGTTGAGAGAAATAAAATGAGAGAGTCTTATTGGTGAAAACCTTCACAGGCACCATAAGGCGATGGAAGTTGAGAGAAACGAGAGATTCTTATTAGTGAAAACTCCTCGAAGGGCACTATAAAGCGACAAGGAATTAAAAGGGTACAAACGAGATAAGCTTGATGGAAAGATCCGTCGAGACATCAAGCAGAATAAAGATGTTGTTTCGGCAAAAGAAGATGGGTTGCGGGACCATTGAAATGTAAAGTAGGGACATCAGAAAGATTGATTGGTGTAAATAGACTGGGTTGAATAGTCCAAAAATGCACGACATGACCACTGGGATCGGTTATACCATTCAGATAAGTTATTTTCTCTTCAAACAATTGCTCAGAAAGATTTTTCTTGTTCTATCTTTCGAAGTCATCATTTTCCATTTCTTTTTGATCAATAGTAGTTTGTTTTTTAAGAAGGATTTTCAGAGCTAACTACCAGTTGCCAACATGGTGCAAGGTAAATGGGGATAAGACATGCGAGGATAATGTGATGGGACGAGAAAGACGTCGTTGTAAGACCAGATGATGGATTGATCTAAGATTTCGGGACAGTGTGGAGCAAAAGTGGAATACAACGGTTGAGAGGTTGGTGAATACATAATCATCAAGAAGGTCGGAAGTTATCAGCCAAGTTTCAAGATGGTCGAACAACGCAGAGCATGGAAAAAAGAAAAAGGGAAAACTATCCCCAGCAGGAACGTCCCCCACATTTTAAACTAACAAATTTTCTTTGATTTGAAGCAGGGACAAGAAATGTTATTGATGACGGAAAGACATGCCACAAGAAAGATTGTCAAACTGGGGCAGAAAAGTTTCTTTCATTTCAAATTTTTTTTGGAAGTCTAACACAAGTGTTGAGGGAAGCAGTATCCCCAGCAGTTTTCGGAAGAAGGCAATACAAGTTTTAAAGAAAGCAATTTCGGCAGGAAAATAACACAAGTCTTAAGGGAAGTTAGTTACAGAGGAAGGAAAACACGAGCTTTAAGGGAACTAGTCTTTGAAGGAGGAGAATAACATATTTTTGAATGAAACACCGGTGTTATCCCCAATAGTTTTCAGAGGAAAGAAACACCCGTTTTGAGGGAAGCAGTTCTGAAAGAAGATAATTTAAGTTAGAAGGAAAATGGTTAAGGAGGCAAGGGAGAACAATGCCAACGTTATATTTTAAGAAGTGGTTGAAGTCAGGAGCCCGCCTGGAGAATGGAGGTGTTAAATTTTAAAAAGTAGTTGAAGTCAGGAGCCCGCCTGGAGAATGGAGGTTGTTATATTTTTCAAGTTGTAGTCGAAGTCAGGAGCCCGACTGGAGAATGGAGGTTGTTATATTTTTCAAGTTGTAGTCGAAGTCAGGAGCCCGCCTGGAGAATGGAGGTTGTTATCATTTCAAGTTGTAGTCGAAGTCAGGAGCCCGCCTGGAGAATGGAGGTGTTATATCTTTAAAAAGTAGTTGAAGTCAGGAGCCCGCCTGGAGAATGGAGGTTGTTATATTTTTCAAGTTGTAGTCGAAGTCAGGAGCCCGCCTGGAGAATGGAGGTTGTTATATTTTTCAAGTTGTAGTCGAAGTCAGGAGCCCGCCTGGAGAATGAAGGTTGTTATCATTTCAAGTTGTAGTCGAAGTTAGGAGCCCGCCTGGAGAATGGATGTGTTATATCTTTAAAAAGTAGTTGAAGTGAGGAGCCCGCCTGGAGAATGGAGGTATTATATCTTTAAAAAGTAGTTGAAGTGAGGAGCCCGCCTGGAGAATGGAGGTATTATATCTTTAAAAAGTAGTTGAAGTGAGGAGCCCGCCTGGAGAATGGAGGTTGTTATATTTTTCAAGTTGTAGTCGAAGTCAGGAGCCCGCCTGGAGAATGGAGGTTGTTATATTTTTCAAGTTGTAGTCGAAGTCAAGAGCCCGCCTGGAGAATGGAGGTTGTTATCATTTCAAGTTGTAGTCGAAGTCAGGAGCCCACCTGGAGAATGGAGGTTGTTATCATTTCAAGTTGTAGTCGAAGTCAGGAGCCCGCCTGGAGAATGGAGGTTGTTATCATTTCAAGTTGTAGTCGAAGTCAGGAGCCCGCCTGGAGAATGGGGGTTGTTATATTTTTCAAGTTGTAGTCGAAGTCAGGAGCCCACCTGGAGAATGGAGGTTGTTATCATTTCAAGTTGTAGTCAAAGTTAGGAGCCCGCCTGGAGAATGGAGGTTGTTATATTTTTCAAGTTGTAGTCGAAGTCAGGAGCCCGCCTGGAGAATGGAGGTGTTATATCTTTAAGTTGTAGTTGAAGTCAGGAGCCCGCCTGGAGAATGGAGGTATTATCTTTAAATTGTTTATTGAAGTCAGGAGCCCGCCTGGAGAACGAAGGTACTATCTTTTTAAGTTGTAGTAGAAGTCGGGATCCCGCCCGGAGAGCGGAGGGTTGCAACAAAGATCCCCAGCATAAATTAAAGTTTAGAAGTCGGAAGGAAGGCAACACTAGTCAGAAGAAGGCGGTTCAAGCTTCGAAGGAAAAATAATTCGAAGCTCACAAGAAGGAAATAAGCAGTTCAAATTCGACAATCGAGATAAGACTACGGGTCAAGACAGAAAGAAAGAAACATCAGAGAAAACACCAGTCACCAAGACGTCAAAGCAACAAGAGACGCAAGAGCAAGTTTGAAGACCTAGATAAGATTTTGTAATTCCTAGTTTAGTTTAGCTTCTTGTTTTCTTTTACCATGGTGTAATAAGGAGGTCAGTAAGCGGTAGCAGCAACAATAATAGCAGTAACAGTAAAACCACAGCTCCGTGGTAGTCCCAGCTACCAAAACTTCCCGAACTACATTGACCTGATTCCCTTTTAGCCAGGGATATGTAGGAAACCTTTGAAGCAGATGTTCGGTCAAATCTTTCAAAAATGCTTCACACGGAGTAGTCGAACGGGCAAAAATCGCTCGTATCCGCTCACTTTATCTTTGCACGAAAACTCTTCATGTTTCCGGACAAAGAGGGGCAGCTGTGAGCACGTGATTTTTGCCCTACAAGGACTACTCCCAAAAATTCAAAATAAAATAGTTTTGTGTTGCTTGTGATTTATTTGTATTTGTCTGTGCATGTTTATTTTTACTTTAATTAAGAAAAAATACAAAATACGTGTTGCATGTGCGTTTAGGATTTAATTTTACAATTAGGAATTAATTAAACAATATTTGGATTTGCGAGAATGAAAATCACAAAAATATGTACTTGGCATTTTTTAGCATTTAATCTCCAATTGTGTGATTTTATTTTAGTTGTTATTTAATGGTGTGATAATTGTTATTAGGAATTAATTAGTATTTTTTAATTTGGTTTATAATTGAATTTAGAATTTTTATTAATTAGGAAATAAAAGAAAAGAAGGAAAAGGAACAAATGGAAACCGGACTGGGCCAAATTGGCCACAGCCCAGTTCTTACAAAATTAGCCCAATACCCGCCCCAATCCAGTCTGTCTCCAGATATATCCAAACGACATCGTATCTGGCCAATAGATCCAAGCCATTGATTTGTTTTGATCGAACGGTCCAGATCACCCCTCCCATAACCTGTTTTGACCCATTCCTTGTACCCGATCTAACCCGATCCCCTCACAAAACCAAATGACACAGTCTCTTTAAGTGAGTTGATCCAAGCCGTCGATCTCAATTGATCTAACGGCTAGGATCAAATCACTTTCCCCCATATATAAGCCCAAACCATACCCCCGCCCCCCAAAGCCATACCCCCCCTTCGCCTTCGTCTCTAACCTAGAGACATGCCCAACACCCTCCGCCTTCAACCACCGCCCTCCGCCCACTGGAAATCGTCTCACGGTGGTTCCGGTGGTCCAAACAGCTCCAAAATTACACCACAGCCTCCCCACAATGTCCTCTTTCCAAATCCCGAATCAGTTTTCCTCGAATCAGTACCAGACGCTTCGAATCTTAGATTGAAGAATCGAACCAAACCCTAATCCGTCCAATGGTCACCAAGTTCACACCCCAGCTTCCCATCGACCTCCCCAACCTAACCCCTCCAACCATCACCCTCGAATCACGGCCGACTGCTTCGAATCTTAGATCGAATGCAAGACCTCAAACCTCAAACCTACCCAATCAGTCCCAAATTAACACCATACCACCACCTGACTTCCCTCGTCCCTAATCTAGCACCACCATCGTTCGAATCAAGCTGGATGCTTTAGAATTTGAAGACAACTCGACGAACCCTAAAAGAACCAAGCTAGGGGATTGATACACAGTAGAAAACTGAGGTCGAAATCGACCTTAGTTGTGTGTTCTCAGTCGATAACACTTGATTAAGGTCCATTTCGGCTTCAGAATCAAGTTGAAGCTTCGAGTAGGACGAATTCGTTTGGTCTGAAATTCTAAGGTACTTATTTTTCTTTACTTTCTCTTTTGTTGTTTCATGGCTTGTCTGATTAAGTTTCGTTATATTTCTATCTTTTTCAATCACTTTCCTTTCTTTTTCTTGGTCCAGTCTTCTTCTATCAGTCAACATATGGTTAAATAGTTTCGTCGATTAATTCGGTTTAATTGTAGTTCAGTAGTTCTGGTCAAGTCGTTTGCTGTTACGCCAAATTGTTTCATTTTTATGTGATGTTTGGTCCCCTACTCTATGACGTGACTTGGCATATGAATTTAGTTGTTCATTCAAATGTGTTTATAGTTTCATCTGCTCGTATTTAGGTTTAGTGTAGAATTGTGTTAGTCTATTCCCTGAATCCTTAAACCCTTCATCTTGGTTGCAATACTGTTCGTTCTGATCAGAGTTCAATTGTTGTGTGAGTTTAGTGGTTTGAATCTGACTGTGGTTCTGTTTAAGTTTGGGATACGAGGGAGTTGAACTTGTGTTTAAATTCATCTTTAGTTAATCAGTGATTAGGTTTCTTTCTTAAGAATTGGTTATAACTGAAAGAAGTAATCACAGGGGTTCCATGGGGGTAATTTGGGAATTGAAAACTTGAAGAAATGGGTAGTTTGAGTGTTCTGTCCACTAAGTAATAATGTACCATTAAATAGACATTTATTTAATAGTTAGTGGGAAACAAAACATAATGGTATGTGGAGACTTAAAAGGAATTGATTAAAATATAGCATTGCCCATACACCTTTGAATTAAACAATGAAATTAGACACTTAGTAGTGGTTGTCAGGGAATATGATGGAAGAAACACATTTCTTAATGATTTAAGTGTTAAAACAGGCTGGAAAAGGGGTCTGTCTTAGGGTATAGAATACAGGGCAGACCTTAGAATAAAAAAGACCTGAAGGAGGGGAGGGAAGAGAATTTTACTGTTTCATTACCTTAATTAACTTGTCAAAATCTCAGCCAATAGTCCAGCTCCTTGAGAATCATAAACAGTTTTAAAATTCTCTGCTTCAAGTTTCAGAGATCACTTTTGAGAGTCTTTAATCAGTTAGAGAGGGTCCTGAAAATTAGTTTCTAAGGCTTAAATATTGGAGAGCTTGTTTCCAGTTTCAAGCCTGTTTACTGGAGTGTTTGAGGTTCACTGGTTGGTTTTCTTGTTGAGTTTGAGGTCCAATTAGTTGCCCGGAGTTATTTGTTGTTGCTGTTTGGTTTCAAAACTGGTTATGAACTGTGGTCAAGTGTTTTTCTGATTTGAAACTGGGTTTGGAGTTGTTTCTGAATTCCAATTTGTTGTCTGTTGGTGTTATTTGCTGCTGTTGTTGTTTGCTGTGCTGTACTGCTGCTGACTTCCTCTTTATTCTTCTGTTCACTCCAATCCAGGTACACAACTAAGCTCAATTTGATATAGCCTTGAGATGTAAACATGAAATGGAAGTGCTCGGGCCCTTAATTATTTGATGTTGTATCTGTAACTCAGTAGATATAGATGGTAAGTAGTTGTATAGTCCAATTTTATCTATAACTCAATGAAATGTGGACTGTGAAGTTTGTACCTAATTAGGACTGTTTAAACTATTAATTCGTGTACATTAGTTGTAGACTTAGTATAGTTTAGTACTGATTTCAGTTAACATTGAGTTAAAAATCGAATATCGGTATTGTTTGGACCTACAATTAATCCACAAGTCAACATGTGGTGCTTATTCCGATTTCAGGTTAAACGCATTTTTTAAAAATAGCCCAACATGATAGTTATTGATGTCCTCTCCTTTGTTCATTAAGCTCACTATTTCGACGTAGGAACAAGTAATTGCATGTTAATGGTTAATATCAATAGTCTACTTGAATTTGAATCAGTTAACTTATGAATATTAGCAGAATCAAATAACCGAGTCGTGTAGTTCAAAACTCGATCCAGCATATGGATTGGGTTCTTTGGACCTAAAGTTGAAATGGCATTTGGTCTACTAATTTTCAATTGATAGACTATAGAATTTTCTAATATTAACTAGTTGGGCCCCCCTTTTATTTCTTTAAAGATAAATAAATAGAAGAAGAATAGTCATTTTAGGATTAGCCTTTAAATAATAAATGAGATGAGCCTCCCAAATAAAATGCAGAAGTTGCGGGGCCCTCAGTAAATATTGCATTAAAATACTTTAGATTTCGGGACGGACCGTCCAATGAATTTCACGACTTTCCTCAAAATAATAACGCACTAGTCACTTTAGGCGCACTTTCAATAAATTACTTTCTTAAACTCGGGTGCACATTTATGTGACCCAAATCCAAATCTCAACGGAGTCGAAATGTGTCAATAACCACGGGTGCATTGATGTGACGTGGTTCGAGACGTGTTTTCACAACGTTGCAATTCTCTCTTAAAATAACAACAATTAAAAGCGGGAAAGAGTAAAATTGGCACACATGTTCAACATGTATAAAAATCAGATAAATAAGCTGAATATGACAGTTGAGCTACCGTGCTAGAACCACAGAACTCGGTAATGCCTAACACCTTCTCCCGGGTTAACACAATGCCTTATCCGGATTTCTGGTTCGCGGACTGTAATATAGAGTCATTCTTTTCCTCGATTCGGGATTAAACGGTGACTTGGGACACCATAAATCTCCCAAGTGGAGACTCTAAAAATAAATAAACAAATCCCGTTTCGATTGTTCTTTAATTGGAAAAAACTCCCCTACGCCCCTGTGGGCGTAGGAAAAAAAGAGGTGTGACAGGTGCCGTCATGACATGTTCATGGTTGGTGAACTAGGGTCGTGAAATCAACCTAGAAGTTTTGATAGATTGTCTAATGGTACTGCCCGTAGGTAGTTTTAAGACAATGCCAAGCTCGTACCTCTTCACATTCAAAGCATTGTCCGTAAAAAGGGTCCATACCCCCGATGAAGTACCCGAACTTAGCAGGAGTTATTTTTCCACTTTGGGTACGAGTGTCGGTGTAAAATAGGCCACGAAATCAGCTAGAATTTGAGACTTGATGGCCATTAGGGGTTGATATTCGATATCGTGCCCGCTAAGTTCAACGACCCATTTGGCCAGCCGCCCTGATAGCTCGAGCTTATGCAAAAGATTTCGAAGGGGGTATGTAGTTAACACACATATGGGATGATACTGAAAATATGGCTTTAGTTTTCTAGATGTGCTTATCAATGCAAGTGCTAATTTTTCTAAGTGAGGGTATCTGGTTTCAGCATCTCCTAGAATTCGGCTCACATAATAAACAGAAAATTGCGTACCTTGCTCTTCTCAAACTAGTACCCCACTTACCGCTATCTCGGATAATGCCAAATATAGGTAAAGTTTTTCATCTACCTTCGGGGTGTGAAGCAAAGGCGGGCCTGATAAGTATCGCTTCAGTTCTTCTAAGGTTTGTTGGCATTCTGGGGTCCATACAAAATCCTTTTTCTTTTTGAGCAAGGAAAAAAATCGGTGACTTCGATTTGATGACCTCAAAATGAATCGACCCAAAGCAACTATTCGACTTGTTAACCTTTGCACGACCTTCACACAATCCACGATCATGATATCCTCGATGGACTTGATTTTATCGGGGTTAAATTTGATGCCCCGATTCGACACCATGAAGCCGAGAAACTTACTCGAGCTGACTCCGAAGGCACATTTCTCCGGGTTAAGCTTCATGTTGTATTTCCTTAAAATTCTTAATGTTCCCTATAAATGAGCTAAATTGTCCTCTACGCATAGGGACTTAACCAACATATCATCAATGTAAACTTCCATATGTTTTACCTATTTGTTCTTCGAACATTTTGTTAACTAGGTGTTGATATGTAACTCCTGTAATTTTTAGCCCGAAAGGCCTTACGTTTTAACAATAAGTTCCAAATTTAGTAATAAACGAAGTCTTTTCCTGGTCCTCCAGGTTCATCTAAATCTGATTGTACCCGGAGTAGTTGTCGAGAAAAGTTAGGAGCTTGTGGCCGGTTGTGGCATCGATCATATGATCGATGTTGGGGAATGGGAAAGAGTCTTTTGGGAATGCTTTGTTCAAATCTTTGTAATCTACGCATATTCTAAGTTTATTTTCCTTCTTGGGAACTACAACTACGTTGGCTAATCATTCGGGGTACTTTACCTCCCGAATAGACCCTATTTTAAGAAGTTTGGTTACCTCGTCCTTTATGAATGTGTGCTTCACCTCGGACTAGTGTCATACCCCTTTTTTACAAACCTCACTAAACCCTCTTTAAAATGATAAAAAGGATTTTAGTAAAGCTTGGAAAGGGTTTCAATTATGAAAAGTGACAAAATTATGTTTAAAAGGAAATAACTTAGAGTCGCCACCTGACTTTGTTTTCGGTGTGCTAGGTCACCGTTTTATAAAAATGATTTTTCCTTTTTAAACGCTTTGGACTCCAAAACTAAGTCTACACCAGAGATTCGGGTAAGGGGGCTCATTTGACTCAGGGAGAAGGTGTTAGGCACTCCCCAAGTCCCGTGAAAGTCACGGTTGCATACTCAATCCAGTTGGCTTTTAAAACATTCAAATTGAGGTAAAAACACGCAAAAAAGAAAATAAACAATCAAAGAGGCTCGAGGTCGTCCCCACCTAATAAAATAAAAAATAAAAATAAAAATAAAATAATACGAGTTCTACTTTCGGCCTCCAAATACAAATACTATGGGGCATACCCCGGATAAAAATATATACAAATCCTTCGGGGCAATCCCCGAATAAATTTAACTGAAGGAACGACCTCCTGCCTCAAAACTAACAAAATTCTAAGGCTTGCCTACCCAAGTGTGGTCGGCCTAAACATGCTCCTAGCGAACAATGTAAAGAAATAAACTAAATAAAAGGAAAAATAAATAATAGAGAATTCAATTCATGCTCATTTCTTCCTAACAATTTTTCATATATTTGGCCAAGTCCAATTCCTAAAGCATGTTTTCCTACTAAATGAGGCCAACTTAAAGATGGAAATCCTCAACAGAACCTTTTCTCATATCTTCCCTACCCTTAATTCTTTTCATGTAACAGAACGTTAACTTATCAATTCATATGCATCTTTTAGCCATCTTTTTACTAAACAGGAAGTTAACGTATAAGGCTCTTTTCCAAATAAACAAAGATCAAATCCATGGAAACATGAATGTGTTTAACGAACACGTAAAATTGAATCAAAACTTAGATCGAAACAGAAAACAACGAGCCAACAATTCTTGCGACATTTAAACAGACAAGCATAGCAGACAACGAGCCAACGTCATGTAGAAATATATGCAGACAGAGATATCAAACAAATAAATGAGATAAGTTTTGGGGGACCATAACGCGCAAAACTTTCGATTAATTGGGAAGATGCAAATACAACGCCCTGAATCTATTGAATCCAATCGCAAAGTACAACAACAAAATGAATCAAGAGTCACGAATTGGAACATGAACGACACGACCATGACGGAACCTCGAACGTCGACTCTGAATCGCACTCGAAACCACTCCGGACAGCGCCGATTTCAGTAACCATAACTTGGCTCCAATTTTGAAGCAAAATTAAGAATTAAAATGAAGAGGCAGAACGTTTCTTTTGATGGACATCGACGGACGTAATTTTTTATTTTGTGTTTTTCCTATTTTTTTACTGTTCCATCTTCTTTCTGTTTCTCTATCTATGTGCATGTTTGTTTGAGGGAGATTAGGGTGTGGAGGAGAATGAGGTGTAGATGGAGCTCGTTTTGGAGTTAGCGGCTGAGAGGGGTGGTCCGGCAATGGCGGGTTAGCGTGGAGCTGGGTGGTTTGATGGATGTCGTTTTCCAGCGGGTTCGGTTGAGTCGCTGCTTTGTAGTTGTGGAGATTAGGTTAAAGGGGACGGCTGGTTGGTTCAGGGGTGTTGGGTTGCTGGTTTTCGGTGGTAGCCGGCGACGGTGGCGTGGCTGGTGAGGGTTGTCGACGCCCCCTTTTTCTATGGGTCGAAATCGGGTATATGACATTGGGAGGACAACTCTATTCCCTTTCGAGAATTGGGTTTTTGGAATTGGAGAGTCTCCACCTAATGATTATAGTGCATTAGGACACTTTGAGAAGAGTTTGAGTTGGAAAACCAGAGTTCGGGTAAGGGCTAGAAATTATCTCGAGGGGAAGGTGTTAGGCACCCCTCAAGATCCACTAGTGTGGTCCCGGCCATGTTACAATTGTGACTTTACAAGTAAACAATCAAGGCTCAAATAAGGACTTGCATACAACATTGCAATTAGGTTGAAAACTTTTGAAGGTAAGTAGAGAGGACAGAAATTTATGAAAAAAAAGATTTTAATGGTTTCACGAGAAGAGATGAAAGCAAATAAGGGGAGGGGGTCCTAGGTTTACGATTAATAAGGATCACTTCAATGCAATACCCAGCAATCACTTCTCAAAAAGAGGGGTCGCACGTGATATTAGCGCATCGGTCATCATCTCCATATCTACCCTTCCTACCCCGTTAAGGTATTAAAGCGCGGAATAGTATCGTTACTTATTGCATGCTATTACTCGTCCCAATCCTATCAGTCCCGGAGGCATATGGGACTATTAATCCTAAAGGGGGGGAGCTGGGGCTTTTGCAGTTTTTTTAAAAAAGGATAAAATTCTAAGGCAACATTCAAAACATATACAACAAGTATTGGGAAAGCAAGTAAGCAGATATGGCTGAAATAAACCTCCTTAAATCAAAGAAAATCATATAGTTTAGCATGTCTTACACGTACTGATTAGGTCTGAATTAAACTTAAACATTAAGGCAGGCTGATTTATCACATATTTTCAGATAAGAAGTCCGAATTAGGCCTGCCTGCTGGTTGTAATTATCAAAGACTGATGCAATTATAGTTTTTACCCTAAAGCTTGCCTAGGTGTTAAACGAAACCTATATGCATGATATCTATTAGTTTCAGAAATAAATAAGTAAACTGATTGCAGAAAAAAGAATTGTCAATTATAGGGACATAAGATCTGCAGGCGTTAAACATTATTGCTACTGATTTTAACTTATAAGCGAGTTGACGATTCAGGTTTGGTTGATAGCTCCTATAGGCATGCTTTCTACGCGTTACTGATTTTAAGCGTTGTTATTGTCATGCAGAAATCCTATAGGCAGGTCATCTATATGCAGTTAGTTATTTAAATATTATAAACAGGTTTGCCTAGTGACAGATGCATATGTAAAATGCAGGAAGTCCTATATGCATATTACCTATATGATATGCAGAATTTCAAAAACGACTCATAGACATGGTATCTATATGAAGTGCAGAAAAATCCATGAACATGGTATCTACATGAAATGCAGAATTTCAGAAGTATAGGAATTCCCTATGAACATGGTATCTACATGAGATGCAGAATTTCAGAAGTATAGCAATTCCCTATGAACATGGTATCTATCCTTTTGCATGTAGGACTGACCCTCCCTTTTTCACTAACACCCCAGCAGTTTATTACAAGATTATTACAGACCAGAATGAATAAGAAAAAGATAAAAATATATCAGAAATTAAAGATTCCAACTAAGGAGAGCCAAATTCAGACCCCAGGTCTGAAATATGAAATAAACCAACTTCCAAAGATCAGATTTCCAAAGCCTTTCTCTTATTTAGGATGTGTCAAAGTTCCAAGGAGCTTCAAGAACTCCAAGAAATGCTTACACCCCCAAATATCATTGCAGAATCAGATTATAGTGCAGTGTGGAAGGGTCAGCCCTCAAATGTCCAAGCTTAGAGGGAACTCAAAGTCCCAAGGCAAGGCTCATAGGAGGGGCAGAACTTAGAGGCTAGGAGTAAGTGCAAGTGCAATAGAGGGGAATTAGGGGAAGTCCAGGGTAAACTGGTGGTCATACCCAACAATAAGGAGTGCTGGCACACCCCAACCAGTCTACTAGGCCACATTTTGGAAGTTAAGATCCATTAAGGATCAGGTTCAGACCTGAGCAGCAATTTGGATACTGCCAGGCCATAAACCTTAACTCAAACACATAGAAGGGCTTAGGGGTATGGGGAGTTCACAACAAACAGCAGATGCAAAGAGAGAGTAGCATATTCAATACGGAACATGAACAGGAAAGTAACCAAGAGTGTAGCAACTGTAAAGTAAACACATAGGGATGATGCTGGAATCAAAATTAGGACATACCAGTTTCAGGGAAACAAATAAGTGAAAGCAGAAGTCTTGTAAGCCAAATTGCAAGCAAGCAGTACAAAAGATCTCAGAAGAGAGTAGAGAATTGAAAGAGTATTGTAATTGAGAGTGTGTGTGTAAGAGTATGCAATTCAAAGTGTGTTCAAGTGCAGAAGGGTAGTCCCCTTTTATAGTGTAGAAAACAAGTAAGAAAAGGTAAGGAAATAGTTTGCAATCAATCACATAAAGTCTCCTTTTGGTTAAGAGATTCTGATTTCGAACGGGCATAAGACAATTAAGGAAAGAATTTGATTAAAACCTTTTCCAAAGTAACATAATAAGGGTAAATACACAAGGTTTATTTAAGGCAAAAGTCCAATGGTACATGGTTTGTGAAAAATAAGAAAAGGGAATCAATCAAACAGCCAGTAAAATCAAAGCTGCAAGCTTTGTTCGAATGAACCAAGTCAGAAAAAGGGTAAAGAAAGGTTCAATTAGGGAAAATCAGTAACAATCAAGTAAACACCATTAAAGGAATTCAGA
Source organism: Nicotiana sylvestris (assembly GCF_000393655.2). Lineage (NCBI taxonomy): Eukaryota > Viridiplantae > Streptophyta > Magnoliopsida > Solanales > Solanaceae > Nicotiana > Nicotiana sylvestris. Next base: position 154,800,814 of record NC_091067.1, read on the forward strand.
ATCAATTAGTAGTTGGCAAAACCTTTTGAAATAAGAGTTCTCATATATAAAGCACACAAATATGTGAATCAAGAAAAGGCTATCAAATTATTTAGAAGAAAGTTTAATCGAAGAGAAGTTCAGAATCATAAGCAAAAAGATACAAGTTCAATTTGCAGACTCATAGTGAGTCTGAAAGTTCAGGGTCCCAAAGTGGAGCCTTAACTCGAACACAAAAATCAAAATCATCAAAGGAAACCCCTCAAATCCTAGGGTTTCAAAATTGAATCAGACATGGAAGTGAGAAAGCAAGTCATTTGTTTTAGAGTCTCAACAAAACAGATATGATAGCATGTTTGAATGACAAAGGAAGAAAATCATGAAGAACATATTTGAGAAAACTCGGAAGCTAAACAAGTTCAGAAGAAGGAGATAATACAAACGTGAACACAAGTAAATGAAGTATGTAAGAACATAAACAGAGTCCAGTAAACAAGATCAAATAACTTAACGGTAACCACACATAGTAAAAGAGTAAATAAAACTAAGCAGTAATTAACATGCATAGCAGAAAAGAAAAGGTAGAAGACAGTACATGCGTAATAAAGAGTAATCACACCAGCAGGGTATGGACAAACACACATAAAGTAAAGAAGAAGAAAAATCAAAAAGATTTTTCCCAAAAATCCTTTTAGAAACCCTAAAATCGAAGAGAAACGATTTTGAAAAGAAACTTTTGGGGAAAACACTTTAGATGGCTAGAAAAGCATAGATATAGTATAGATCTAAGCAAATAATGGTGAAAGGACCTTGAATAACTTAGGGTTTTGGAGAAACCCTAGAAATGAGAAAGGCTTGGAAACAGGTCCGATCTTGAGTCAGAGAGGTCAAGAATCAGGCTCCTGAGTCTTGAATATGCCGGAGCATGGCCGGAGGAGCCATGAAATCAAAGGTCTGAGAAGATCGGAGAGGGAATCGTCGAGGTCAAGCCTCGAAGCTTCGAACAACCCTAGCTTACTGGTGAAGATAGGTGAGTACCAACTATCCATGGCTTGAGAAGCCATGGATTCCGGTGACCGGTGGTTGAAAAGGAAGTAGGAGGAGGCTAGGGTTTCAGAGAGTTTTTGAGAGGATTTGAGAGGGTTTGGGATTCAAAGGCGGCGGGCCAGGTGAGAATGAGGGATTAGGGTAGTCACCTGTGTTTAATTATGGTAGGGCGAATAGTGGTCGTTGATCTGAATGAACAACGTCCTAGATTTAAGAAGGTATTTGGGGAACCGGGTTGGGTCGTTTGAGTTGGGTTAGGGGTTGGGTCAAAAGGAATTGGGTTGGTCCGAATTTGAGTTTGAAATTGGGTCAATTTTAGGCTAAAATCGAAATGTAATGGGGCTACAATTGAAATGAACTGAGGCCAAAATTTAAATAGCCAGTTTTCCCTTTTTATTTTATAAAAATAGTAAAAAATGATTTTGAAAGCAAATTAAAAGCACTGGATCCGTTAATAGTATATAAATATTAATTTAAAAATATTGGAACCAGTTTCATAATTATAAAATGCTATTAAATCTTAAAGCAGGCTAAAATTGCAATTATATGCAATTTAGTTTTTAAAATACCAAATTAATTTGTAAAAATATATGAAAAGTAACCTACCTATATTTTTGTATAAATATGAGAATAAAATAAGTTATTCACCAAAGTGATAATTTTGGGAATAATTATTGAGCAATAAATCAATTTAAAAATCTTTTAAAAATTGGAAAAATACTAAAACACTTGGGCATACTTATATATGTATGTATATGATATTTGAAAGTATTTGCATATAAAAGAATTACATAGGGAAAAATTGGGTATCAACAAGGGGTGGGCTAGCGACGACTATGTTTTGTGGAGAATGTGATTGGCAGTTGATGATCTCCTCTAGGGCTTGTGTTCAAAGTGTAGAAGAAGAAGACAAGGGTAGGGTTAATGGATCAATTGGGCCAATTATTGTTTGGGCTCAAATTCTATGGGCTAGACAACCTAAATGAGCTGAAAATTTATTTTGCTTTTTTTTTAAAATACTTATAACAAGGTATAAAATAACTCTCAATTGATTTTAATAAACTATTATATTTAAAATAAAACTACAAATTAAAGTTGAAATTATTTTTGGCATTTTCAAAGATTATATTAAAATAAATTAAAAATAGGTTCAAAGTAATATATCCTTCTAAAAACATCTAATACGTGAATTAAGTAGAGAAAAATGAAACTATTTTTGTAATTTTCATTTTTTTTAAAAATAAAGTAAAATAGTTAAAATAACGATATTAGACCTAAACTAAATATCTAAAAGCTAAAAAGAGTAAAATCTCGGGGAGGGTCAAAAATTATATGACTACAACTAGGGCCTTTTTTGCTTTATCAGTTTGAACCTGGGGTCGAGGCTTAGCCGGTGTGATGTTATTTCCGGTGGAATCCATGTCGTATCTAAATGGGACCATGCAAAGCAATCCATACTATAAATAAGAAATTGAATGAATTTTTTCCTGAGTTCGGGGGTTAATCCCGTTCCCAAGTATACCTTTCTCTCGGGCATGTATTCGATCAGTATGACCTGCTCCAGTTCCTCGATCATTAACTTAGTTGAATCAAACTCTTTGGGAACGACAAAAGTTCGAGGAGTAAGGAAATCCTCATCTTCGTCTTCAATTACCCGTTGTTCTGATTCTGTCGAGGCTAGAGGCGATGATTGCTATTTGGTCGCTTGCTTATATTTGGTGTTCAACTTTCCCGAGGTCGAAGGCTCTGGTATCGGCTTCACTTCATCGGCTGCAAACATCTCATTTGTAGCGTGTTGCTCTCCGTAGATCGTTTTTACTCCATCCTCTATAGGGAACTTCATCATCTGATGAAGAGTTGAAGGTACTACCCTCATGTTGTGTATCCACAGTCTCACTAGGAGTGTGTTATACCTCATGTCACCTTCAATGACATGGAACTTTATATCTTGTATGGTCCCGGGTACGGTTACTGATAGGATAATCTCTCCTTTTGTTATTTTGCTTGCCATGTTGAAGCCATTTAGGACCCGGGATGCAGGTATAATCTAATCTTGCAGGCCGAGTTGTTCTACGACTCTCGATCTGATTATGTTTACTGAGCTACCTGGATCCACTAAATCACGTTTAACTTGAATTTTACTTAAAAGATAGAAATTACCAGGGTGTCGTTGTGTGGCTGAGATATGCCTTCTGCTTCTTCGTCATGGAACGATAAGGCGTCCTCGGGCACATAGCTGCGAGTCCATTTTTCTTTGGTGATTGATACCTTGGTGTATTTGAATACAGGTCATTGGGGGACATCGACTCCGCCAACGATCATGTGGATTACATGTTGTGGTTCTTCTTGTTCATTTTTCCTTGCATCTCTTTCCCTGAAGTGATTCTTAGCTCGATCACTTAGAAATTCTCGAAGGTGACCCTCGCTGAACAACTGAGTTGCGTCCTCTCTTAGCTGCCTGCAATCTTCGGTTCTATGACCATGTGTGCCATGATACTTGCACATCAAGTTTGGGTTCCTTTGAGAAGGATCGGTTTGTATGGGCTCAAGCCACCTGGTGTCTTTGATCTTTCCAATAGCTAACACGATCCCCGATGTATATTGTCGCACCCCCTTTTTTCCCTTTTGCGGGGGAGTCCAGGTTTCGACGTTCATGTGGGAATAACTCATTTTCTTTTGGGAATTGGGTATTTGAAGAGTCGCCACCTAACAGATTATGGTGCGTTAGGTCACCTAGAGTAATTAACTCATGGACTTGTTTGCATTACCAGATATTAGGGTAAGGGCTCGAAATAATCTTGAGGGGAAGGTGTTAGGCACTCCTCGTGGTCCACAACGGTGAGTCCAGGCCGAACTTAAACTATGTGAATTAGTCATTTTAGCAAATAAACAGTTTAACACATACTCACAAATGAAGGCATGTTTTGACATTCTAAGTACATGTATGATTCAAGTGATGAAAACAAAGAAAAAGGTTTGAACAATTTGCACATATGTAAAGAAAAGTAAATTCATTTAAACAACGGGAGTTGGGAAAGAGGGGTCCTAGGTTGGTTAGCTTGCAGGATCATACCCACACAATGCCCAGTAATCACTCCTCAATAAGGGGTTACACGTAACATTAGAGTGTAGTCATTATATCCTTACTACCCAATTCCCTCCCCTTGGTCATAGCCTAAAATGTTCTAGCAACCTTGAAAGATATCCTATGCGTGCACTACCCGTCCCTTCCTTGTGGGCCTGGAGGTATTTAGTGATAACAACATGATAGGGGATTTAATAATTACTAAAGAAAATCAAGAAACGTATGGAAGCTAAAAGAAAATAAAGAAACGAAAAAGGACGGAAAATTAAAGATAGATTGAATTCAAGAAAGGGTTTCTTGAATTCAAGAAGTCTATTCTTGAAATTGAATCCTAAAAACAACAATTAGCTAATAAAAAACTAATCGCCTTTGGTAGAGAATTAAAAACAAGAGATAGATTGTGAAACCCGCCCCTTTAGAATAACAAGAACAACAATAAGCCTTAAACTTATCACCTTTCTTGAATACCTAGAAGTCATCTAATATTTCGAAAGAGTTTAATCTTACCACTTTAAGTTGAGTCTTGAAGGTTGAAGAATAAATCCAAGAGTAGCCACACACAAGAGTGCAAGAAAAATCTCACAATTTTTATTGATAATAATCTGAATCTAAAAGCAAAGAAGATACCCCTTTATATAGGGAAGGGGTCATGAAATTCTACCTAAAAAAATAATGAAATAAAGTCCTAAACTACTTCGGACACCAAGTCCAACTACCATAGGAAAAGGTAAAACTCTAGGAAACAAAAACCAAATCAATCTTGGAAAGTAATTCCAATAATCTTAGGAAAAGAAAAACAAAACCTTAACTACCTAGGAAATCATCAAATATGTCCTAACAAACTAGGAAACAAAATATGGAACTTTGACTCCTTCTCCTATGTTTTGTCCGCCCCTCTCTGAGCTGACTTGGGCGCCAAGTTGGCTCCTTTGTAAGTTGATTTAGGCACCTAATTGAGGCCCTCCTTGACTGGTGCTTGGACCCCAATCTACCTCCTCTTGGACTTGGACTTGGACTTAGACCATGAAATGAGTGTAGCACTTAGCTAAATCTTCTCCATAATTCTTGAGCTCTTCTTCCACCATTAGCGCATTCTTGATCTCTCATTGAAGCCCGACAACTTTGTCTTGCTTCTCCTTAGCTTGAGACCTTGTAAATGGCTTTATTGGTGCTTCTAAAGCTTTATCCTTGTCCGTGGAGCTATCATTCCCCTCCTCTTGAAAAGAATTCGTCCTCAAATTTGAACCTACATCAAACAAGGATAAGTCAGCAACATTGAAAGTAGCACTTACTTGAAACTCACCTGAAAGGTCCAATTTGTAAGCATTATCTCCAATCCTTTCAAGTACTTTAAATGGCCCATCTCCTCTAGGGTATAATTTTGTCTTCCTTTTTGAAGGAAATCTCTCCTTCCTCATATGAACCCAAACCAAATCACCAGGCTCAAAGATAACTGGTTTTCGACCTTTATTTCTTCGTAAAGTTATTTGCTCATTCCTCCTTTCAATTGCAAGTCTCGTATGCTCATGAATAGTCTTCATCAAACCAGCTTTCTTTTTTCCATCAAGTCTAACCATCTCATTAGTAGGAAAAGGCAATAAGTCAAGGGGTGTAAGGGGGTTAAAGCCATAAATAATTTCAAAAGGAGAATAACCAGTAGATGAATGAACAGTTCAATTGTAAGCAAATTCTACCATAGGCAAGTGTTCCTCCCAAGAAGTTAATTTTCCTTTTAGAACAGCCCTTAACATATTTCCTAAGGTTCTATTTACTACCTCAGTTTGCCCATCAGTTTGTGGATGACATGAAGTAGAAAACAACAATTTTGTTCCCAATTTTCCCCAAAGCACACGCCAAAAGTGGGTTAGAAACTTAGCATCCCTATCACTAACAATAGTTCGGGGTATACCATCCAATTTAACAACTTCTCTAACAAATAGATCAGCAACATGAGAAGCATCATTTGTCTTTAAACAAGGAATAAAACGAGCCATTTTTGAGAACCTATCTACCACAACAAAGATGATATCCTTACCATACCTTGTTCTAGGCAGCCCTAACACAAAGTCCATAGAAATATCAATCCAAGGTGAAATAGGCACAGGTAATAGCGTGTAAACCATGTGGCAACACTTTAGATTTAGCTTATTTTCACTGAAGGCATTGAGCACAAAATATTTCTACATCTTTTCTCATATTAGGCCAAAAGAAATTTTCAGCAAGGATGTCAAGTATTTTAGGCACACCAAAGTGTCCCATAAGCCCCCCACAATGTTCTTCCCTCACAAAACGCAAAGAACAATTAGGGACACAAAGCTTATTCTCTTTTAAAAGAAACCCATCACAAAGCTTATTCTCTTTAAAAAGAAACCCATCTTTCAGATTATACTTATCAAAAGGCTCATTTAAACATGCCGAAAATGCTACATCAAAATCAGAATTATCAACATACAATTCCTTAATATGATCAAATACCATCAATTTAGAAGTAAGAGTAGAAACAAGAGTGTACCTTCTTGAAAGCGCATCAGCAACTATATTGTCTTTACCTTGCTTGTAGCTAATGACATAAGGAAATGTCTCAATGAATTCAACTCATTTGGCATGTCTTCTACTCAATTTACCTTGGCTTTTGAAGTATCTTAAAGACTCATGGTCAGTTTTTATCACAAACTCCTTTGGCCACAAATAATATTGCCATGTAGCAAGAGCCCTTACCAACCATACAATTCTCTATCATAAGTAGAATAATTCAATGCAACCCCATTCAACTTCTCACTAAAATAAGTAATTGGTTTAGAATCTTGCATTAAAATAGCCCCAATACCTCTACCAGATGCATCACATTCAATTTCAAAAGACTTATTAAAATCAGGTAATTGTAACAAAGGAGAATAACACAATTTATCCTTCAAAATATTAAATGCATGCTCTTGTTCTTTTCCCCAATTAAAGACCTTATCTTTCTTAATGACTTCAGTTAAAGGTGCATCAATTAAACTAAAATTTCTAACAAATCTCCTATAAAAGCTAGCAAGTCCATGAAAACTTCTGACTTCAGTAATGCTATTAGGTGTAGGACGATCTTTAATCGCTTTGATTTTATCTTCATCTACTTCAACACCTCTAGAACTCACAACAAAACCCAGAAAAACTACCTTAATTACACAAAAAGTGCACTTGGATAGATTTGCATACAGTTGTTGCTCCCTAAGCACATTACAAACTTGTTTCAAATGTTCGACATGCTTTTCTAAAGATTTAGAAAAGATAAGAATATCATCAAAATAAACGACTACAAATTTTCCATGAAAATCCTTAAAGATATGGTTCATTAACCTCATGAATGTACTAGGTGCATTAGTTAACTCGAGCAGCATCACTAACCATTCATAGAATCCATATTTAGTTTTAAAGGCAGTTTTTCACTCATCTCCAGGATTCATTCTAATTTGGTGATATCCACTCTTCAAATCAATTTTAGAGAATATTTGAGACCCATGCAATTGGTCAAGCATATCATCTAAACGAGAAATAGGATGGCGATACTTTACCGTTATTTTATTGATAGCGCGGCAGTCCACGCACATCCTCTAAGTGTCATCCTTCTTTGGCACCAAAAGTACAGGCACAAAACATGGACTCATGCTTTCTCTTACAAATCCCTTATCAAGCAGCTCCTCTACTTGTTTTTGCAATTCTTTTGTTTCTTCGGGATTGCTCCTATAAGCAGGCCTATTAGGAATTTGTGATGCTAGCACAAAATCAATTTGATGCTCTATTCCTCTTAAAGGTGGTAAACCTTTAGGAAGATCCTCAGGAAAAACATCTTCAAAATCCTGCAAAAGGTTAGAAATAATAGTAGGCAAAGAGGATGTTAGTGAATCATTATTAAGCAGAACTTCCTTATAAGTGAGCAAGATAATAGGTAGCCCCTCCTTTTTTGCAATTAAACACTCTTTGACTTTTGCAAGGCTCACTTTTTTTCAATCTTAGCCTCTTTCCTCTCACCAATGCTTTCTTTTTTCACTCTTCCCCACCTTTTCCTTTCTCTCATTTCTGCCCTCTCTCTCCTCACACCTCACTTCATATTTTTCCTCTTTTTCTTTCCCTTTAGTCTCTCGTTTTGATCCCTCCACATGTTTCCCCATTGATTCTTTCATCCTTTTTTGATCTTCATACACTTGGGAAGGAGTTAAAGGTGCAAGAATGTACTTCTTTCCATTATGCTCAAGAGAGTATCTATTTTTCCTCCCATCATGAAAAGCACTCCTATCATACTGCCACGGGTGTCCCAACAAGATATGACAAGCTTGCATGGGTACTATATCACATAGAATTTCGTCAGCGTACCTTCCATTCTTAAAGGAGACCATATATTGTTTATTCACCTTGACCTCTCCACTATCATTGAACTATTGCAACCTATAAGGTCTAGGGTGCTTCGTCCATTCCAACCCTAACCTTTCCACCAAATATGAACTCACAACATTAGCACAACTCCCATTATCAATTATCATAGAACAAATTTTATCTTTAATCCCACACTGAGTATGGAATATGTATTCCCTTTGTTCTTCATTAGAGTGACCCAAATTAATGTGCATAAGCCTCCTAACCACAAAATTTAACCTACTATCAATGTACTCCATCTATTCTCCTTCTTCATTCTCCACAAAGTTTGCTTCTTGTTCTTCACTTGGTTCAATTTTTTCACTCTCATATCCCCCATCCTCTTTGATTAGAATGTTTCTTCTACTTGGGCATTCATAAGCCTTATGCCCTCTCCCTTGACACTTGAGACATTGAATAGAAGAAGTAGAAGTAGAAGTCTTAGACATAAAAGGCTTACTCCCATCCTTGGATTCCAATTTGCTCCTGCCCTTGTCATCATGTAATTTAAGAGTAGGTGTCTCCTCAGATTTCGGCCATTGCTTCTTTGGAATAATAGTTGGTCGGCTTCTCCATGAGCTAGATTGCTATCTCCTTTTGTTTTGTCTTTCTACCTTTGCAGCTAATTCAACTAACTCATCTAAAGTTACATATTATTGTAATTCGACTACATCAGCTATTTCCTTATTTAAACCATTCAAAAACCTAGACATTGTAGCCTTCTCTTCCTCCATACAATTAGCTTGGATCATAGCCATATCCATAGCCTTAAAGTACTCATCTACAGACAAGGACCCTTGACTCAAAGTTTGAAGACGTCGTTGTAGATCTCTTTGAAAGTGTGATGGCACAAATCTCTTCCTCATTACCCTCTTCATCTCAGCCCACGTAGCAACGAGTGCTCGTCTTTCTTGCAATCTGTCCATATAAAGCTTTTTCCACCAGATTGTTGCATAGTCAGAAAACTCAACAGTAGCAAGTTTAACCTTCTTACCCTCCGAATAGTTGTTGCAGTCAAAGATAGCTTCCACTTTTCTCTCCCAATCAAGGTACAAGTCTGGATCCCTTGTTCCCTTGAAAGATGACATCTTCATCTTTATACTACTTATATTATCATCTTCAATTCTTCCTCTTTGTCCCCTCCTATCTCTTCCTACCCTATCAAAATCAATATCATTATTAAAATCATTGATTAGTTTTTCTTGATTTACAATAGCGGTGGGTACATTTCTCCTAGCTTGGGGTCTAGCATTATTTCCCCTCTTAAATTCAGCTATTGTAATATTTTGCTCAGCAATGGTGTCCCTCATCTCTTGGAATTGCAAATTCCATCTTTCAAATTGTTGGTGCATAGCTTGCAAGGTGAAATCATTCCTTTCTTTGATTTCGGCTTCTTGAAGAATCCTTTGTTCATCATCACTACCTGTATGAGACATCCTGAACAAAGCAATATATATCTCTCAATTTGGCTTTTCTCTTTGATATTCTCATCTCTCGTACCTTTTTTCACTCAATGCAACTCTTGGTCGTTAATATTTAGATTTATTAATAAACCTTACTAGTCACAATCCTTAGTGATAAGAGTATGGAGTTAGAAAAAGAAAGAAGAGTGAATGACCAAACCTAGAAAGAATAGGAATTGGTTAGTAGAAAAAAAAGAATTTTAGGAAACCCAAAACCCACAAGAATAAGGAAAGAAGTTTCCTTAATCTTCAAGAACAAGGATCCCCTCTTCTTGTTTCCTTTCTTGACTTGGAAATCAAATAATACTTGAATTCTAAAAATAATAATGAGCAATAACATTTTTTGGGCTGATTTTAGTTTTATTTTTCTCAAGAACCTCCCAAGATTATCAAGATTGAAATCTTTATTAGTCTATGCTCTGATACCACTTGATAACAATATGATAGGGGATTCAAGAATTACTAAAGAAAATCAATAAACGTGCGGAAACTAAAATAAAATAAAGAAACGAAAAAGGACGGAAAATTAAAGATAGATTGAATTCAAGAAAGGGTTTCTTGAATTCAAGAAGTCTATTCTTGAAATTTAATCCTAACAACAATAATTAGCTAATAAAGAACTAATCGCCTTTGGTAGAGAATTAAAAACAAGAGATCGATTGTGAAATCCGCCCCTTTAGAATAACAAGAACAACAATAAGCCTAAACTTATCACTTTTCTTGAATACTTAGAAGTGATCTAAGATCTCGAAAGAGTTTAATCTTACCACTTTAAGTTGAGTCTTGAAGGTTGAAGAATAAATCCAAGAGTAGCCACACACAAGAGTGCAAGAAAAATCTCACAATTTTTATAGATAATAATCTGAATCTATAAGCAAAGAAGATACCCCTTTATACAGGGAAGGGGTCACGAAATTCTACCTAAAAAACAAGGAAATAAAGTCCTAAACTACTTTGGACAATAAGTCCAACTGCCATAGGAAAAGGTAAAACTCTAGGAAACAAAAACCAAGTCAATCTTGGAAAGTAATTCCAATAATCTTAGGAAAAGAAAAACAAAACCTTAACTACCTAGGAAATCATCAAATATGTCCTAACAAACTAGGAAACAAAATAAGGAACTTTGACTCCTTCTCCTATGTTTTGGCCGCCCCTCCCTGAGCTGACTTGGGCGCCAAGTTGGCTCCTTTGTGAGTTGATTTAGGCACCTAATTTAGGCCCTCATTGACTGGTGCTTGGACCCCAGTCTACCTCCTCTTGGACTTGGACTTGGGCTTGGACCATGAAATGAGTGTAGCACTTAGCTAAATCCTCTCCATAATTCTTGAGCTCTTCTTCCACCATTAGCACCTTCTTGATCTCCTATTGAAGACCAACAACCTTGTCTTGCTTCTCCTTAGCTTGAGACCTTGAAAATGGATTTCTTGGTGCTTCTAAAGCTTTATCCTTGTCCGTGGAGCTATCATTTAGGACCTCTAATTTAGGTAGTTCTAGACCATCCTAAGGTACTTTAAAGAAGAAAATCTAGGCGGCAACCAAAATAATTAGGACTGCATTTAAAGAGGGAACAATTAAAGGCTCACATTTTACCTCCACAAACAGAACAAATAAGTGCACGTCTCAAACAACAGTTTTCAGATATTTAAGAGGAAATCTGGAACAGGATATCTAGGTGAGTAGAGAATATGCAATATTAAGTTTTGACCAAAGTTTCAAAGACCTATTCAGCTTGTCTACTGATTTTAGACATGTTGAATATGAGCAGTCACAGATAACAAAACATAGTTTTATAGTCGCAGGATTTTTAATCGCCCTATAGGCTTGCCTATGCGTATAACAGTGATATCCTATGAGCATGGTATCTAATCATTAATCAGGAATGCAATAAATCAGTAAATAGTTTTAAACGAGTAATTTAGATCCTATAGGCATGCTTTCTAGTAATATTATTTAACGCAATGTAAAGAAACGAGTAGATTAATTAATCAAACTGACTCAGAAACTATAAGCATGAGTTAAAGTTAAGCTGATTTTAGATCTAACTAAAACTGATTTTTTTAGATCCTATAGGCATAATTCCTACAAACTGATTTTAGATCCTATAGGCATGATTTCTACAATTAAGCTGATTTCAGACCCTATAGACATGACTTCTAATTATGTAAAAAAAGGTAAAGCAATCAGAACTTATTTAAACCAAAGCAGATCCTATAGGCGTATTATCTAACAAACACATTTGAATCGAAATGGACCCTATAGGCATGTTATCTAACAAATACATTTGAATTGAAATAGACCCTATAGGCATGTTATCTACCCAACTTTACCCACAATATACAACTACCCTCCCTTTTCACTAGTCACCCCAATATTTGTTTACAATTAATTATTACAGACCAATGATTGAACAAAAATTACATAAATAGAACAGAAATTAAGCTATAGGGAGCCTGAAGTAGGCCCAAAGTGATTCCAAGCCTCCAGTAGTCTCAAATGCCCAAAGTTCCATAGCTAATTTCATGTCTATGTGTGTCAGAGTTCTCTAAGGACCTCAAGGATCTCGAGCAATGCTCACACCTAGACCTTTCTTAAATAATAACTGATTTATTTGCAGTGTGGAAGTGTCAGCCCTGATATGTCAGAATTCAAAGAGATCTCAAGGGTCTCTAAGTAGTACACATACCAGAGGGGCAGGACTTAATAATCAAGGAGTAAGTGAAAGTGCATGATGGTTTAAAAAAGTTTAATAGACAGTATAAAGAAAGTTCTTAGGAATGAAAAAAATTTCTGAAAACCAGCACTGATTTAGTGATAAAACAGTTTGAGGAAAGTATGAAAACAATCTACAATCAGAACACCAGTCATAGAACAAACAGGCTTTAGGAAGTACTTTGGCAAACAGTTTTCACACAAAGAAAGAGGGGTTGGGAATACAGAGAATACTCCTTAATGGAGCACATAAACAACATGATGCATAGAGTTCTTAAGGGCTTCTACAGAACTAGTAGGTTAGATAGAATGCAGGTCATGCAGCAAAGATCACAGCAGAAACATGTTGAGGACATCTGAACAACACAGCTAGAGTCACTCTAGGGAGATTAACTAATTTAGCAGGAGTGAGGCAGAACAGGCAAGGACTTAAATGGACATTCTAGGCAAATATTAACAAGTGAAGGCATGCCAATTACACAAAACAACGCTTAGGCATGCTAGATAAATAGTAGTCAGTCAAACAGGCTAGTTACATATGTAGACATATTAAACAAGATAGAAAACAAGCAACTAAAGTGGAAACATGATAATCACATATTTGAATAGGCAGTTTTTGGCATGCTGAGTAAGCAGTAAACGGAAGCAAGAATGGGCTGGAGCCATATGAACTAAGGCAGTAAATAAACACATAGGTTTAGATTCTTAAAATTAATCAGAAGCATACCTAGTTAAAGAAAGAAAACACAAGATGTGAGAAATGTATTGTGCAATTTCCAGCCTTGGGTTGCAGTCGGCTAGAATAACAGAGATCACAAGTAGCAGAGAGAGCCTTTTTTAGAGTGTAAAGTGATAGTTTCTAAACTATTGTTTGTGTTCTGAAGTGAGAATAGGTAAGGGCATATATAGTAATCTAGAGTTAAACAAAATAAGGTAAAGAACCAATTATGTAGCAATTAGGGAAATTTACAGAATCACTCACACACATGAAATCAGTAAAGTCTTTCCCTTAATTAAGGGATAATCAATCATCGGTAAAAGCATGACAGATTTTTAAGGAAAGAAATCAAGTAGGACTTAGGTACATAGTAGGTAATTAGGGGTGAATGAATAGGAATTCAATTAAGGAAACAATTAGTAAGAATAAGCAAGTAACATCGTTGATTCAAATAAGGCAAGAGAAAACTAATTAAGGCAAGAAGTTCAATCAAAATGAGTGAAAAAGTAAGAATCAAAGGTTTTGTTAAGGAAAAGAGTTCAAAATAAACCAAAAATAAGAATTTCAGAATAGTCAAGGGTTTAATTAAGGAGAAAATAACTTAAAGAATCAGCAAGTATCACAGACAAAATAAGGCACGAAAGGAATAGTCAGGATTCGATACATAAGTTTTAACGAAATAAATTGGTAAATCAAGAAAACAACACTGATTTAAGGAGAAAAATATAAGTTTACCATGAATAGCCAAAATGAACATAGACATATAAAATCAGTAGAAAAATCGAACCAAGAACCTTAGTAGATGCATATCAGGATAAAAATCACAAGACATTTAATTAGGCTAAAGAAAAATCATAGGAACCAAAGCATAAGACAAATTCGGCACACAAGTAACTCAGAAGCCAAACAAAAATATTGAAGAAATTAGGGGTGTTTAACATAAACTAGTTAGGGTTAAAGCAACCTATACAAAATCGGTTCAAACACATAAGAAATAGAAGATTAAACATTCAAATCATCAAACGTTTTGGAGAAAGAAATTTTCGGGAAACCCTAGTTTAGAAAAATGGAAAATCATTCGAAAATTAAACGGTTCTTATAAAACTCATATGAAGTAGGTCCAAACCATCTCAGATCTGTAAAATCTAAGAAGTTCAGAAGGAAGAAATTAGGGTTTCGAGAAGAACAACACAGAGATGAATAAGTAGGCTTAGAAATCCATAGATCTAAGGTGACATAGGAAGATCTTACTCAAAATCAAACCGGAACAGCCTGAAACAGGCGAGCAAAGATCCAAAGGTGTAAGAAAACTAACCCTAGTCCCTTGAGGACCCTGGAGATGGTGATACCAGTATAGGAGAGGCCATTAGAGGCCCGGGGGTGGTGAGAAACCACTATAAATGGCCATAGATGAGTGTCGGCGAGGGTGGATTAGGGTTAGGTTTTGAGAGCATTTTGAGAGAAGGGGTGATCAGATGTTGGCGTGACAGGTGAGGGAAATGAGAGGTTTTGGTGGGGGGGGGGTCATTAGGTTTAATTTTGGAAAGGGAGAATCTGGACCACTGATTAAAATGATCAACGACCAGAATTTTCCAAGAGGTGGGTCGGGTGAATGCTGGGTTTGGGCTGGGTAGCTTTTAGGCTCGGTTGGGATGGAGGGTTAAATTGGGCTAATTTAATAGGCTAGTTCCAAAATAAAAGGGGCTATTTCTTAAATATGTAATTAATTGCTAAAATAATTTTAAAAAATAGTTAATAAATTATAAAAAATAATTTTCATGCATGAAAATGTTTTAAAGTAATTACTTAATATTTAGAAAATAAAAAAGGCTATTTTCCGATAAAAAATAATGTAATAATGCATGAATATGCTATAAATGCAAAGTAATTGCAATTGTATCCTAAAAATACCAATGTGGCTATTTGTACAATAATTGAAACTTGGTAAAAATGCAAATAATAGAATTAAGCCACAAAAATTATTATAAAACTATTTGTGATACAATTTAGTGATTGCTTTATAAAATAAATGTTGGGAGAAATTAGTTAAAAAATTAAAAAATGCAGAAATTGTATGAAAAATACTAATTGATGCCCAGACATAGTTTGGAAATATTATGGGAAAAATTGGGTATCAACACATCTATGCTAAAGTTATACTCTGACAATCGAGGTGCCTCCTTGGGGTCGGTATGCTTATCGAACCCGCTGTTACTCATGAGTCCCCGAAAACTTTGGCCTCGATCATTTCTCCGATCATTTCGAAGGGTTTTACGGCCCGAGCCGTTGTTTCTCCGATTGACATATGGCTGATACCATTCCTTGTTCGATCTTGATTCCCTATCTACATCCCTCGGGGGATTGGCCACGAATCTGTTAGGATGAACTAAACCCGAGGGGGCTCCTAACTAATCTTCCCCGACCCTGATTTTTGATTGATAACGGTTGTGCACATCTGACCACATCACAGCTAGATACTCGATCAGGTTCTGCTTTAACTGTCGAGACATAATCGAGATCCTTTCATTCAAGCCCTGCATAAAAGCTTGTACTGCCTAGTCATCCGAGACCGGTGGTATTTCCATTCGATCCATCTGAAACCTAGACACGAACTCCCTTAACATCTCGTCATTCCTTTGTTTTATCTTGAAGACGTCTGATTTCCTCGTAGCCACCTTTATGGCCCCGACATGTTCTTTCACGAAGGCGTCTGCTAACATAGCAATCGAATCAATAGAGTTAGGAGGCAAGTTATGGTACCAAATCATGGCTCCTTTTGACAATGTTTCCCCAAACTTTTTCAACAATGCTGATTCGATCTCGTCGTCATTCAAGTCATTTCCTTTGATCCCACAAATATATGTAGTAATATGCTCGTTAGGGTCGATCGTCCCGTTATATTTGGGTATATCGGGCATGCGAAACTTCTTGGGAATTGGTATTGGAGCCGCGCCCTTAGTGAATGGTTTTTGTATGAACTTTTTGGCATCTAAACCTTTCAAAACTAGAGGTGCCCCCGGTATTTGATCGACACGGGAGTTATAAGTCTCCACCTTTTTATAATTGTCCTCAATCTTCTTTTCTCCGGACTCGATCTTCTTAATGAGATCTTAGAGCATCCTCATAATGGTGGGGTCAATCCCGGAGTCCTTTCCGTTCGGCCTTTCTGGCGCTAGTTCACCACGTCGAGTGCTTTCATGTTCAGCTACACTCGGAGTCTTATTCTGACTTTGAAGTTTAGAGATGGAGATCTGTTGAGCTTGTAGCATCTCGAATATCACTTGGAGGCTGATTCCCCCATCTCCCATTCCTTGTGCTCCTTGGCCACCAGATCAGGCTTCCCTGCGTACGCTCCCTCCGGGGTCTGTGCCTAAATCCGTATTTAGAGCAATGTGTGAGCTAACATCAACTGGTTCCATATTTGGCACTTCCCCAGGGTTTGTTGGTGGTACACCGACCCCTATATTATTATTTTCTCCAACACCTTCGTTGTCATGAACATGTGCATTTTGTGAGCTAGACATGTTTCAGCCTGAGAATAAAAAATTCTTGACAAGAAAAAGTGTAAAAACAACATGTGTAATGAGGACCAGTAATGAAATAATAACTATTATCTTTAGCCCAACGGTGGGCGCCAAACTGTTTACCTCGAAAATACGAGTAACAATTAAATTTGATTTGTGGTTTTAAAGATATGTGATTTAGTTCAATACCAATTAATAATCAAGAAATATGAAGTAGAGATGAAAGAAATAAGTGAATCAAACCAATGTTACTCATCAGTGATGACCTCGAGCCTAGTGACCTCAAGATGAACTAAGAGCAATAAAATAAGAACAATAAATATAAAGGACAGTGCTGATGAACAGTAAGAGAGAAAAACAGGATAGTATATTTTTTGCCAATTATTAGATTATGTTACAAATGATTGGGGTCCCATTATATAATGGAGGAACCCTAAATAAGGTACATTCCTATTTACAGTAAGGAATATTATTGGTACAGTTGTCCAACCGCCTAGTACAGAATCGTACATTCGGGATTTGCACCATGATTTTGGGGACGTGGCAGGAATCTCGCTCATTCTGTTAGAAATCCATGATGGCATTATTTCGGGGTCGAGCATACTCGGCTTCGATGTCCATTGTATTCTGATCCTCGGGCATTGCATCCTATCTTCGAGCTTGGATATGATCCATCGGGCTCGATCTCGACCTTGTCTGAACTCGGGCTTAAGATGGACCCTCGAGCCTATAAATCGGAGGCATATGATTTTGACCGTATACAAAGGAATAATTAATTTAGAGACTAAATTTAAGAAAAGTTTATCCCATGTTTGGTTGGGAGAAAATTACGGTATAATTAATTTCGGGATTAATTATTTCGGGGTTGTAATATTTATTTATCCCCATGAAAAGGTGAAATAACTAATCACGGGATAATTAATTCTGGGATAACATCTTTCCAATCAAACAACCCCTTAGTTTGTGGGTTTAAGCGTTATTTCATTGATTAAACTTTTAATTTAATTTGTTACCAACAAAGATTGTGATGGAGTGATAAATACTCATTCATCATTAACTAGAGGTCTTTGCTTTGAGCTTTGGGTATGGAGTCGCTTTTATTAGGGAGAGTTTTACTCCCCTAATGTGGGACTTCCCGACGCGAATTCGGATTTAGTCAGGCCCCAATGCAGATACCGGACACCGGATGAAAAACCAAAAAAGAACTTTTGATTTGTTCTTTCTTTTTTTAGGATTATATAGTCACTACAGCTTACAATAACTCTTCAGAGGCGGATTCAAGATTTAGATTCTGTGGATTTATCTTTTAAGATTTTTAGCACTGAACCAATTGTATTTTTAAAGTTATAGGTTCAGACCTACCATTTGTTATAATTTTAATAAATTTTTACACATAGCAATCCAAAAACTGGCTAGCCCGTGCTATTTTCACAAAGTAATAGGTAATTTTTGCATTTTTTTTATTTTATTTTATTCGAGAAGGTATATTCTTGTCATATATTATGATTCATATTTTTTTATCCTACAGACTATCCCATAAATATTTTCTTCTTAATGTTATCATTTCATCAATGAGCGGATTAATATCCAAATATATCCATATTTTATGACTCATATATTTTATTTGTGAATGCAAATTGTTGCACACGTAGTGATCCACATGAATTAAATTTGACTATCCCAATAATCTAAGAATAAAATAGTGGTCAATCGAAGGGAAACGTCATAGGTGATAATTGAATTTTATTGTTTTTTCTTAGTGTTTGGCATATAGTCAATTACAAATAATTTTTTAAAGTGAAAAGAATCTTAGACTTATTTATTTCTTCTTAAACTATAACAAATTTGTAGACTTGTCTTTTCTCATATTTGATTGCTGAATGATCAAAATATGGAAATGGATTACTTCAAAAGGTTGCTAAATATTATCGTTTATTAATTACATACTGATAAATTATTTTATTGATCACCAAATCTGTTTCCACAAAATGACAGTTTCGCAGTCAATTGAATGAATCCAACATACAAAACAGAATTTTTCTTAATTTCCTGTCTTATTATATTAGTTAGGTGCACGTACTTCCCCTTTTGGACAATTGTAAAATTTTTAACCTTATTATAAATCGGAGAAGAGGATTTGCACTGAGTCATGACAATGATACCAGTGTACGGCCATTATTGTTTGTCCAATTTAGGGATGTTCACTGAAAATGGAAAAATCGAGTTAAGTCGAAAATTAATGCACGAGAAAGAAAACTGAAATTCTTTTGTTTGATTTAGTTTCTGTTTTTAATTTTAAAAAAGACAAAATTTAGTTTGATTTTGCTTTTAAGTTGATGAGAAATTGTCAGACACTTATCATGACCAACTTGTATGTAACTCGACTATTCTATCAATTTGGCACTAGATAACCAATATTTGGCATAATTCTCTATATTTTGATAGTAGTTTAACCTCATTCTCAAGTATTCTTAAATAGTGTAGTTAATAATCCGAAATATTATATATACTTACTAATAGTGATACTAGAGAAATAATTTTATTTATACCTATTGAGTCAAATATTAATTAGTGGAAGAAGAATTTACTATATAATATATAAAATAGTGTACTAAATAAGTTGTCACGACCCAAAATTTGCTAAGGGTTGTGATGGCGCCGGACACCGCTGTCAGGCAAGCCAACCAAAATACTTAATTAAATTCTCGTTTTAAATACTTCCGAAATCACCTCTTTTATAAGTTTAAACAATACATAGTAAATTTCTCTGAATAAATAATGAAACATTTAACAACTTTTAAAATTTCTAAATAAACCCATAGATATCCCAGAACCCGGTGTCACAAGTGCTTGAGCAATTTCTAAGAAATAATGTAATACAACAACCGTCCGAAATACAATATTGGACAAAAAATAAATATAGTAATCTGAAAGAGGCTTGTTGGCTGCGGGTCGCCTCGGGAAATGCAGCTCACCTAAGTCTCTGTATCAACCATATTGCTACGTTCACTAGGCCACTAGAGACGTGTGTGCCTGTGCAATAAAAATGCACAGAAGTGTAGTATGAGTACGAAAATAACGTGTACCCAATGAGTATCTCGTCTAATCTCGAAGAAGTAGAGATGAGAGGTCGACTTCGACACGTACTAGTGGTCCAATAATGTTATATCAATAATATATTAAATCGTGGATCTTTATAAACATGATTGTAATTCCATGGGTTGAAGCAAGTAAACAATTCTTTCTTTTATAGGAATTTCCAAATTCCTTTTCATCATTTATACAATTATTCTTAAGCCAGGAAGAGGCAATAACAACTTCAATAAGTTTCAAGGCAAGCAATACAAGCATGCACCAATCATGTCGAGGTCGTATGGCCCGATCCAACAGAAATGTAAAATGTGCACTGCCGAGGGTCGAACGACGCGAACCATAGATGCATCTATTACCCCGCTCGCGAATTCTCCATGCGACGCGGTAAACATAAAATAAACAAACACCCAACTCGCAAAACATACATGTGACGCAAGTACACATAGATACATGCTCAAACAATCAATTAAGAATTTAGCGGGGATGATTTATCCAAATAAAAACCAATTCTTATTTAATGATTTAAGAAAATGAAGTTTAATCCTTTTAGAAATTCATTTGCCAATTCGATAGGATTTAAGCAATTCAACTGCTAACAAGGTTACAGATATCCCAAGTATAGCATGCTTTGGGTCCTAGACTACCTGGACTTACACATATTAGTAGCTACGCACGGACTCTCGTCACCTCGTGCGTACGTAGCCCCCACAAATAGGAGCATATAACCATTTATTTCACCTATGGGGACAATTCCCTCTTACAAGGTTAGAAAGGAGACTCACCCCGCTCCGAAGATCCATAATCGGCATCCCACGTTCTCCCGAAGACTCGAATCGATGAACAAAGCTCCAAAGCTAGCAAATAATAATACCAATCCATTAATATATTTACCCCTAACGATCCAATTTATAACGATTCCTAACTCCGGTCGAAAAGTTGACAAAATTGCCCTCTGGCCCACGTGCACGGATTTCGAAATTTTTTGAAGATAAAGTTTACCCATAGCCTCACGAACTCAAATATATAATTTACTTTCAATTTCATACCCAAAATCGTGATCAAATTCCAAGAATATCAATTTTCTAAGTTTTCCCTCAAACCCCAAGTGTTCTACCAACTTACATGCTAAAATCCATACATATTCAATGTATTTAACTCAAGATAGGTGAGGGATAGCTTACCTTATCGTTGATGATGAAAATCCCCTCTTGAAACCCTCCAAGAATCGCCCAAGCTAAGAAAATATGAGAGAAAATGGCCAAGACCCCGATTTTTAAAACACCCACTGCCTCCAGAACTTTCTGCACCTGCGGTCTCCTGATCGTTTTTGCGGTTCCGCAAGTGCGAGACCAATTATCGCTTCTGCGGTCCGGGCTCCCCATCCCATTCCACTTTTGCGCCCTCTCTATCGTAGATGCGGTTCTGCATCTGCGGCCAAACGACCGCATCCGCGGCCCCAGCTCTCT
Source organism: Nicotiana sylvestris (assembly GCF_000393655.2). Classification (NCBI taxonomy): domain Eukaryota; kingdom Viridiplantae; phylum Streptophyta; class Magnoliopsida; order Solanales; family Solanaceae; genus Nicotiana; species Nicotiana sylvestris. The sequence goes on from NC_091067.1 coordinate 154,822,290, forward strand.
TCCGCTAATACCGCATATGTGACCATAGGGCCGCTTCTGCGGCTCCTCACCTGCGGCCCTAGACTCGCAAGTGCGGTTACACCAGCAACTTCAGCTCTTCTTCAAACTCCAAATTCGATTCGTTAACCATCCGGAATCCACCCGAGGCCCCTGGGACCCCAACCAATCATACCAACAAGTCCCAAAATACATTATGGACTTGCTCGAGGTCTCAAATCACATCAAACAACGCTACAATGAAGAATCGACCTCCAATCCAAGCTTTATGAACTTCAAAATTTCCAACTTCTACTTTCGATGTTTAAACCTATCAATTCACGCCCGATTGACTTCAAATTTTGCACACAAGTAATATTCGACATTATGGACCTACTCCAACTTTCGAAATCATATTCCGACCCTTATATCAAAAAGTCAACTCTCGGTCAAACTTCCCAAAAAATTTCAAATTTCTATCTTTAGCCAAATGACTTCAAAATGACCTATGGACCTCCGAATTCACTTCCGATCTCGCTCCCAACCCCAGAATCACCATACAGAGCTATTACTAGACTCGGAAGCCCAAACGGACATCGATAACACTGGAATGCACTTCAACCCAAACTTATGAAATTCTTTCAAAAATGCTAACTTCTACAATAGGTGCCGAAATGTTCCCGGGTCTTCCAAAACCCAGTCTGGACATACGCGCAAGTCCGATACGAACCTGCTGGAACTGCGAATCTCGATTCCGAGATCGTTTACTTAAAAATCCAACCTTAGTCAATTCTTTCAACTTAAAGCTTCCGAAATGAGAATTCTCTTTCCAAATCAACTCCGAACTTCCCGGAATTCAATTACGACGATGCGTGCAAGTCATAATATCTGAAGTGAAGCTGTTCATGGCCTCAAACCGAAGAAGAACATGCTAAAGCTCAAAACAACTGGTCGGATCGTTACATAAGTGATTAGTAGGCCACATGCTAGTAGATTATAAAGGACTTTGGGTCTAATTTAGGGGTGAAAATAAGTGGGACCAAGCCCATACGTCATACTACCACCCGTTTAAACCATCTAGGGTGTTGATATAGGAAAATCTTTACAACTTGTTTGGATTGTTGTTACATATCATTTTATAATGTATCATATTGTATTATAATATATTATATTGTATTGTTTGATAAATATAATATTTGGATATATTGTATCATTTGTTGTCGTTTTATAATGTCACGCACTAACAATATGAAAGATAAATTTGCAACATTACTAAGAAAAAATAAGATACGGAGTAGAATTATTATATAAAAAAGTAGGGTAAATGATAAAATATGATTATTTAATAATAAGGAAAGGCACGATGAAAGGAAAAAAAAAGCAAGGAAACGACGACACAAGTCGCCGTTCCATAAAGTGGCACTTTTCGTCATTACGTAATGATGGATTTAATGATACAATACAATAAAATATAAGTAACAATCAAAACAAATATTATATTTAAAGTAACAATATGATACGGTACAATAGATAACAACCATCCAAACATGTTGTTAGTGTGTTATTTCATTAGAAGAAGGATGATAAAAAAAAAATGATGATGGGTTTGACAACGGCAACCTAATTGAGGCTTTCCAATATTCATTGGTTTACGCTAGCATGAACAAATTGGATTAGGAGAGGAGTAGTATTTATATTCAATCCTAGAAGTCAAGAAAAGTAGTAGTAAGTGACGGCAATAAATTGATTGCAAAGGTATTAATTCCATTCTCTTTCTTTTCTATACTTTTTGTGCAAGATTAGCACTTCTCACCTTAAACTTTAGTGGATACACCCAATTTGAGTGGAAGTGAAAATTCGGCTGAGACTCATTAAAAAGTAGATGGGAGATTTATCACAAACTGCATTTTTTCTAACGGGATTTAACTTGCAGATTCTAACGGGATAACTTTTCCACCTCCTCTGGTTATATAGTCTTATTTTTGGACATAACCACCAGTGTATTAAATAGGGTATTACGATTCCTTGGGGTCCATTAGTATATATACTTTGACTATATTTATTGAGGTGCTACTATTATCAAAGAAGTAGAATGGTAGAACAATAATAATTTAGTGATAAGATAATAACTAGCAGACATATATCTTAGACAATAATAAGGAGGAATGATTATGAGATAATTGGGTTTCAAGGATTAAATATTTTTAAGATTTGAAATAGTTTAACTATGCATACTCATGTAGCAGTGCATTAGTGAAGAACATATTTGGACGTGAATATAATAGCTACCGTTTTGAATCCTTACTCTTACTTTGGACATATTCTACTTTGGTTAATGTCATTGGAATTCAAATACTAAATTACAGAAATTTAATTGGAGATTAAGTTGAATTGTGATATTGGAGTATGGTTATACATTTAAAATTCATGATTTGTGGCGTGAAATATTAATATTTGGTGGTAAGTTTGAAATTTAGGAGAAGCTAGGATTTGACTCTGACTAGCGTAATTGATATCGTTAATTAATATTTTCCGTAGATTGAAGCCATTGGAGGCAGTTTGGTTGGTGTTCTATATGTTGCAACGCCGGAGAATTTGAGGTTCGCAAGGTAAGTGAGACTTTAAGCTTTGATGCTTGCTTTTCTAAAACCCGTTTTGAAAATGTTTTTTCTCTGCCTGGTCCATGTGTTGGAACAAGAGTGCTCTTGGTAGAATCGGTGGTCTTAGACTAATCGCAAATATATTATTTTATGAAAAATACAAATAAAAAAAATATTTTATAAGTTGTTTGATAGCATGATACGGCTGTGGGTCATGATGTTGAGTTTGATAGTTTGATATGACTGTGAGCCATGTTGTTGAGTTTGATACGGCTGTGCGCCATGATATTGAGTTTGATAGTTTGATACGGCTGTGAGTCATGTTGTTGAGTTTGAGACGGTTGTGCGCCATGATATTGAGTTTAATAGTTTGTTATGGTTGTGAGCCATGGTGTTGAGTTTGATACGGTTGTGAGCCATGTTGTTGAGTTTGAGACAGTTGTGCTCCATGATATCGAGTTTAATAGTTTGATACGGCTCTAAGCCATATTGTTGAGTTTGGGATGGATGTGCGCCATGATGTTGAGTTTGATACGGTTGTGAGCCATGATGTTGAGTTTGATACGGATGTGCACCATGATGTTGGGGTATTGTGTATGCCTTTCTACATCATCTGAGCATTGTGTATGCTTCTGGATATTTATATTTGGAGCATTGTGTATGCTTCAGTGAGCATTGTGTATGCTTTGTTACATATTTGAGGCATTGTGGTGCCGTTGTGGACTCGTATGGGATTTGGGCTAGAGTGTTGTTCCTCCATTTTAGTTACTATTTTTCATAAATATTTTGTAGAACAATTTGGATCATTGATCATTCGTATTTAATTATTGGAATGTTAGGAACTTGCATTTATTTCGGTTGAATTTTGAACAAGTGCTAAATGTAGGGTATAAGTTGGTTCGCCTGGCGGGTAGTGTTAGTAGGGTGCTAGACACGTCTAGGGGGTAGTTTGGGACGTGACAGTTTAGTGGTTAAAACTCCACAAAAATATGCCTAATTGATGCTCTTTGGTTGATAGGGAGCTGAAAGAAGAAGTGAAGGAATTTTTGAAGTTTTGGTACGAAAATCTGCTCAAATTGATGAAGAAAATGACAAAGTGCAAAAACAATGCATTTTTCCTGTAATGTGCGCTCAGTGTGCACTCATCTAGACAAGGTCAAGCAGAGCGTGTCGCGCCTAGCGCGCGAGCAGAAATTTCTGGGAAAAAATTATAAGGATATTTTGGTCTTTGGAGCAAATTTTACAAAATATACAAGCTTCTTTTCACCACCCCAGCCACTATCTCGACCTGGAAAGAAGAGAACATTACTTTCGAAACAAGTAAGGGCTTGGAAGAATCCAAAAACTATCTTAATCCAAGTTTGAAGAGTTTCTCTCAACTTTTCTTTGCTTTTAGTACAAACATAAGTAGCTAAATTCCTTATGTAGGGTATTGATGAACCCGTTGTTGGGCGATTTTGAGTAAATAGTCCTGAATCATTGATACTTATTCTATTTGTTTGGCTGCAGTTTTAATGAATTCAATTGTTTGAGTTCGCAATTATTTATGCCTTATTTCTTGTTATTCTTGGGAAATATTGATAAAGTTGGGTCAGTCAAACAACAGTACTTTGGGCCAGGGGCAGAGGCACAAGCCGCCCTACGGGTTCGGATGAACCAAGTAGCTTTTGCTCAAACAGAGTATTTGGTATTTTGAATTCATGAAATATGTATAAATATTAAATCTAGAACTCAGTCATTAACACTTGAAGTCGTGATCCCAAATCCACAACCCATAAGGTTGGAATCCTGGCTACGCCTCTACTTCAGATTGACTTAAGGAATTACTTAACCCGATTTAGAATTGTTATGGGGATATCATGATTCGACTGTGGCCTAGAATTGGACGAGTTTATCATCTTGATTATTTTGGGGAAAAATTAGCTCAAGAATGGTGTCGTTAGTAGTTGGGAAACTCTAGCGAACAACTTTAGATCTAAGGTTGATAGAATAATGTGAAACAACGTTTCAGGATTTCACTCAGAGTTAGCCCGACAATTGGGAAATTCTCTACCTTAGACCTTTTTATCATCTACAAATTTCTTAAGTTATTCTTAACTTCTAGTTTAGTTTGTTATTAGTTAGTCGGATCTAATTTATTAGTTAATATCCACAAAATCCAAGTATATTTGTCCTTTTTATTCAACTTAGATTATTTCGTAATTGAGTCAATTAGAACGCTTCATAGTTCCCTGTGGAATTCGGCCCCGACTCATAGTTGGGTAAATTATATTGCATGCGATCGTAGTACATCTTATCGAGGTGTGTTTTGGACGTCATCAGTAACTTTATACACTAACGCTTAGGCAAATGAGAAGAAGTTTGTATTTGTTGGAATTTGAACACTAGTCTTAAAAAATTTACTCACTTAATTAATCGCTAGACGATACCATTGAGTGCAATATTAGAGCTATATTACAGACCAATATAATGAATTATCTTTTTATTATTAGTTCCTGCACATTGCAATTGTTCAAAATTGTAACTCTTACTTCAACTGTGTGGATGTAATCAAATTCAAATTTTAATTTCGCTTTAATTTTCTAGCCAAAGTAAAAGATTATAACATGTATTGGTGGAACCATATGGACTAGTGTTCCCATTTACTAGAACTAAAATTTTACTTGTCGTCAGACATGTCATAATGAGCTTGAGGATCTTAGGTGGAAATTTGAAATGACGAAGAGTTCTGTAAATAAACGACTATTCTAAGCGGTCAAAAGCCTTTTCAAGGTCGATTTTGAAGATAATATTTGATTTGGAGCTTTTGAGTTTGTTCATTCTTAATAAAAGCTCTTGAATAATTATTGCATTATCACTGTTTCTTCTCCCCTTAAGGAAGCTCGATTGGTAGGGACTAATAAGTTTTCCTAAGTGGGGTTTAAGTCTATTGACTATGATTTTAGTGATTCCTTTATAAATAGTGTTACAAAGACCTATGGGACGAAAGTTCTTTAGATGGTTGGCATTTGGAAATTTTGGAATCAGGCATAAATAAGTGTCATTTAGACCCGCTGGTAATAGTCCCGATTGAAAAATGCCTTGATAAAGGGTTTCCACTGATTTATTGATCACTTGCCAAAATTTTTTGGAAGAAGGACGGATGTAAACCATCTGGGCTAGGTGATTTATTAGGTTTGAAGGAAAATAAGGCTGCTCTAATTTCATTGTAGTTCAAAGGACTATCTAAAGAAGATAAATCTATTGGATTGTGATAGGCCGTGTCGTTTTCTATATCCTTCCAGTTTGAAGAAGTATGATTTGTCATGAAGATGTCTTGGTAGAAGGAAGTAGTATGCTCCATAACTTTTAGCGGGTCATCTATCCAATTTCCCTCAGAGTCCTTAAAAGAAACGATTTTATTAATCCGTCTTTTGTTAGTAGCATTTATATGAAAGAATTTGGAGTTACTATCTCCTTCGTTAAGCCAATTTATTCTCGCTCTAAGTTTCCAGTAGTCTTCTTCCATCCGGAGACAATTATTGAACTCTATTTTTAGGTTTGCCTCTAAATTGGTCAAGAATTCACTATGACCATAGGCTTTTTGAGTTTCGGATACCATTAATCCTAGCTAATATTTTTTTCTTATTCTTAGGGAGGTTACCAAAGGTGATTTTATTCCACTTAGTTAGGCAATCTTTAAAGGAGATGACTGCCTCCGTAAAGGAGTTATTATCCCAGCAATCTTTAACTATTGGAGCAAAGTATGGGTGATTTGTCCAAAATTCTTCTAATCTAAAAGGTCGAGGGAGATTATAATTATACTTAGGGAGTAATTCTAGTTTGATGGGGTTATGATCAGAGTGGATTTTTGGGAGGTGGACAACATTAGCTTTGGGGAATAGGTTGATCCAAGAGTCGTTTGTAAAGATTTATCCAATCCTGCCATAATACAACTTGAAACTAATTTATTATTATTAGACCAAGTATATTTAGGCCCTTTAAAGACTAGGTTATAAGATTACAATAATTTATTTTATTCCAAATTTTATAAGCACGATTTCTATTAACTGGATTACCACCCCATTTTTCATTAGCATGAAGCACATCATTAAAGTCTCTCCCCAATAGCCAAGTGCCCTTATAATGATCGAAGATGTCACAAATATTATCCCATATTGAGTTTCTTTTATTAAAGTTAGTAGTAGCATATATAGATGAAAAAATCCAAGTGTGACGGATTGGAAGTACCTCAATTAGTGCATGAATTTCATTATTTCTTCTGACGAAGTTGTGCACATTCACCATAGTAGTGTCTCATAATACAACCAGTCCTCCTGATTGGCGTTCAGAGGGCACTTCGATCATGTCGGAGAAGCCAAATTCATGCACGAGGCTGCTATGGGAGGTCATTCTGATTTCCAGAAGAGTGACCATGCATGGGTGGTGAGTATTGATCAACTCACGAAAGTTCATTTTGAACTCATAATTATTTCCTCCCCTAATGTTCCATATGATGATATTTTTAGCATAATTCATAGGGAGAGGTTGTTGTTGTTGGTGGCCATTCACCAGGTTCCTTGTCCGAAAATATTGGGTTCCTTTTCAGGCTTGGGACTAGGATCATTGCATTCTTTCCCACTGTGGGATCTTGTGGTAGACGAATGTCCATTGTGCATTTGAAGAGCAAACTTGGGCAGGCTAGAATAAGCCTCTTCTCTTTCATCTCCTCGAAGATAAAGACTTTGACTTCATCTAGGTTTGTTGACTCCACCGTCGATTCTCCTATTAGATCTACCGGATCGACCATTTCTTCCCCCATCTGGTTTCTTGTCTCTTGGGGAATGGGAGGTTGTGGTGGTGCCTACCCCATGTTCCCTACGTTCATAGGCATTTGAGGTTGTTGGTTGGGGACTATGGGGTCCCACACCATTAGGAGAGGGTTCAGGGCTGTTAGTTCCTAGGGGGAGAAAGGGGAGGTCTAGTCCCATATTCTAAGGGAGGTAGGGGTTTTGGTTGAAGGGGAGTGGGAGATTCCACTGGGCATGCATATTTTGGAAGAGATTGTTGTTCATGCCTGGGAAAGGGGTTATATAATGTTGTTGGACCAAATTTGGTTCATATAATTGTTCATTGCTAGGTGTATCCCCTCCGCTACCAGTTGGGCAAGGAACTGGGGATTCTGGATTAGGATTATGCTTTCTTGGACACTGATGTTGAGTTGGAGTGACACTGCCCTCCCCATTAGCCCTAGTTTCAACCAAGATGTTGGGTGGTGATCATGGGGGAGTGGAGGTTGTGCATAGAAGAGGGGAATATTTTGACTCTGAGGGGGGGGGTGAGGATGGAGGTTGTCCATAGTTAGTGGACGTTGGTTTCTTAGGATTTGGATCAGCATGTACCTTCTCCTTGGGTTGATGATGATTCTGGGCATATTGGTAGTTGTTATAGATGGGATTTAAAGAGTCTGGTGTGTGGGAACAAGAAATGATTGAATTAGTTTGCATGCAATCTGGATCACTTAGCGGGCTAGGTTTAATAGGGGATTTTGCATGAATTTGTTTCGGCACGTGTTCTAAAGTGTAGGACAAATGGGAGTTGATAGTAGAGGTGTCAGTTGTTAGAGGTTGAGCATTCTGATTAACTAAACTAATATGGTCTTTGGTTTGTTGAGTAGAGGTTATAGGCTCGTTATTGCTAATGTTAGGAAGCCTTGTGTCAGTTAATAAAGGATTATTGTAGTTATTAGTCCTATTAGGGATAAGGCTAGCATTTTTGTCTTTTCGTAGAGTTGTAGATACATGAACTGGTTTAGCTGGATGGTTTGGGTTCATGCAGACCGGGTTCATAGGACTTAGGTTAGTTTGATCAGCGATATTGTCCAAAACCATTAGCTGGTTTTCAGCTCCAAGGATTGAAAAACTGCTTTTGTTAGAATTTTTTTATTATGAGCCTTGTTTTGAGAGATGTGGGTGTCATTGGTAGTATTAGACACCAGTGGTTGCATCGTATAGCTTTACCTCAATATTAGGATCCTGTTTTGTAGTCGTGACTGCCTTGCTTTTCCTTTGTTCTTGCTTCTTTTTGTTCCTTGAAAAGGAGACTATATGCAGTCATCTAGTGTAATTGATTTCTTGTCACTGGGTTGAGGGTTCTAGGGTTGGGAATCGTTAGGAACTCTGTTAGTATCCCATATAATGGAGCAATTTTTAGTTAGGTGTCCTAATTTGCCACAACTTTTACATAGAAAATGGTCGGCTTCATAGAGAATGGGTTGTTTATGGGAGCCAATGTAGATGAATTTTAGTACAGGGACTCTCAAGGGTAGCTCAATGCACAGCCTAGCATATCTTCCTCTCAAGGAGGATGAAGTGCATGCATCCACTTTAAGGAGTCTTCCTATGGTACTGCCTATTTTTTGTAGGAGTTGGCCATCATAGAATTTCGTAGGAAGTTGAGGTAATCTCACCCACGCTGCTGAATATGCTTGGGTGGCCTCTGTTGCTACAAAGTTTGGATGTCACCTTTGGATAGAAAGGAAGTAACCAAATATAAAATATAGTCCATTTCAGAGGATCAAGATCATACTGTCTTTGTTTTGTAACTTGACAATGAAATAGTCATTTCCTAAGTCTATGAGTGGGAAGTTTTTATGTAATTTCCAAAGGTCCTGAACTTTACGTTTGAGGATATGATGAAGGGTTCTTTTGCCGTGGAGTTTAATGATGAGAGAAAATTTCCAAAGCTCATAGATTCTCAATTTATCTTCTTGTGAAATATGTACCATAGTTGGGTTGATTCCTCTTCCATCTTCTGAAACATGAGTGAACATTTCCTGGTCTTGATCCGTAGAGGAAGATGGTAAGTGTTCTGAGACGTTTGTGTTCATGACTATATGATCCCTTTGATGAAGGAGTTTTGATTTGAAGGAAGGAAGGGATGTGGGGACAGGTGTGTGGGTATAGGTTTGGACATTCAACTCTTGAACTACTTGAGTTTTTGGGGAATTTAAATCGTCCGGTGGTTTGGGGGGATATGGATCGAATCTAGATCAGGGTTTGGGAATTGTATTGGACAGGAATGAGAAGGAAAAATTTAATGAGGGAATGGGAAGGGGTTAGTCGATGAAAAGTAGAGAGAGAATCTCTGACTTCTCTCTAAACGACTAACCCCTTCCCATTCCCTCATTAAATTTCTCCTTCTCATTCCTGTCCAATGCAATTCCCAACCCCTGATCTAGATTCGATCCATATCCCCCCAAACCACCGGACTATTTAAATTCCCAAAAAACTCAAGTAGTTCAAGAGCTGAATGTCCAAACCTATACCCACACACCTGTCTCCACATCCACTCCTTCCTTCAAATCAAAACTCCTTCATCAAAGGGATCATATAATCATGAACACAGACTTCTCAGAACACTTACCATCTTTCTCCATGGATCAAGACCAGGAAATGTTCACTGATGTTTCAGAAGATGGAAGAGGAATCAGCCCAACTATGGTACATATTTCACAAGAAGATAAATTGAGAATCTATGAGCCTTTGGAAATTTTCTCTCATCATTAAATTCCATGGCAAAAGAACCCTTCATCATATCCTCAAACGTAAAGTTCCGGACCTTTGGAAGTTACAAGAAAACTTTCCACTCATAGACTTAGGAAATGACTATTGTATTGTCAAGTTACAAAATGAAGACAATATGATCTCGATCCTCTGAAATGGACCATATTTTATATTTGGTTACTTCCTCTCTATCCAAAGGTGGCAGCCAAACTTTGTAGCAACAGAGGCCACCCAAGCATATGCAGCGGCGTGGATGAGATTATCTCAACTTCCTACGGAATTCTATGATTGCCAACTCCTACAAAAAATAGGCAGTACCATAGGAAGACTCCTTAAAGTGGATGCATGCACTTCATCCTCCTTGAGAGGAAGATACGCTAGGCTGTGCATTGAGCTACCCTTGGGAGTCCCTGTACTAAAATTCATCTACATTGGCTCTCATAAACAACCCATTCTCTATGAAGCCGATCATTTTCTATGTAAAAATTGTGGCAAATTAGGACACCTAACTAAAAATTGCTCCATTATATGGGATACTAACAGAGTTCCTAATGATTCCCAACCCCAGAACCCTCAACCCAGTGACAAGATATCAGTTACACTAGATGACTGGCACACAGTCTCCTTTTCAAGGAACAAAAAGAAGCAAGAACAAAGGAAAAGCAAGGCATTCACAACTACAAACCAAGATCCTAATATTGAGGTAAAGCTATACAATGTAGCCACTGGTAAGTATCTAATCACAAGAAAATTAAAATATGTTGTAAAAAACTCTATAGCTAGCTCTACTAATTTCATGTGTAATACTACCAATGACACCCACATATCTCAAAACAAGGCTCATAATAAAAAAAATTCTAACAAAAACAGTTCTTCAATCCTTGGAGCTGAAAACCAGCTAATGGTTTTGGATAATACCGCTGATCAAACTAACCTAAGTCCTATGAACCTGGTCTGCATGAACCCAAACCATCCAGCTAAACCAGTTCATGTATCTACAACTCCGCTAAAAGACAAAAATGCTAGCCCTATCCCTAATAGGACTAATAACTATAATAATCCTTTATCAACTGACACAAGGCTTCCTAACATTAGCAATAACGAGCCTATAGCCTCTACTCAACAAACCAAAGACCATATTAGTTTAGTTAATCAAAATGCTCAACCTCTAAAAACTGACACCTCTACTATCAACTCCCATTTGTCACCACTTTGGAACACGTGCCGAAACAAATCCATGCAAAATCCCCTATTAAACCTAGCATGCTAAGTGATCCAGATTGCATGCAAACTGATTCAATCATTTCTTGCTCCCACGCACCAGACTCTTTAAATCCCATCTATAATGCCTACCAATATGCCCAGAATCACCATCAACCCAAGGAGAAGGTAGAAGCTGATCCAAATCCTAAGAAATCAATGTCTATCAACTATGGACAACCTCCCTCCTCTCCCCCCTCAGCTTCAAAATATTCCCCTCTTCTATGCACAACCTCCACTCCCCCAGGATCACCACCCAACATCTTGGTTAGAACTAGGGCTAATGGGGATTGCAGTGTCACTCCAACTCAACAACAATGGCCAAGAAAGCATAATCCTGATCCAGAATCCCCAGTTCCTTGCCCAACTGGTAGCGGAGGGGCTGTCACACCTTCTTTTTTACCTACACTCCGGGGAGGGTATAATAAAGGGAGTTTTTTCCAATTTAATTGACAATCTAAACGAGATTATTTTAATTAAAATTCAGAGTCGCCACTTGGGATAATTAATGGTGTCTCAAGTTACCGGTTCAAATCCCGAATCGAGGAAAAGATTGACTCTATATTACAGTCTGCGAACACAGAAATCCGGGTAAGGAATTCTGTTAACCGGGAGAAGGTGTTAGGCATTCCCGAGTTCCGTGATTCTAGCACGGTCGCTCAACTGTTATAATTGGCCTATTATCTGATTTTAGTACATATTTAAACCTATGTGCAAATTTTAACTTAAACCGCTTTTCTTTATTTGTTTTTTAAGAAAAATTCAACGTCATCTAAAACACGTCTTGAACCCCGTCACATAAATGCACTCGCGGTCCGTGCCGTATTTTATCCAACATTGTTGAGATTTAGATTTGGGCACATAAATGCGCACCCGAGTTTAGGAAGATAAATTATTAAAATAACGCGCCTAAAGCAACTACGCACTTTCAAATTTGCGAGGGTCATGGAAAATTCAACTAATGGCACGCCTCGATTTCTAAAGGATTAAAATTAGTTATATGCGGGCTATGGATTATGAACAAAATATATTGTGGAAAACTATCTTCAATAGGAGAACTATTGTGGATACATCTGCGGTACATTACTGCTAAAGTAAACATTTGCTCCCATATGTGCAGAAAACAAGCATATCAATATTGTTTGACATAGGTTCAGGTGAAACCAAACTAGAAGAGATCAAAAGATATTACATTCCTTATTGACAAAATATCGTGAGAATATTCATAGGATTTAATAATATGAAACATGGCCATTTCACAAGTAGATATACGATACAGCACATCATTCAGGCATCTTTAAAGTTAACCGCTAATATAATAAATAAAGGCACTAATTTGACAACTACATACAACACATCATTAAAACACATCTAAAGGACACAATGATATAAATAGCAATACTTTTCAACTTTAGCTAACAATTTCCATAGCTTTTGTTGTTTACTTTCTAAATAATGAGTTTTAAATTCAAAGGGAAATCATGTACTTCTTCAGCAACCTTCAAATAAATCAAAAGGCATTTAACTTAAGGAACAGTTTTGGAAGTGGACTATTTGGGGCGTTTTATGGGGTGTTTTTCAGGTGGAGAAGATGAGATCTCATAGCATTTCATGGTGGATGTTAAGCTCTAGATGTTGAATTTTTAGGAGGAAGAAGACCCTCTTTTCGTTGGCTATCCGTGTATATCCTGTCACACCTCCTTTTTCACTACACCCTGCAAAGGGCATGAAGGAGTTTTTCCCATTTAAAGAACAATCGGAACGGGATTTAATTATTAATTATTCAGAGTCGCCACTTGGGAGATTAATGGTGTCCCAAGTCACCGGTTGAATCCCGAACCGAGGAAAAATATGACTCTGTTACAGTCTGCGAACCAGAAATCCGAGTAAGGAATTCTGTTTACCCAAGAGAAGGTGTTATGCATTCCCAAGTTCCATGATTTTAGCACGGTCACACAACTGTTGCATTTGATTTTATCTGATTTTAATACCTGCTAGCTTATGTGCCTTTTATTCGTAAACCACTTTTTATCATTATTTATTTTAAGAGAATTGCGACGTCGTGAAAACGTGTTTCGAACCACGTCGCAATCAATGCACCCGCGGTTGTCAACACATTTCAACTTCGTTGAGATTGGGATTTGGGCCGCATCAATGCGCACCCGAATTTAAGAAAGTGATTTAATTAAATCGTGCCTAAAGATTCTAACGTAATATTATTTTGGGGGAATCCGTGAAGTTTGTCTAAATGGCCCTCCCAAATTCTAATCATTTTTAATAACCATTTATTGAGGGCCCCGCAAATTTATATTTTAGTGGGCGAGGCTCGTCTCATTTAATTTTAGAAAAGGGCAAACCTAAAAGCAACTATATTGTCTTATTTTTATTTGTCTCTAAAACACAAAAGAAGGGAATACTTAATTGACTAGCACGTGAGAAAGGTCTAAAATTCTATAATTCGATCTTGACCGATTAAGCCCATGAGCTGAAATAAAGAATTCAAAATAGGCTAAGTTCTGTTTACAAAACAATTCGAGCCCAGCAATACCAAGACTGTTTCAATGCCCAAACACTTTCACATCCAATAGTACGCCAATTCATTTAACAAGCAGTTACTGAACTTACCTCTCCTTATGTCCAGTGTTCAACGATTGTTTACAGGATATTGATCATTTGGATTCTAATTTTAACTCGAATTGTCCTTATCTATTTACCTATTAGTGAGTTCCTGAATACCTTGTGAATACATACGTTGGTAATTGGGTTGATATTTGGCCCAGTTTGTTTAACAACTTGAATGGAAACGGACAAAACACTGCCTAAACTATGAACGACAGAACTAATGGAACGTTTAGAATTAAGCTGCTACCTATAATTCAACAATTTACATCCTTCATGTTCGTCAACATATTCATTTAAAGATCCACACAGATCTACTACTGATTGAATACCAAGCAACTCAACTAGCATTTAACTCTTTACTTCTAAACAGATCTGAGGGAAGAAATAGTCCTCATACAGTCCAGATACAAATCCAAACAATTCAGCTCAACTGGAATAAGTCTAATTAAACGTTTCCCAATCAATATTCAATATATGAATTACTTTCTCAAATCTCAACTATTGCTATTATGTAATTGACATTTAGATTAACACAATATCAAGCAGACTAACAACAGATTAGCACAAACTATTTCTTCTTCTTTCAATCGACCATGTACATATTGATTAGCTCAAGTCTTCACGTGTCAATTATAGCGGGAGAAAATACCTGAAAATTGGAATGGAATAGGAAGAAGGAGATATTAGAAACAGCAGTATACAACAGATATCAACCACAGTGCAATCCCACAGGGACCCAGAAATCAACCCAGAAAAAATTTGAACCAACAGGGACCAAAATATCAGTCACAAACTTGACTGCACTCAAACAGATTCTAAACTGAACTCAAAACTTCTGAAATTTCAGCAATGCAAAACTCAACCAAAAACCACCTAAAATCACTTGAAATGATTCTCTGAACTTCAGCAACCAGGGATTTAACTCATACGCAAACAATCCACACAGAATTACTACCAGAACTCATAATTACTCAATGTAATAGTGTTTTTTTTTGGCGTTTTTCTGTAGCTTTAGTATTTTTTTTTTCTAGGATGAAAAGGAATTTCAAACTTGCAGATCTTATTTTTGAATCTGAGACTATAGAGTGCTTTTGGGGATTTTTTTGGGGCTCTCAGCTAAAGGAAGAAGAAGACTCCTTCCCTAAGGCATTTCATGCCCTTTTATAGGCAACAAGAGAGAGTAGATCAGATTTTAGGCCTTCTTTTTAGTCCCTTCCTTATTTTCAGTTTAGTCCCTTTATTTTTGACTTGCTCAACAAGTAAATCCCTCTATTGTGTTAACATCTACACTAAAGTACCCTTCTAGAAGGCCCTAGGATGCTCTTCTACCCCTAAAATGCCTATACTACCCTTACCCCTACTTTGAAATTACTATTCCTAAAGAAACTGCCTTTTTCTATGCCTAAACTACCCCTGAAAGCTTCTTAAAGTTACTGATTCTACCTATATTCTCAACAACTATAACCAATCCCCTAAATTAATTCAAAACTAACTAGGATTGATTAATTAGAACTCAGAAATTACCCAATTGAACTAACCAATCCCAATTATTCAATCATCCAAACCCAAACAACTTAAAAAAACTAGGGGAACAGGATCAGTCAACATTAAATGAAATTAAACTAGCTTTTAACCAATAAGCTCACAATTGACCATTCGAACATTAAATTCAGAACTAAAAAGCAATTGAAATCAACCTAAAACATCTAGCCAACATTAATGGACAAAATGGTATTGAATCCAAACTAATTAATTATGTCGATTCTGCAATTAAAATTATGATTAACTAATAAATGACACATGCATCAAACTAAACTAAAATGCGAAGATGCTTTACTGATTAAAGCAGATGGAACAAGGAACAAGGAACAAAGAAGATTTAAACTATACTAATACACAAAAATAAATCGTAAAATTAACAGAACACTTTAATGAAATCAAAACTATAACTAGAATTTCAACTATGCAAGTAAGAAGAAACAAGAAAGCTCACTGAAGCACGAGAAACTCCGGCCAGCTGCTATCATCCGAATCTTTCCAGATTTTTGATACATAACATCCCTAACCATGTGTTTTTACAAGAGAACACATGGTTAAGGATATTATGGTCTAAAATCACAAAGATTTTGGGTTAGGGTTTTGGCCAGAAATTCTTAAATCTGAAATTCGAGCCGCTTCACCGAGATTCGAAGGAAGATGGTCATGGATTTGGGTTGAGGGAAGTCCGGGGATGGTGTGGCATGATTTTGGTCCAGTTTGGATGAATTTGCGACTTGGCCGGAAAACTTCAATCGTAGATTCGACGAGCTCCGGCAATATTCGAGGGAAACCAATGGTAGGAATGGAAAGAGGATAGTGAGAAGGACGAGGGGTGTAAATTTGAGGGTGATTGGCATCTGCGCCACCACCGGCAATCTAGGGGTTTCAGGGAGGCGCAGCTAGGGTTTGTGGGGGGTGAGGAAAACGATGGGGAATGGGGTGGGGGGGACCTTCGGACACTTTTATAGTACGCCTACCCCGCCTCTGAGCCGTTGATCTTGTTAACCTCGACGGTTTGGATTGATCGACGCCAAACAGCGTCGTTTTGATTTTAGCGTATTGGACCGGATGGGGAGAGGGTTCTGGGCTTGGGTCGGAACACTGATTTGGGCTGAGGTTTGGGTTAAATTGAGACGAGCCCAATTTTGTTCTTGTTTGTTTTTTTCTCTTTTATTTCTTTTATCTATTTTTGTATTTGGTTTTCCACTTTGTAATTTTGTATTTATTTTTCTGATTTTATAAAATTGCAACAATTAAAATAAAGTCCTAATATATTTCAAAACTAAACTACTTAAATTCTAAAATTATTTAAAACCTATTTTACGCTAAATTTATGATTAAAACAACTAAAATGCGAAAGTGAGCTATTTTGTAATTTTTCATGTTTGGTTCTAAAACAAACTATCCCCTAATTGATCCTAAACATATAAAATTATATCCTAAATGCAAATGCATATTTTTTGTATTTTATATGAATTAACATGCACAAATAAAATGCAACCATCATCAGAAAATGATACCAAAATGCACAAAAAATTGTAAAAAAAAAAAATTATTTTGTTGGAATTTTGGGAATTATTCATATATAGGGCAAAAATCACGTGCTCACAGCTGCCCCTCTTTGCTTAGAAACACGAAATGTTTTCGGGCAAAGATAAGTGAGCAAATACATGCGATTTTTGCCCGTTTGGAAATTCCGTGTGAAGCATTTTTTGAAAAGCTTGACCGCACCCTACTTCAGAGGTTGCCTACATATCCTGGGCTAAACAGGAATTAGGTCAGTGTAGTTCGGGAATGTCTGGTAGCTGGGACCACCAGGAGCTGTGATTTCACTGCGATTGCTGTTGCTGCTACTTGCTGACTTCCCTTATTACACCACGTCAAAGATAAAAGAAGCTGAATTAACTATGCTCTATGAATTACAAAAATCCTATCTAGATTCTTCAAACTTTGCTCTTGTACTTCCTTGTTGCCTTGTTGTCTTGTGTTTTCTTGTTGCCTCATTGTCTTGTGTTTTCTCGATAAAATTCCTTGTTGCTACTTCAACTGGTCAACTGAGATGATGTTCCCTCTCTCCAAACTGCTGAACTTGAGTAAACTTGAACTCAAATGTATTCATCTGTTATCCAGGCGGGCTCCTGACTGCTGAACTTGAAATTTAAAATACTCCTCTATTATCCAGGCGGGCTCCTGACTTCACAGAAATAGACAAAACGAAGAAAACTTTCTGCCCCAGTTTGGAAACTGGGCACATGTTACTGGATATTAATAGGACTTTGACTAAAGCTAGACTTGAAATACCTCTGTTGTACAGGCGGGCTCCTGCTTTCCGAAACTTGAATTGTATACCTCTGTTCTCCAAGCGGGCTCCTGACTGCGACTACCTAAAAATTTAGCACTTCCATTCTACCGGCGGGCTCCTGACTTCGCCTACTTAAAAATTTAACACCTCCATTCTCCAGGCGGGCTCCTGACTTCAACTACTTAAAAAATTTAACACCTCCATTCTTCAGGCGGGCTCCTGACTCGGGCTCTTGACTTTGACTACTTAAAAAATTTAACACCTCCATTTTCCAGGCGGGCTCCTGACTTCGACTACTTAAAAATTTAACACCTCCATTCTCCAGGCGGGCTCCTGACTTCGACTACTTAAAAATTTAACACCTCCATTCTCTAGGCGGCTCCTGACTTCGACTACTTACAAATTTAACACCTCCATTATCCAGGCGGGCTCCTGACTTCGAATACTTAAAAATTTAACACCTTCATTCTCCAGGCGGGCTCCTGACTTCAAAATAGACAAAGAAATTGATTGAAAACTAAAATCTGAATTGTGTCACCTCTTTTCTTCAGGCGGACTCCTGATTGCTAAAATTTAATTGTATGTCTCTATTCTCCAAGCGGACTCCTGATTGCCGAAATTCGAAATGCGTGTCTCTATTCTCCAGGCGGACTCCTCACTTTTAAAATTTAAACTGTATGTCTCCGTTCTTCAGGCAGACTCCTGACACCAAACTTAAAAAGTATGTTTCTGTTCTCCAGGTGGGCTCCTGACTGCGACTACCTAAAAATTTAGCACTTCCATTCTCCAGGCGGGCTCCTGACTTTGCCTACTTAAAAATTTAACACCTCCATTCTCCAGGCGGGCTCCTGACTTCAACTACTTAAAAACTTTAACACCTACATTCTTCAGGCGGGCTCCTGACTTCGACTACTTAAAAAATTTAACACCTCCATTTTCCAGGCGTGCTCCTGACTTCGACTACTTAAAAATTTAACACCTCCATTCTCCAGGCGGGCTCCTGACTTCGACTACTTAAAAATTTAACACCTCCATTCTCCAGGCGGCTCCTGACTTCGTCTACTTACAAATTTAACACCTCCATTCTCCAGGCGGGCTCCTGACTTCGACTACTTAAAAATTTAACACCTCCATTCTCCAGGCGGGCTCCTGACTTCAAAATAGACAAAGAAATTGATTGAAAACTAAAATCTGAATTGTGTCACCTCTTTTCTTCAGGCGGGCTCCTGATTGCTAAAATTTAATTGTATGTCTCCGTTCTTCAGGCGGACTTCTGACACCAAACTTAAAAAGTATGTCTCTATTCTCCAGGCGGACTCCTCACTTTTAAAATTTAAACTGTATGTCTCCGTTCTTCAGGCAGACTCCTGACACCAAACTTAAAAAGTATGTTTCTGTTCTCCAGGTGGACTCCTGACTTTTAAAATTTAAACTGTATGTCTCCGTTCTTCAGGCGGACTCCTGACACCAAACTTAAAAAGTATGTCTCTGTTCTCCAAAAGGACTCCTGACTTTTAAAATTTAAACTGTATGTCTCCGTTCTTCAGGCGGACTCATAACACCAAACTTAAAAAGTATGTCTCTGTTCTCCAGGCGGACTCCTGACTTCAACAAAATAATCAACCAACGGAAATTTTTCTGCCCCAGTTTGGAAGCTGGGTGTATGGGTGAGTGTTAAACTAAATCAGATTATCACATATTACTAAGAATTGAAAGCTAAATCCTATTATCCAGGGAGGTTCTGACAACTACATCATGTTATCTACAAGGGTTTAAACTACATCCCTTTATCCAGGAAGATCCTGTCAACTCCAAACAATTATGAACCTAAGGTGTTACTTCTCACTATAACATGTTATCTTATCCGGGTATTTGAATTATGTCCTATTATCCAGGAAGGTCCTGACAACTTGCATTTTATCCTAAACATGCAAACTTTGCAACCAAATTATATTCCCCTACGCTATTCATGATTATCTTGTATTTAATCAAACCGCACTTTGCGGTCAAACCTGATTACTGCTTGCTTTCCCTTTTATGGAGAATTCCTCCTGAACCACCAATTTTCTGCCCCTATTCCAATCAAAGAAAATTCCGTTAGTTTAAGATGGTGGTTAGTTGATGGCATTCTTGCTGAAAAATCTTTCCCCTGCATTGCTTTGTGTTGACTGACTTCCACACACTGACCCTGAACCATTTGATTTTCTGACCAACTTTTAAATTCCCTAATCTCTGGCGACCTAAATGTTTTACACTCGTGCTGTTATTTCACTTTTCTGACCCATTTGTTTGAACCTTTGCATGTCCCACGACATTTCCTAATCATTCCACCGATGAAACTTTCGTTAATCCTCTGTATTCCACTTGGCATCATGTTGTTTTTGACATGCTTTGGCCACGTTGTGCTTTACAATTTCGGAAGCTGGTAGCGAGCCTTGAAATCCTTTCCCACTTTCTTTTAAACATAACTGACATTAGAACATTTAGACAAATAAAAACCCCCCAAAAGAGAAAGAAATGCAATGGTTTTACGGGTTAGGGATAAGAAGAATCCAAAACCGGATGACTACTAAAAATAAAGTGAAAAAAAGAAACTTATCTGACCGGAACAGCTGACACCAATGGTCATGACATGCATTTCAGACTAATCGGCCCAACCGATCCAACTAAACAACTCCCAATTGCCATACCTTATTGCCCAGGACTTCCATCAATTGTTTGAATTACCCAGAACCTAACCTTGTTCATCCTGCGGTGCCTCGAAACAGTTTTCCACCCGGAACCCTTTTGCCAAATAACCATTTTCAACTCAGTTTCGCCTCAAGGTGCCCACGAGGGTTTTCACCAATAAGACTCTCTCATTTATTTTTCTCTCAACTTCCGTCGCCTTAGGGTGCCTGTGAAGGTTTTCACCGATAAGACTCTCTCATTATTACTTTGTTTTTCTTGCTTGAACCAGAGTGTTGCCCCTATCGTGAGTTATTCCTATTTGTTCAACTTGGTATTTCTCAAAACTGATCAGAAGGTCTTTCTTTGGACCGTAATGTAGGCTTTTGGATTGAGTTAGAAAGAAAGATATAAAAGGCTCAACACAATTCAAGTGGGTTCAAATTTCAACTTTCGGAATCCAACTGTTCACAACAATCACAACTTCTGCCCCAGTTTCTTGCTTGGGGATTTTTGAATTTTTATTTTGGTATGACTGAACCTTGGAGTAAGGCTTCCTACGTACACTTTCGGGATCAAGTCAAACGTAGTTCACTGTATCATAGTTACCGTTGTTATTGTTTTTTTTTTTGTTTTTTTTTTCTTTTCTTTTCTTTTCCTTCTCTTTCTCTTTTCCTTCACTTTTCATTTTTCTTCTATTTTCTTCTTTTTCCTTCTTCTTTCTTTTTTCTTTTCTTTTCTTTTTCCTTTGCTTTTCTCTTTTTTTTTCTTTTATGTTCGGCACCTGTGTTCCTTGATAGTGTCATTGATTCCAAAAGAGGGGTATGAAAAATAAGTAAGGCTCAAAGGGGGTGACAAAGGATAAAAGTGTTTGGATAGCAGGACAAAACGCCTTCTCATTTCAATCTTTAAGATATGCCAAATACAAACAGATACATTCAGAAATAAAGAAATCATACATAATATATCTTGACTGCATCGGAATTGATGGCCATTTTTATACATTTTCCTTCTACATCTGTCAAATACAATGCCTCGTTAGACAACACTCTGGTTACTACAAATGGTCCCTGCCAGTTTTGGGCAAATTTTCCTTTTGCTTCAGCCTAATGAGGTAAAATCCGCCTCAGTACTAACTGTCCGACTTCGAATTTCCTTGGATGCACTTTCTTGTTGTATGCTTTTGCCATTCTTTGTTGGTACAGTTGACCATGACACATTGATGCCAATCTCTTCTCGTCAATCAAACTCAACTGCTCAAGGCAGCTTTTCACCCATTCATCATCATTGATCTCAGCCTCCGCAATGATTTGCAGAGACAGGATTTCCACCTCTGCAGGTATTACTACCTCGGTGACATATACAAATGAATAAGGAGTCGCCCCCACCGAGGTACGAACGGTGGTGCGGTACCCTAACAATGCAAAAGGTAATTTCTCATGCCACTGTCTAGACCCTTCAACCATCTTCCGGAGTATTTTCTTTATATTCTTATTGGCTGCTTCAACCGCACCATTTGCCTTGGGACGGTATGGAGTAGAATGCCTATGGGTAATCTTAAACTTCTCACATGTCTCTTTCATCAAATGGATATTAAGATTAGCCCCATTATCCGTGATGATTACCTTCGGAATCTCAAACCGACAGATGATATTTGAGTGCACGAAGTCGACCACAGCTTTCTTAGTCACAGACTTGAACGTCTTAGCTTCCACCCATTTGGTAAAATAGTCTATATCTACCAGAATAAACCTGTGCCCATTTGACGCTGCTGGATCAATTGGCCCAATAACATCCATGCCCCATGCGACAAAAGGCCATGGTGCGGACATCGTATGTAGTTCTGATGGTGGAGAGTGAATCAAATCTCCATGCACTTGGCACTGATGACATTTACGCACAAAATTGATACAATCCTGCTCCATAGTGAGCCAATAATAACCTGCTCGGAGAATCTTTTTTGCTAGAACGTACCCACTCATATGTGGTCCACAAACTCCGAAATGTAACTCAGTCATGATAGATGTAGCCTGTCTCGCGTCCATGCATCTCAACAACCCGAGATCTGGAGTTCTTTTGTTGGAATTTTGGGAATTATTCATATATAGGGCAAAAATCACGTGCTCACAGCTGCCCCTCTTTGCTTAGAAACACGAAATGTTTTCGGGCAAAGATAAGTGAGCAAATAGGAGCGATTTTTGCCCGTTTGGAAATTCCGTGTGAAGCATTTTTTGAAAAGCTTGACCGCACCCTACTTCAGAGGTTGCCTACATATCGTGGGCTAAACAGGAATTAGGTCAGTGTAGTTCGGGAATGTCTGGTAGCTGGGACCACCAGGAGATGTGATTTCACTACGATTGATGTTGCTGCTACTTGCTGACTTCCCTTATTACACCATGTCAAAGATAAAAGAAGCTGAACTAACTATGCTCTATGAATTACAAAAGTCCTATCTAGATTCTTCAAACTTTGCTCTTGTACTTCCTTGTTTCCTTGTTGTCTTGTGCTTTCTTGTTGCCTCATTGTCTTGTGTTTTCTCGATAAAATTCCTTGTTTCTACTTCAACTGGTCAACTGAGATGTTGTTCCCTCTCTCCAAACTGCTGAACTTGAGTAAACTTGAACTCAAATGTATTCCTCTGTTATCCAGGTGGACTCCTGACTGCTGAACTTGAAATTGAAAATACTCCTCTATTATCCAGGCGGGCTCCTGACTTCACAGAAATAGACAAAACGAAGAAAACTTTCTGCCCCAGTTTGGAAACTGGGCACATGTTACCGGATATTAATAGGACTTTGACTAAGGCTAGACTTGAAATACCTCTGTTGTACAGCCGGGCTCCTGCTTTCCGAAACTTGAATTGTATACCTCTGTTCTCTAGGGGGGCTCCTGACTGCGACTACCTAAAAATTTAGCACTTCCATTCTCCAGGCGGGCTCCTGACTTTGCCTACTTAAAAATTTAACACTTCCATTCTTCAGGCGGGCTCCTGACTTCAACTACTTAAAAAATTTAACACCTACATTCTTCAGGCGGGCTCCTGACTTCGACTACTTAAAAAATTTAACACCTCCATTTTCCAGGCGTGCTCCTGACTTCGACTACTTAAAAATTTAACACCTCCATTCTCCAGGCGGGCTCCTGACTTCGACTACTTAAAAATTTAACACCTCCATTCTCCAGGCGGGCTCCTGACTTCGACTACTTAAAAATTTAACACCTCCATTCTCCAGGCGGGCTCCTGACTTCAAAATAGACAAAGAAATTGATTGAAAACTAAAATCTGAATTGTGTCACCTCTTTTCTTCAGGCGGGCTCCTGATTGCTAAAATTTAATTGTATGTCTCCGTTCTTCAGGCGGACTTCTGACACCAAACTTAAAAAGTATGTCTCTATTCTCCAGGCGGACTCCTCACTTTTAAAATTTAAACTGTATGTCTCCGTTCTTCAGGCAGACTCCTGACACCAAACTTAAAAAGTATGTTTCTGTTCTCCAGGTGGACTCCTGACTTTTAAAATTTAAACTGTATGTCTCCGTTCTTCAGGCGGACTCCTGACACCAAACTTAAAAAGTATGTCTCTGTTCTCCAAGAGGACTCCTGACTTTTAAAATTTAAACTGTATGTCTTCGTTCTTCAGGCGGACTCCTGACACCAAACTTAAAAAGTATGTCTCTGTTCTCCAGGCGGACTCCTGACTTCAACAAAATAATCAACCAACGGAAATTTTTCTGCCCCAGTTTGGAAGCTGGGTGTATGGGTGAGTGTTAAACTGAATCAGATTATCACATATTACTAAGAATTGAAAGCTAAATCCTATTATCCATGGAGGTTCTGATAACTACATCATGTTATCTACAAGGGTTTAAACTACATCCCTTTATCCAGGAAGATCCTGTCAACTCCAAACAATTATGAACCTAAGGTGTTACTTCTCACTATACCATGTTATCTTATCCGGGTATTTGAATTATGTCCTATTATCCAAGAAGGTCCTGAAAACTTGCATTTTATGCTAAACATGCAAACTTTGCAACCGAATTATATTCCCCTACGCTATTCATGATTATCTTGTATTTAATCAAACCGCACTTTGCGGTCAAACCTGATTACTGCTTGCTTTCCCTTTTATGGAGAATTCCTCCTGAACCACCAACTTTCTTCCCCTGTTCCAATCAAAGAAAATTCCGTTAGTTTAAGATGGTGGTTAGTTGATGGCATTCTTGCTGAAAAATCCTTCCCCTGCATTGCTTTGTGTTGACTAACTTCCACGCACTGACCCTGAACCGTTTGAATTTCTGACCAACTTTTAAATTCCCCAACCTCTGGCGACCTAAATGTTTTACACTTGTGCTGTTATTTCACTTTTCTGACCCTTTTGTTTGAACCTTTGCATTTCCCACGACATTTCCCAATCATTCCGCCGATGAAATTTCCGTTAATTCTCTGTATTCCACTTGACATCATGTTGTTTTTGACATGCTCTGACCACGTTGTGCTTTACAATTTCGGAAGCTGGTAGCGAGCCTTGAAATTCTTTCTCACTTGCTTTTAAACATAACTGACATTAGAACATTTAGACAAACAAAAACCCCCAAAAGAGAATGAAATGCAATGGTTTTACGGGTTAGGGATAAGAAGAATCCAAAACCGGATGACTACTAAAAATGAAGTGAAGAAAAGAAACTTATCTGACTGGAACAGCTGGCACCAATGGTCATGACATGCATTTCGGACTAATCGGCCCAACCGATCCAACTAAACAACTCCCAATTGCCATAACTCATTGCCCAGGAATTCCATCAATTGTTTGAATTACCCAGACCCTAACCTTGTTCATCCTGCGGTGCCTCGAAACAGTTTTCCACCCGCAACCCTTTTTCCAAATAGCCATTTTCAACTCACTTTCGCCTCAAGGTGCCCGCGAGGGTTTTCACCAATATGACTCTCTCATTTATTTTTCTCTCAACTCCCGTCGCCTTAGGGTTCCTGTGAAGGTTTTCACCGATAAGACTCTCTCATTATTAATTTGTTTTTCTTTCTTGAACCAGAGTGTTGCCCCTATCGTGAGTTATTCCTACCTGTTCAACTTGGCATTTCTCAAAACTGATCAGAAGGTCTTTCTTTGGACCGTAATGTAGGCTTTTGGATTGGGTTAGAAAGAAAGGTATAAAAGGCTCAATACAATTCAAATGGGTTCAAAATTCAACTTTCGGAATCCAACTGTTCACAACAATCACAACTTCTGCCCCAGTTTCTTGCTTGGGGATTTTTGGATTTTTATTTTGGTATGACTGAACCTTGGAGTAAGGCTGCCTACATACCCTTTCGGGATCAAGTCAAACATAGTTCATTGTATCATAGTTACCTTTGTTGTTGTGTTTTTTTTTTCTTTTCTTTTCTTTCTTTTCTTCTTCTTTTCCTTCACTTTTCATTTTTCTTCTATTTTTCTTCTTTTTTCCTTCTTCTTTCTTTTTTCTTTTCTTTTCTTTTTCCTTTGCTTTTCTATTTTTTTTCTTTTATGTTCGGCACCTGTGTTCCTTGATAGTGTCATTGATTCCGAAAGAGGGGTATGAAAAATAAGTAAGGCTCAAAGGGGATGACAAGGGATAAAAGTGTTTGGATAGCAGGACAAAACGCCTTCGTCATTTTAATCTTTAAGATATGCCAAATACAAACAGATACATTCAGAAA